>NC_137277.1:189847500-190157500 GCF_054371585.1 Giraffa tippelskirchi | reverse complement strand
GAGAGGTGAGCAGGGTCTGGACTTTGAAGGGTCTGACTGGTACACAAGGAGGGCGGGGCATGATCATACAGGTGCTGGGGGGTCACAGAAGGTGTCTGAGCCGGGAAGGCCCAGGACTATGAATGGCCTAAGGAGACATCCCTCAGTTGGCCAGAGTGTGGATTTAGGGAAGGACTACAGGGGCCTTGGAGAGGAAAGTTGAAGAGGTCCTCAAGGAGAGATGATTATGGGTCAGAGAGTAAGGAGAGGATCAAAGGAGAGGTCCACTCCGTGGTCACAAGCACGTCCTACAAGAAACTGGGGACCTTCGTTTATGTATCTATTTCTCTTCATTTATTTCCTTGGAGAAGGCAATGGCACCCCACTCCAGTACTCTTGCCTGGAAAATCCCATGGACGGAGGAGCCTGGTGGGCTGCAGTCCATGGGGTCACGAAGAGTCGGACACGACTGAGCGACTTCACTTCATTCATTCATTCACTCTTGGCTGTGATGGGCCTTCGCTGCCGCGTGCGGGCGCTCTGGCTGCAGCAAGCAGGAGCTCCTCTCCTTTGAGGTGTGTGTGCTTCTCACGGCGGGGGCTTCTCTTGTTGGCGAGCACAGGCCCCAGGGTACTTGGGCTTCAGCAGTCACAGTGCATGGACTTAGCTACCCTGTGATGGACTTAGCTACCCTGTGGCATGTGAAATCTTCCCAGACCAGGGACTGAACCCATGTTCCCTGCGTTGGCAGGCAGATTCTTAACCACTGGACCACCAGGGAAGTTCCAGTTAAGAAATTTTAGACCAAAAAAAAAGAGAGAGACGATCCAGAAGGGACACAAGAGCTGGCCCCCCTCAATTACTCCTTGAACCCAAACTCTACCTCCCTCACTTACGAGTTGGTGACCCTGGGCAAGTTAGAAATCAACACCTCTGAGCTTCAGTTTCCTCTTTGGGAGGGTAAGGATGCTTTGGGTTACCAGGGGCAGAAACCCAACCCAGACCATCTTAAGCGATAATGGTCTTTAATGGACTCATGAACTGGGAGATCTCAGAGGTGGGGCTGCCTGTAGGCAAGATCCACCATCACAACAGTTTCCAAGGACCCAGTATTTCCATCCTTCCACTTGGCCTCTAAGGCTGACTTGCCTTGCAGTCCTGCAAGAAATGCCTCCGGTTCCTGGGTTGACAGCCTTGCTGGCTCCCAAAGAAAGACTCTGACCCAGCAAATGTTCTGAGAGTCATTCTGATTGGACCAACCCAGGTCACATGTCCTCCCCAGAGCCAATCCCTGCAGCCAAGGGAAGGGTGTGTGTGGATTGGTCGGCCTGGGTCACCCGCTCCGTCCTCCAGAGCCAGGACACAGAATTGGCTTCCCGAGAACCACATAGAGCTCCCTTGGGAGTCCAGGGGCAGCCAGGGAGGGAGGGAGGGAGGAAGGGATGCTGGGAGGTATCAGCAAGTGGCCACCGAGGGTCACTGATACCCATCAGGCAGGGTCATCATGGGGGTTCCAGATAACACGTATGAAGCATGTAACACCCAGCAGGTGCTCCTTCAGAGGCAATCCTTCTTCTTGCTATTACATACAAAAGACCTCCATGAGAAAAAGGAATGAGTCTAATTTGTGGTCCCAAAGGATAAAACTAGCAACCATCGATGTTTTGAAATCCCAGAGAGTTGGGTTTTCATTCACTCTAAGAATTTTCTAATAACTAGCATTGTCCTCAACGGGCCTCCCATCACTGGAGGGGAACAAGCAGGGATTAAGATCTCAGCTTGGGGTCGCTACAGGAGGAGGTGAGCAGCAGATGCCTCTGAGGTCAGTAGGATTCCAGGATTCTCTCTCTAATGGTGGTCTAGAAGGCAGAACCAGGAAAAATGAGGTCATTATCTCTTAGAAGAAGTGTTTAAACTAAAGCATCAGAAGCTTGTGAGAAAAGAGAATTAAGAGCTTAAAACTCCCTGAGCCCCTGACAAGCTGGTCCCCAGGGCGAGAGGCCAAGACACAGACACATCCAGGAACAGACAGCTCAGGGCCCTACGTGGGCTCGACCGAGATGCTGGCTCCCACCGCAGGCGAGTGGCGGGGACAGAGAAGGGATGCTCACGCTGACGGTCCCTCCCTGGGGCTTCTCGCCGCAGTCTCCAGCCCACAAGCTGAGCCCCAGGAATGCGGGGAGAGAAGGCTGGTCACACAGGTGAGGGGCAGCCCCAGGCAGCCTGAGGAGAGGGGAAGCCAGCCCACGCAGGGGACACAGCAGTGGCCAGCAGGGAAGACGAGGTCAGGGTCCCCCACACCTAGCCCCTTCCGCGCCTGGTCCTTACAACCAGCCACCTGTTCCCTTTGCCCGGGCTTTGCTCTGCAGCCTGCCTGCCCCCTCCTGACTCCTCCCCACCCCAACTCAAACTTCCTGCCTTCCCAAGCTTCTCTGTCCTTCAAGGCTCTTTTCAAATGTCAGCTTCCCCCAAGGTCTTCCTTGGTCACTACATTGACCAGCTGTCTCCCTAAACTCTGAAGCCCCCACCCACAGCACACCACAGTGCTCCCAGACCCCAACCTACATGAAATTGTTCCCCTCCACCAGCTTTCCAGGCACAGTGCTCTGGGTCTCACTGCACAGAAGGTCACATTCCAGGGGTGAGCTGTGTGGGGCTGGGGACATTTCATAGTCTCTTTGAGTCTCCTTTATTCCTATCTGGGACCCAGCCCAGCCCAGGGATCAAACTCCAGTCTCTTACATCTCCTGCATTGGCAGGTGGGTTCTTTACCCCTGGCACTACCTGGGAAGCCCATGGACACTGGGGTATAAGAAGGAAACACAGCCTTGTTTTGTCCCTGACAGTTCTGGTGATGCAGATCTGTAATGGTTGGCATTTACTGTGTACCTACTATATGTACTGAGGGCTTCCCGGGGGCTCAGTGATAAAGAACCTGCCTGCCAATCAATGCAGGAGCCGCAAGAGACGCGGGTTCAGTCTCTGGGTTGGGAAGATCCCCTGGAGGAGGGCATGGCAACCCACTCCAGTATTCTTGCCTGGAGAATCCCCATGGACAGAGGGGCCTGGCAGGCTAGAGTCCATGGGGTTGCAAAGAGTCAAACGAGACTGAAGCAACTTAGCACGCACCCACCCACAGTAGCAACGCTGGGATTGAAACCAAGATCTCAGATTCCACATCTGTGTTCTCAGGGGACCTCTGGAAAACAAGGAGGAAACTCATTTGTTTCACCCAAGCAAGGTTTATTCACAAGCATTTATGTGCCTGGCTGTACTCAGAGATAACAGAGAGGCCAGGGACTCAAGTTCCGGGAGAATCTGGGGATGAGACTCTGACACGCGGACAGCGAGTGAGCGAGGCCGGGCGGCACTTTCTGAGCTCCCATCCTCCCCTCGCTGACCCCCACCCAGCCCACCAGCAGGCATCCCTTCACCGGGAGTCAGCAGCCAGCACCTGCAGGAACCCACCGTGACCACCAGATGGCGGCTGCAGGCTGCCAAGCCAGTAGGTCACCTTGGGTCGTTTTCTAGAATGGGGTACGGCACCTGGCAAGCTAAACCGCTCGAGGGAAAGGAACAAAGGGCAAATGTACCTAGGCATCCATCACTAGGTGGGTAAAGATGGCCAGGACGCAGAGAACCTTGGAGGGACAGTCAATCAGAGACCAGGGCCAGGTGGTAACGGGTGAGGGTGGCTTCCCGGCAACCACCTGGAATCCATCTGGAGTTGCACACGCAAGTCCCCTGGCCTCTATCTCCCGACGCTGAGGCCCACGTCCCAGAGGGCAGACAGTGGGGCACTAGTCCTTCCGCATGGTGTAGCCCTGAATCATGCTGTTGAAGTAGGCCGGCGTGTTACGCTCCGGGTAGAAGAGAATCATGTAACACTTGGGACCGAAGTAGCCCAGGCTGATGCCCAGGAGGTTGAGCACGGTGACCAAGAGGTCTAGGATGGTGACCAGCACCCCGTTGTAGACAGCCATGAAGGTACAGAGGAAGACGGAGGAGGAGAAGTAGAAGAACATGCAGAAGGTGATGAACTTGGCCTCGTTGTAGTTGGTGGGCAGCTCCTTGCCCGTGTAGGCGAAGCCGAAGCCCAGCACGGACAGGAGCAGGTCCAGGCTGGTGTTGATCAGCAGCCCCCGGTGGTAGTTGGGGTTGCAGGACAAGATCATGATCTTGGGGTCATCGGGGTCCAGGCGGGTGGTGGGCATGGTGGTCGTGGCCAGCATGTTGCTGGCCACAATGATCATCTTGAGCATCACAACAGACGCCACGAAGACGTAGGGCCCGTGGTAGCGGCCCCAGCAGCTGTAGGCACGTGGGAGGCGTCTGGCCATCTTGAAGACGCAGACAATCTGGAAGGAGCGCACGGTGATGCAGGAGATGCAGATGGTGAAGCAGAGCGTGAAGAAGGCCTGGCGGAAGAGGCAGGAGGACACCGTGGGTGGCCCCACGTACACGGGGACCGCCATGTACGCCAGCAGCAGCGGCGCCAGCATCAGGAAGCACATGGGCCCGCCCGCCGAGCGGACCACGGGCGTCTGAACGTGCCTCCAGAAGATGATCACGATGGCCAGGGTGCTGAGGAAGCCCAGGGCAGCCAGCATGACCACGACGATGGTGGGGGCCTCGTCCCATTCGAGGAAGGCCAGCTTCCGCTTGAAGCAGGAGGTGTCCTTCCTGTGGGACCACTCGGAACTTGGGCAGGGCTGGCAGTCAAATTCATCTGCAAGAGCCCAGGGCAGCTCCGGTCAGCTAAACCCGCCTTCTCAGCGTCCACCTTCTCCAGGGCTGCACCGGGCCAGGTCCGCATCAGAGGGAGACAGAGGTACAGGCCACCAGCGCTCACTGAGTCCCTCACACACCCCGGTTCATCAACCCCTCACAGCAATCCCATTTCACAGATGAGGAAGCTGAGGGTCAGCCAGTTAAAGCCACAGAGCCAGGAAGTTACAGAGGCAGGATTTGAACCAAGGTCTCCCTGACTAGCTCAGTTGGTAAAGAATCCACCTGCAGTGCAGGAGACCCCAGTTCAATTCCTGGGTGGGGAAGATCTGCTGAAGAAGGGATAGGCTACCCACTCCAGTATTCTTGGGCTTCCCTGTTTGCTCAGCTGGTAAAGAATCCGCCTGCAATGCAGGAGACCTGGGTCCGATCCCTGGGTTGGGAAGATCCCCTGGAGAAGGGACAGGCTACCCACTCCAGTATCCTGGCCTGGAGAATTCCATGGACTGTATAGTCTATGGGGTCGCAGAGAGTTGGACACGATTGAGCGACTCTCACTGACTCCTTGACTCAGAGCCTAACTGTAATCCTTTCTTTCCAAGATCTCATCCTCTGGCGGGAAATATATAATCCTCAGTCCTTGGACACTTATGGTCCCCTGGGAGACTGCCAAGACCCTGCAAAGGTGAAAGGCCTGAGGGAGACCCCTTTGGGGCAGGGCAGATGCAGGGCATGCATGTGGGCCCTGGAGTCATACCTAAGGTTTGGTTGAAGAAGGTGCCTGGGAGGCAGTCAATACACTCGAAGCAGCAGGGGTGGAGGCCCACGGGTCTTTTCTTCTGCCCAGGTTGGCAGTTCTTGGAACACATAGACACAGGGATCTGGGAGGAGGAAGACGAAAGACCCTGAGTCCTCTTTCCCGCTCTCTGGGGACCCCTCCTCTCCCCGTCTCATCCCCAGCAGGATGCTCCAAGGGGGGAAACTGGCCCCTGTTGGGGAGGGCAGGCACCAGGACTGCCGTTGGAACTGGACCTTTGTAGAGACGCTCTTAGCTTTGCCCAACAAAGACCTAATCTACCTTCTTCGCGAGACAGCACTCAGCTGTTGAGGTGGAGAACTTCTGAGGTTGCTGAGTGAACAGTGTGTGACTCTGGAGCTCCTAGCAGTCCTCTCATTTCCGGGGGGTTGGGGTGGGGGGTGAGGACACGCCTGAGGAAGGATCTGGGAGATGGAGAGAATGAGACCCTGGATCCAGCCTTGCCTGAAGCCTCATGGACAGCCCTGGAGTCTTCCATGATGTGAGGCAATAAGTTAGCTTTTTATTTCTATCACATTCCGTCACTTGCCACCAGGAGTCCTACTAAACGCAGCCTTTATGGAGGGGCAGGGCTGTCGAGTGAACGAGAGCCAGCAGGCAGTGGCCACGTCTATAGGTTTCACTGCTGTATTCCTTAGACCGGGGAGGCCTCCAGTGACTGTTTATTAAGTGAATGAGTTACAAGTGGAGGAAACAGTAAGAGCAAGGGGGTGGAGGAGAGGCTGGGGATGGCATTTTCAGAAAGAGGGCATGTCTCAGCCTGGCTGAAGCCAGGATGCTCTGGGAGAGGGTGGGGAGGGGGCAGGCTGGACCGAGACACTGGGAATGCGGGGGCAGGGGCCTCAGCATGCACGCTTCTTGAGCGGGGAGCGGCCTGATTAGATTCGGGTCGTATGAAAATTATCCTGATAACCAATCACGGTGGTATCGCAAGAGGAGACAGGTAGGGACATTCCGGCGGTCCGCTGGTTAAGACTCCACACTTCCCCTGCAGGGGACATGGGTCCAATCCCTAGTCAGGGAACTAAGATCCCGCATGAGATCTTTTTTAATTAAAAAAAAAAAAAGAGCACACAGACAAAGGAGCAGGGGCACAGACAACGGGAGCCACAGTACGGCGGCCCGGCCCCAGAGCCCTGTGCCTCTTGCCTCTCGGAGTCTGTCTCCAGCCTTCCCATTCCACTCCTCTCCTCCCTCTTCACAGGCATCAGGTGCTTCCAGATGTCTTATTCTGCTCCCTGAATCTTCTTCATGGAGGAACCTCAGGGACTCTCCAGCAGCCAAAATTAAGTCTGATCCCTTGCCAGCTTTTCCAGGTCCTTTGAGATCTTTTCTGCCTCCCAGGGGACCACACACATGTTCAAGCATGTACACACACACACACACACACACACACGCGCGCGCGCGCCTTGTCCAGACCTACACCCCATCATTCCCTTGCCACGTCTCCTTCTCCCTCCCTCCAAACTCATCTCTTCATGAATCTCAAGCCCCTAAGTAACCAAATTCATCCTACCTCTTACCCATGGAGTCTCAACCTGATGTTCACTCACTGATTCATTCATTCAAAAAGGTAATGCGTAGATTCTGACACCAGGCACTGGAGATATAGCAGTGAACCAAAGGAAGCAAAGTCTCTGATCTTATGAAATGAATGTTTTCATGGGGAAGACTTAGACAACACACATATACATTTGTGATACAAGAGATGATGATAAATATCACGAAGGAAAATAAAGCCATGCAAGGGAGATGGAAAATGATGGAGGAGCTGACCGTCACTTCAGATGCGGTGAGAGGGCAAGGAAGTCCTCACCCAGCAGGTGACATAGGAGCAAAGATGTAAAGGCTGGGAGGGAGAAGGCCACGAAGATATCTGTTCAGGCAGAGGGGGCAGCATGTGCAAAGGCCCTGTGGCTGGGAGACTTGGCATAGCCGAGGAGCCGCAAGGCCACTGTGGCTCAAACAGAATGAGCAAGAGGAAGGATGACGGGTCTGTTTAAAGAGGTGAAGTCAAAACACTCTGGCTTTTACTCTGAGTGAAATGAAACATTGCTGGAGGATCCCAAGCAGAGGAGGGACAGGATCTGACTTTGTTTCGATAAGACTGCCCTGTTTTCTGGGCTGAGTATAGATGGTGAGGGGTAAGGTCACAGCAAGAGATCAGGCAGGATGCCACTCTAAGAGCCCAGCTGAGAAATGGTGATGGTTCTGACTAATGAGAGAGCCATGGAAGAGGTGAGAAGTGGTCACATTCTGTACGTGTTCTGAAGGTAACTGGACAAGGTTTACTGCTGGATTGGATGAGAAACAAAGGCATCAAGGACAATTCTGGTGTTTTGGGTCAAATAACAGAAAGGTGGTGTTGCATTTTACTGGAATGGGAACACCTTGGGAGAGCAAGTTTGAGTAGGTAGGTGAATATTTGAATTAAAGTTGAAGGGAGAAGACCATTCTGAAGATATAAAATTAGAAGTTATAAACCTATGGATGATATCTCCAGCCATGTAGACAGAGAAGAGAATAAGTCCAATGACTGAACTTGGTAACCTCCCAGTTTTAAAAGTCAAAGGGATAAGGAGGGTTGAGGAAAGGAGACCTAAAAGGAATGGTCGTGGTTACAGGCGAGCGAAGATAAGAGATTGGCCCAGAATTTGAGTCAAGGTATTGTTTCCAAAGAGCAGTAGTAGTCAAGGTGTCAGATCTGTTCACGGGCTCACTACGATGCCGACGGCCAGATTGGCAATATCCAGGCATCAGTGACATTTACAAAAGCAACTTCAGAAAAGTGGTGTGGGTGAAACCCTCATTGACACAGGTTCAAGAGAGACTGGGAGACCTCTGGTTTCTGATCTGGCATGTAAGGGACTGTGGAAGTCATCACCTCCAACCTCACAACAATAAACAGCTGAACAAACTAAAAATTAACAACTCTTCTTAGGCCCATCAGAGAAGTGAGGTCATGAGACAAACTACAGATCCCCAGACTGGAGGGACCGGTGAACACAGCATCACAGCTTAGCAAGAGCAGGGAACGCCGCTGGAGGCAGCAACTGGTAGGAGCACCTACAGAGTAAATGACCAGTCGCTGGAGACTGAACCCAGACCAGCTTGGGAGAGACTCCTGTGGAAGGATCCTTAACCTCAGGAGCCCTACCAGCTTCTCAGCGCGAAGGCTGCTCTCCAGCAAGAGGAGAGGAAAAAGTAGCCATTCTGAAATGCACCCAGAGCATTCTGTTCTCCCTAACAAACGCCTGCCCTCAAGGGAAACTGTTTTACCAGAGCTGAACTGGCAGAGGGGAAGGGAGGTACCCAGCTCCAGCCACCTCTAGGCTTCTTGTCTCATCTAAGGGGGGGAGAGCTGAGAGGCACTTGTGAAGGACTCAGCCCAGCGCACAAGCTCACTGAAAGAGTAACAGCTGGTCACAGATCATTCTAGAATGTGTCCCCTCCTCCCACATTTTTGTTGTTGTTGTTGTTGCTCCGTCGCTCAGTCCTGTCCGACCCTCTGCGACCCCGTGGACGGCAGCTCGCCAGGCTCCTCTGTCCTCTGCTGTCTCCCAGAGTTTGCTCAAACTCATGTCCATGGAGTTGGTGACGCTTTCGAGCCATCTATGTCGTCCCCTTCTCCTCTCGCCTTCAATCTTTCCCAGCATCAGGGTCTTTTCCGGTGAATCAGCTCTTTGCATCACGTGGCCAAAGTATTGAAGCTTCAGCTTCAGCATCAGTCCTTCCAATGAGTACCACATCATTCAGGCTCCTGTATCATAACAGGGGCTTGCAACCAAAAGAACCATAAGGCTCGGATTCCATTTAAAAATAAGCCTCTAGGGAAAGCCAAAGCCAGCAGGGATGACCAAAGAGGCGGACCTTAGAAGCCCACGTCCAGTGAATACTGAGCCTATACTCACTAGAACCCACACTTTACAATCAGAGAAGCCCGTATGCCACAACCAGAGAAAGCCTGTGGCCACAACGAAGAGCCATGTGCTGCAACAAAGACTCAGCACATCTCAGCCAAAAAGGATTTTTTTTAATTAATAAGAAAAAGACCACCTTTGTTGAGTTCATCAGTAGACTGGACATGGCTGAGGAAAGAACCAGTGAACTTGAAGATCTATCAATAGAAATATCCCAAACTGAAAAACAAAGAAAAAAAGGTGAGAAAAAAAAACAAAACAGAATACCTAAGAATTAATAGAACAATTGCAAAATATGTAACACATCATAAGAATACGCAAAGGAGGAGACAGAGAGAAAGGGAAGAAAAAAATATTTGAAGGAATAAAGGCTGAGAATTTTCCAATTATTAATGACAGACAGCAAGGCACAGATTCAGGAAGCTCAGAAAACAAAATGGGATAGACACTTTTAAAAAATTTCACTTAGGTATGCAATATTCAGGAGCTCAGCAAGCTCCGAGACTTGGTGAGGGACAGGGAGGCCTGGCGTGCTGCAGTCCATGGGGTCGCAAAGAGTCGGACACTACTGAGCGACTGAACTGAACTGATTCAGGGGCTTCCCTGGTGGCTCAGTGGTAAAGAATCTGCCTGCGATGCACAAGCCACACGGAGACACGGGTTCGATCCCTGGGTCAGGAAGATCCCCTGGAGAAGCACTCCAGGCAACTCACTCAGTTTTCTTGCCTGGAGAATCCCCATGGACAGAGGAGCCTGGCGGGCTACAGTCCACGGGGTCAACAAAGAGTCAGACATGACTGAAGCGACCCAGCGCACACACGCACACATGCAATAGTCAAGCTGCTACATATATTCAAACTACTACAAATATTCAAATAAAAAAGATCAAATCTCCAAGGAAACCAGAGGGGGGAGAATACCAACAAAAATGTTTACTAGGCGACAGAAGGAGATTTATAACAATAAAAGAGTCAATTCATCAAGAAGATATAATAATTATAAACCTAGATGCACCTAACAAGACAGCTGCAAACGACAGGGGCAATAGGACCATCGCAGAGGTGACTGGCTGAGATGACGTCATACTGGAAGAGGGTGGAGATCAACTCCAACATGACTGATGTCTTTACAAAAAGGGGTGACTTGGAGACAGACAGGCCCATGGGGAGAACGCCACCTGAAGACAAAGACAGAGATGGAGGAGGAGCCCATCCGGCAGGAGCCCAGGAAAGCCAGCAGAGACCAGCAAATCACCAGCAGCCAGACGAGAGGCTTGGGACAGAAGGAATCAACCCTCTAACACCTCGATCTGGGACCTCTGGCTTCCGGAACCGGGAGACGACACATTTCTGTGGGTTAAGCCCCTAATTTGTGGTCCTTTGTGATGGCAGTCCCGGCAAGTGAATAAAGACATCAACCCAATGTGCTCCATGAAAATCCCCGAGAAGCTCAGGAACTAGCACCACGCAAAGTCTCTGGAAAGGGGGCCGGGTGGGGGTGGGAGAGTGACGAGGACTCTGCAGAGCTTTTAGATGCCCTCCATCACCCCACAGGGCTCGCCTCTACCCTCTCCACCCTAGCATCGTTCTGACAGCTTCTTATAGAAAGAGGGTAAAACAAAAGAGTTTAGACTGGCAGATGTCAGCCACGGCGGAGAGCAGAACTATCATGGCCAGAAGGTCAGGACTCCTTGATAAGGTGTGACTGACTGCTGTATAGAGAGACACGGGCAAGCTGTGTGGCTTTAGGCAGGTCAGGCAACCACTCTGTGCCTTCAGTTTTCTAACACATAAAACAGAGAAGAGTAGGAGAAGCGGACGACAGAGGATGAGATGGCTGGATGGCGTCACCGACTCAGGGGACATGACTTTGAGCGAGCTCCGGGAGCTGGGGATGGACCGGGAAGCCCGGCGAGCTGCAGTCCATGGGGTCGCGAAGAGTCGGACACGACTGAGCGACTGAACAGCAACAGCATCTATTTTCCGGGGGTGGCGTGAGAGTCGCGGTCTTTAATACACACACGTCCTGAGCCCCTTGGCCCTGAGGAGCCAGAAAGCCCTGAACTTGGGCAGTTCTCCGTCAGGGGAAGAAGGCCAGGACCTCAGACGATACACCCACACATAGGGACGCCCCCACTTATCAATAATGAACCCAGGTCAAAGGGCCCTCCCACGGCAGCACTAGCCCTGGTGCCCAGCCCCAGGACCCCCAGGCCCCGCCCCAGGCCTCGCCCCCAGGCCCCGCCCCAGGCCTCGCCCCCAGGCCCGCCCTAGGCCCCGCCTCCAGGCCCCCTGAGGCTGACCGTGTTGTTGGGGGTGCTCCAGAAGATGTCATGGACGTGCTTCAGCCGCCGCTTGGACGGCTGGTAGGAGGCGACGCTCCGGAAAGGGTTCTGGCTCAGGTCCCATTGCCACTGGATGATCTCCAGGTGCAGGGACAGGTCCCCTTGCTCGTTGAAGAAGATTTGGTGGCCCAGGAGGGTGAAGTTGACCTTCCAGATCTCCGGAAGCAGCTAGAGGGGCCCGAGAGAAGGGAAATGGAGCTGGCATCAGAGGTCAGACCAGACCCGGGAAAAATTCTACCAGCCCGTGGGCCTTGATTCCGTATCTGTAAAATGGGGCTGATAAAACTTTGATAATGTGGCGGTCTGGAGGCAGTGGCTGAGAGATCTGACTTTAGAGCTGGATACACCCGGGTTTTTGCAGCCCATCTACCTCCTGATGTGAGGCCTTGGACTTGTCACTTAACCTCCATAAACCCCAGATTCCTCTCTGGCAAAGCAGGAGTCAGAAAAGCCTGATCTTCCGGGCTCTGAAGCAATCAGTGAGTGAATCTGCATTAGAGGCTCAGAACAGTGCCTGGAAAATAGTCAGCACTCACCTCCTATGAGCCGTCAATAAGATTCCTTTTCCCTGGAAGTCACTTTGGCCATCCCTCTGTGACCCAATACCTGGGGTTCAGAGTCCACTGCCTCTCCCACCTGCCGAGATCTTCCCTGCCTCCCGGGTCCGGCCTGCCACCCCACACTTTGGAGCTAACTCTCGTTTCAGTCTCTCCCTACCCCAACCCCCTTCATTCTCACCGAGCAAAAGCTGGTATGAACTAAATACGCTTTGCACTGGGCATCCTTTGGCCTGAATTCCAGCCCTAACTCTGTCCTCAATTTGCTGTGTGACTTCGAGTTAGTCACTGAACCTCTCTGAGCTGATCCCAATAGGGCTTCCAGCTCAGATATCCCATCCGTCTGGCTCCTAGAGCTTTCTTCCATAAATGAGAGAGTCTATTGGATCACATCTCGGAGTTCACCCCACCTCGGGAATTGCCAGACACATAGCTGAAGGAGTTGGTCCCTAGCCTTCTCCCTGCCCTGCCAGGAGAGTGAGGTCCTGGCTCCGGAAGTCTTAAATATGCACTGGTTGCTGGGCCCAAGGGCAATGGCCCGGGGAACTGAGCAGGGAGGCCTGAGGGTGATGGTCAGGATGGCAGCGGCCCTGGGGAGCCAGCGCAGGGGTCCATGCCCCACCCCTAAGGTGACCTGGCAAAGCTGGGCTGAGCAACCTGGATTCCAGGGGTCCAAGGCGCGGGATCAGAAAGCACTTCCCTGCAATCCTCCTGAGTGGGTGGGGCTTATTGCTGTCAGGGGCCTGGGCCTCTCCGCACTCCCCTTTGGGGCCCGGCCCTTGTATCCCCTGGGGTTTCCCCCATGGCTCAGCAGTAAAGAATCCACCTGCAATGCAGGAGACGTGGGTTCAATCCCTGGGTCGGGAAGATCCTGTGGAGGAGGAAATGGTAACCCACTCCGCTCCAGTATTCTTGCCTGGAAAAAATCCCATGGACGGAGGAGCCTGGCGGGCGACAATCCACAGGGCTCGCAAAGAGTCAGACAGGACTGAGCCTAAGCACTTGTTTCCCCTTCCTCATCTAGCTCCACCCCCAGCCACATCAGTGGGGCTGCCCCAGGCCCCACTCTCTCTCCTAAGGCCAGACCCTAGTGTTAGAAACAGGAGGAGACACTCAGCTTCTACTCTGCACCAAGTAAGGTACATGCATTACTGTTAATCCTTCCAATAACTCAGCAGCAAACATATTACTCCTTGTGTCTAAGAAATGAGAAAACTGGGGCTCAGAGATATCAAATAACTTGCCCATAGTTGCACAGCTAGTGGTGGTAGAGCTGGGACTCGAACTCAGGCCTGCCTGATTCCGAAGCTCTGCTCCGTTCATTACCACCCGCCTCCCCACAGGTGGACTGTATGAGATGTGCCTGAGGGCTGTCAGGAGAGGATAAAGAGGAGTGGCAGGTGGCTGAGCAAGAGTGGGGAGAGATTCCAAACTATGAAAAAGCCAGTGGACTGTTTAAGCAGAGATGTCTGGCAGTGGGCAGAAAGTGTACATCTCTGGTCTATATCTCCTCTGCTCCTCAAGGTCCTCAGTGAAACCTCTGCCTTCCCAAGGGGCAAGGTAGGATGCGCGTATGCGCATGCATAAACCAGGAACGCACAGCTCTCATTTCCAGGTCTGAATCAAAGCGAGATAGATCTGGAACAACAAGAAGATCAATAAACCTGAGAGCTGATGGGACTCTAGGAGCCCAGCCTCAGCGCCTTCACCCTGGTGAGGCTGTGTGGGGAACTGGGGCTCCCGCTGCCTGCAGAGATTCCTGCTAGAGAATTTCACCCAAATCTTGGTCCCAGGACAGATTCTCATGGATGGGGATGATTAAATTAATTCTTAACAAAGGTACTCTGTTTTGTTAGGACTCCTAATGAAGGACTCCTATGTGCCTGGAGGCAGAGCGTGCACCGTCGTCTCCTCCACTTGCTTGCCCAGAACCCACCGAGGGACGGTGAGGCCAGAGCTGAGCGCTGAGCGCTAGGTGGTCTCCATGGCAACCACGGACGCTGTGCCTGCTCCCTGAGGCCCTTGGTACCCCCGCGGGCTGGACCTCACCTGCCAAGGGTAGACCACATCCTTGCGGCAGCCGGTCTGGTTGCAGCCCAGGAGACTGTGTAGCGCGTGCGCCACGGCATAGACCGCGGAGTACACGCTGTAGACCACGCGCTCGCCAGAGAGCGTGAGGATGCTGTTGAAGGACTCGGTGGTGTTCAGACAGGCGTCACACTCCTGGTTGCAGTTGGCCCCCCCGCTGCTCCGGTTGAGCGCGGGCCGGCCGAGCTGGGAGCGGCGCACGCGGAACTCGCTGAAGCCCGGGATGGGCACACTCTGGGTGGTGATGCCCAGGAAGGTACCGGCGCGCTGCAGCTCGGTGAGGTTGTGCAGGACCGGGTCGATGGCCCAGGACTCGGAAGCGATCCACACGGCGCCCGTGAAGTTCTGGCGCAGCACCTCGCGGAAGAAGTTGTGCAGGGCCAGCTCTGGCGAGAACACCACCACGACGCGCGCCGTGCTATGCTGCAGCTTGCCCACGATGGCCTCCAGACGCTCCTGGTCCTGCGGCGTCATCGTCTGGTTGGGCTGCGGTGTGGGCAGCGTCTCCTGGAAGGCGATGCAGATGTCCCGGTGCGCCAGGCGCTGGCTGAGCAGGTGGCTGTTCTCGCGGCCGTAGTCGTCGCTGCTGGCCAGCACGATGATCCAGTTCCAGCGGAAGTGCAGCATCATCTGCACCATGGCCTCCATCTGGTGATCCGCGCCCGCCACGGTGCGCAGCACCGCGGGGAACCTGCCCTTGTTGCCCAACTCGTCGTTGATGGCGCTGTAGGTGATCTGCAGAGCGGAGGGTCCTCGGCATTAGCGGGAGGGGGATGGGGAGTGGGGGGGAGCTCCCCAGGCAAAGCTCCCTTCCTCCTTCACCTCCCTTAAGCCTCCATCCAGTCTCCCCTCCCCCGCTTCACTTGCCACCCCCCCCCCACCATCCCCAACGTGGCCCACCTCCCTTAACTTTGACTTGACTTTCTCTGACTTCCCTGGTGGCTCAGAGGGTAAAGCGTCTGCCTACAATGTGGGAGACCCGGGTTCAATCCCTGGGTGGGGAAGATCTCCTGGAGAAGGAAATGGCAACCCACTCCAGTGTTCTTGCCGGGAAAATCCCATGGACGGAGGAGCCTGGTAGGCTACAGACCATGGGGTCACAAAGAGTCGGATGTGACTGAACGACCAACACCCACACAGTAATTCTATAGCACTTTTCTGAGGACCTGCTATGGGGCAGACTCCATGCTAGGAAACTATGCAGAGTGGTATGGAGCACTCTCTGAGCTTTCATTCTCATGCAAGATGCTTTACACAACAACGGTAGCATTATTGACTACCTACTGCATGCTAGAAATTCTTACCTAGGTTGAATGCTTTAATCTTCAGACAGTCCAAAGATAGGACAAAGATAAGAGTCCTTTCCATGTTAGAGATGCAGAAACTGAGGCTTGGGAGAGTTAAGAGATTGGCTCGGGGTCTCACAATGGCCAAGACTCAGAGGCAAGGTGCACACCCAGGTCTGTCTGCCTTCAAAGCCTGAACTCTTAATCAATAGTCTGGCTGCCTGCCAGGGCTGGGGTGGACGTCTTGACCTTGCTTCCACTCCCCCAGGTATCCCCTCTAGACACTGGTTGGGGCGGTGAGCCCTCTGGACAAGCCCTCCTCCCCAGTCCCTTCTCCCAGGGCCCCGGGGCCTCACCTGTGGAAGGAGGAAGAGGGAGAGGAAGTTGGCCACGGTCTTGGTGGACTCGGAGTTGTCAGGACCTATGATGGCCACCACACGGGGCACATAGTGGCTGTAGTCCTCCTGGATGGGCAGGAAGTAGTCATCCTGTGACAGGAAGTAGAGCGCGGGCTGGACATTGTTGGACATGTAGCAGGTGTCCACCATCTCGTAGCCCAGAAGCACATCGGGGAGCAGGCTGCTGTCATTGTTGATCTCCTCCACCGCAAAGCGCATGGCCTGCATGAGGTTGTAGCCCAGCACCTTCATCTCGTACCTGGAGGGACCGCCGTGGGCAGAGTGGGCAACAGGTCCAGAGTGGGAAGGGGAGGGGAGGACAGTGGTGGGGTGAGCCAGCCTGTCCCTCCTGCCTGCAGTGGGAAAACCAAAGCATCGCCCAAGAAGGAACCACTCCAAAGGGTTCTGGCATTTTTACCACATCATTTTCACCACCCCGCAGTTCTGAGATCACCATCATCCCTATGACCACCTCTGACACTAGGATCTCTGTGGCCACCATCAGTCACTTACCACTGCCACCAGTAACACCATCCCTATGGCCTATATCATCACTCTATCAATGTCCATCAATGTGACCATCATTACCTACCATAGCCTCCATCATCGCCATCACCACCATGACCATCATCACCTACTATTTCTGTTGTGGATATCATCACCATCGCCATCATGGTCACCCCATGTCTGACACCATCATTATCAATACCACTATCATTACCACCATCACCATCACCACCACCATCGCCATCACCATCACCACCACCCACTATCATCACCACCACCCCCTCCATCACCACCACCATCGCCATCACCACCATCACCACCACCCCCTCCATCACCACCACCATCGCCATCACCACCATCACCACCACCCCCTCCATCACCACCACCATCACCATCACCACTATCATCACCATCACCACCACCCACTGTCATCACCACCCTGCCACCACCACTGCTTCCAGCCTTATGCTGGAGACTCACTCTTTGCACTTGGGCACCTTCAGGTAGTTGAGGTGGACAATGCCCTTCACGTTGGCATGGAGGGTGAAGAGGCCACCCAGGAGGTAATCACCAGGCAGGTAGAACTCCGAGTTCTCTGCCGGCTCAGCCAGGGCTTGCAGCAGGAAGAGCAGGGAGCAGGCTGCCCTGACCTGGGGTCCCATGGCTGGGAAATGGAGGTCTCAGAGGTGGCTCTGCCTCCCTGGAGAGCTGACAACCTGACACAGGGGATTTGCACAGACATTTACATACTGGTCCTGTTGCTGTCCATGGGGCAGGAAGGCACCTGGGACAGGCAGAGAGGTGTGTGGGCTCTGGGGAAAGAGGAGGCTGGAATTAGGATGAGCCTTCTGTCACTTGGATGAGGTCACATCTTCCTAATGTTTCAAACATTTGGGAGTGAAGGACATTCAGTTCAGTTCAGTCGCTCAGTTGTGTCCGACTCTCTGTGACCCCATGGACTGCAGCACACCAGGCTTCCCTGTCCATCACCAACTCCCAGAGTTTACTCAAACTCATGTCCATCCAGTCGGTGATGCCATCCAACCATCTCATCCTCTGTCGTCCCCTTCTCCTCCTGCCTTCAATGTTTCCCAGCATCAGGGGCTTTTCTAGTGAGTCAGTTCTTCACATCAGGTGGCCAAAGTATTGGAGCTTCAGCTTCAGCATCAGTCCTTCCAATGAATATTCAAGACTGATTTCCTTTAGAATGGACTGGTTTGATCTTGCAGTCCAGGGGACTCTCAAGAGTCTTCTCCAGCACCACAGTCCAAAGCTGTGAAGGACATAGATGCTCGCATTAGGAGACAGAGCAGGGGGGCGACGGAGCCTGCACCTGAGCCTGGCCCAGCTGGGGGTGGCACGTGGGCATGTGTCCCACATCCAACCCATCGTGGTTGTTCTAAAACAGCAGCCCTGATACCAAGAGTCAGGCACCACCCTGAGAGCTCGTTATCCACCACCTCATTCACTGCTCACAATAACTGGGACCGTTACCAACCCCATTTCACAGATGAGGAAACTGAGGCACAGAGAAGTTAAGAAACTCACTGTCAGTTGCACAACCAAGAGAGCTGGGGTTCAAACCCTAAAGGCCTGGCTCTTAACCGCCATGCCATGTTACATCGAAAGGGCCTTGCTTTAAAAAATATATATATATATATATTTATTTATTTATTTGGTTGTCTTGGGTCTTGGTTGTAGCAGGTGGGACCTTCGCCGAGCCGTGTGCAATCTTTGAATCTTTCCTTGCAGCGCCAGACTCTCTGGTTGCGGTGGGGGGGCTCCGTGTGGCACTCCAGCTTAGTTGCTCTGCGGCATGTGGGATCTGAGATCCCCGACTAGGGATCAAACCCATGTACCCCGTATTGCAAGGTGGATTCTTAACCACTGGACCACCAGGGACATCCTGAGAGCCTGGCTTTTGATAAAAGCAGCACAACAGCAGGCAAGAGATTGGGGGGATGAGGGGGTGGGCCTCTGTCAGCCCAGCAGTCCACCAGTCAGCTCTGCAGAGGGCCCCTCCTGGGGGTCCCCCTCTCCATCCAGCTCCCAGGGGCAGGCATTGTGGCAGAAAGGAAAGTTAAAAATTCCTAACATTGAAGATGACTCCCCTCAAGGAATAAGATGGACAGAGACAGCTCCAGCAAACTGGGAACCTGTTTGGATTAGAGATCCTTGTCTACCGAGTGCTGTTTTGCTCCTTTCTAGTCCCAACAGTGCACAAGTCCCTTAAGGGGCTGCTCTATAATGCCCAGATGGGGCAGGTCTGTCACAGGCCCGAACCCTGCTCCTGGCCCCAGGGTCATGGGGGGAGGAGGCTCCAAGGGACAAAGAGGGGATTGGAGACACAGGACTGTCCCCCTGCGCACCCCTGCCAAGTCCTGCTGCTCCTTCCACAGTCAGTTGGAGCCTCGCCTCCTCCTAGAAGCCTTTCCTGGCTCCCGTTCACAGACACTGCTTCTGCTCTGCCCTGCAGTGCCCCTCCCGTCTGGATCAGCTCTGAGCCCCCAGGAGCAGACCTATGTCCTTGACCAGCTCCTGCTGCTGCACATGTCTACACTCCGGGAACCTTGAGGCAACATGACTCCAGCCGGCCTGGACGGGACATCAGCTCTGTGTGCTGTGTGACTATGGGCAGGTTACTTAACCTCTCTGAGTCTCTGTTTCCTACCGAAATAGGAATGATAATTCTAGCCTAATGAGATCAGTGTGGGAATTAAGTAAAATGGTGTATGTGACCTGCAGGGTGCACAGCAAACCCTGGGGAAAAGTGAACTGGCCAGAAGTGTGAGATTGTCCTTTCTTGTAATGAAGTGAGCTGCCACTGAGCCCAGCTGAAAGAGCCCAAAGCTTGCCGAAGTTACCCTGAAAGATGCTGGCTGTACCTTTAGCGGTTCCAGAGGGACCACCCCCTCCTGCACCCCTGACCTCCCCTGGGGTAGAGTCAACCACAGACATTGAAAACAACAGGAAGAGGCCCCCTGGCGCTGTGGGAAGACGCAGGATTTTCTGGGTGACTTGGGGCCTGTCCCTCACCTTCTCTGGTCAACCCGTGGGCGGAGGGGGAGACCTGAGCCATAGAATGAAAGGAAGAGTCTGGAGGTGTGGGTTCTGGGCCTGGCTCTGCCCTCGTTCTGGCCTCAGCATCCTCGTCTGTATAATGGGGAGGGCCTCTTTGGACTGCCCATATCCACCCTGCACGTCAGCAGCCAAAGCCCCAGCACCCATGCACCCTGTGGATGGCGAAAATGAACCCGAGTTATTTCTGTGGTTAACACGTTTGGAGGGCTCGCTCCACACCAGGGACGGTGCTGAGCCCCCGTGACACTGCCGTTCTGTCTTATTCTCACCACTTTTCAAGGTGTTCCTGTGAGCTCTCCATTTTTCAGAGGAGGAGTCTGAGGTTCAGAGAGGAACAGTAACTTATTCAAAGCCACATGGCAAATTTGTGGATTGGAGGAATCCAGGACCCTCATGGGGCTCATGGGAGTGGTGGTGACCGAGGGGCTCCAGGGAGGAAGGAACGATGGGGTCCCCTTGCTTAGTGTGGGCTGTCGGTCTGGATGGATGATCCTCTCTGAAGACCGAAATCTGCAGAAGGAGCCCTGGACAGAGAGTCAGAATTCCTGGCTTCCGGGTTAGTTCTGCCCCTATCTGGAGGGTACCCTTGGACCAGTGGCTTCCATTCTCTGGGCCTCAGCCTCCTCATCTGTAAAATGGACTCAGTCCTTCTCAATATTTCAGAGGTAAGGATCCTTTTGAGATCCTGATGAAAGTGCTGGACACCAAGGCATATACCCACAAATGCAGCCGTGCACCCAGAATGTCACGTGGCTCAGGCCATGATTCCTGAGATGCCCTGGGCTAGATGATCTCCAAGGTCCCCTCTGACCTTGACATCACCTCAGAGGGGCGAGTGGGTGAGGCTTGGGTGCTGGCTGTCCTGAGGACAAATGCCAGGGAACTCCAAGGCTGCGGTGTTCCTTCAGGACTGCATACACCACACATGCCGCGTGGTGACCCAGGCCACCCTCATGGGCCGGTCCGGGGCCCGCGGTCCCCATGCTCACACCTGTGTGGGCACTGGTTGCCAAAGCGATGGAGAACCATGACCAACTTATGCAAAGTCCACGGGGCAGGGGCCTGCCGTGGAAATGGGGGCCCAGGAGAGGATGCCCATTTGCCTTGCATCTGCTTCCCAGGGTGCTTGCGGAAAGGAATTGGCCGTGCTCACTCTGTGCTGGAGGGGGCTGCCCTGAACTTCCTTCCTCCCCCATCATGGAGGTTGGAGAGGGGCTGGAACACAGGGGGACCCCACAAGGGGCCTGACCCCGGGAACCGGGAGGGCCGCACCGGCTGCTCTCCCCGACCCCACCCTTGCGTATCCTCTGCTTGCTTCTCTGCCCACCTCCCCTCCTTTTCCCTCTGTCTCTCTGCTGTCAGTACGACCTCCTCCAGGACCTAGTGGGGCAGTGGGAAACCTGGCTCCAGTTCAGCTGAGGGTAGGCAGGGGTTGACAGGCAGGGATTCCCCAAGGATCCTCTAAGCCTCTGCTTGGTTCAGAGACACCTTGGAACAGGGCTGCATACACCTGTGCATACTCTGAGCAGGGCCTCAGAGCTGGTTCGCAAAGTGGCCAGCCTCACCAGTCATGCCTCTGAGAGTTCAGATGTCAAAAGTGGAATGGGCAGGATGATCCCTAGAAGCTGGGGACCAAGGAGTCAGCGAAGGCCTGAAGGAGGAATTCTGCTGTGCTGGGGACACCTTCTTGAGTACAGAGATCCATTCAAGCCCCCTTTCTGAACTTTGGTGGGTGACCTCAAGCAGGCTCAATCTCATCCAGAAAACGATCCAAAGATCCCAAATGACCTCAAGCCCACTGAGAGCCAGAAAGGTGGTCGTCACTAGAGGGAGTGTGAAGGGCTGGGGTGGGGAAGAGGGCTGGTCTTGTTCTGTGCTGCTCCAGAGGGCCCAGCCTGCAGCAGCGGGGCCACCCAGCAGGCTCTGATTCCACTCAGCTTCCTCACCTGTGAAATGGGCACAGCCACCCTCCACGGCGGGCGATTAAATGAGATGCATACCAAGCACCTGCTTGGTAAATGATAGTGAATATTACACCGCAGTGTTGATGGCTTTGGTCCTAGCGTGGAGCTGGCATGGGACCCTCGATTCCAGTCCCGATGAAGGCCTGGGGTCTGTGACTCTGTAGGACTCTCCTTCCTAAGACTCAGATCTGACCAACCTGGGTTCCAGTCCTGGCTCTGCCACTTACTGGCGGTGTAACCTCTTCCGGGCATTTCTCTCCCCATGACTCTCCTTCTGATGCCGATTGCCCGGATGCACGTGTACCCCAGCAGAACATCAGCTCCCTCGCTTCACCCCAGCCTCTGTGCCCCAATGCTTGCGAAGCTGAGGGGTGCCTGCCCGTCACCTGAGGCCTGGAGAGAGGGCATGGCAGAGCTCCGGAAGAGAATGCTGATGTACCCCGGGCACCTGAGGGTCATATGGCACCTGCTCCACCATCCAGGGTGGCTGTCATCAACCCCGGGAAGGGGCACAAGACTGGCTGCCTGTCTCTGGAGCCAGCGTCAGCCATGCCTCCTCCCATCCCCTGGCTGGATAGCTCCCGCCCAGAGGCCACTGGATTCCTGTGAGGGGCCAGGACAAGGGGCTGCTGGTATAGCCATTGGGAACAAGTTCTGCTCTAGCCTCTGCCCCTGCCCTTTACTGAGCAGGTCTCCCTGAGCCTCAGTTTCCTCATCTGTGACATGGGGCCAAAATGACACCACCTCCCTCCCAGGCTGGTGTGGTCCAAGATAATTAGCAGGAGCACCGGCCCATGGATAGGGAAGCCCGGCTTCAACTCCTTTCTGAGCACAAGTATCAGGACGATGGTGTTGAGAGAGTGGGTGAGGGTATGTTCTCCTTCACTGAGCGCCTCCCTCTGGGCAGGTCATGGGGCCTGGTGTGCGTGCGTGTTCAGTCGCTTCAGTCGTGTCTGACTCTGCAGCCCTGTTGGCTGTAGCCCCCCAGGCTCCTCTGTCCATGGAATTCTGCAGGCAAGAATACTGGGGTGGGTTGCCATGCCCGCCTCCAGGGGATCTTCCCGACCTGGGGGTTGAACCCTCATCTCCTGCGTTTTCTGCATTGCAGGCAGATTCCTTCTTTACCTGCTGAGCCACTGGGGAAGCCCATGGGACCTGGCACTTGGTTCTAAAACTCGTCCTTTGATCCTCAGCTCCTGGAGAAGCTGGGGATGGAGAGGCCACGGCACAGGTAAGGGGGCTGAGGTGGGACGTTAGCGCTGTGCTCAGCGGCCAGGCAGGCAGAGGTGGGGAACAGCAACCCAGGCGGCCACCTCCTCCGGGTGTCTTAGTTACCTCACCCATCCGTTCCTCAGTCCCCCCATCTGTAAAACAGGACCAGTGGAACACATCTTCAGGGGTTCCACTGAGGATCTGAGCGTCTGATGTCTAGAGCGTTGAGCACAATGCCTGTGTTCAGTAATGACGGCTCTTACTATTTCCTGTGCTGCCTCTAGACAGAGAACATACGTGAACCATGATGATGGATGCAAGGGTGGGTGAATTAATAAAAATGAGGATGTGACTCTGTTGAGAGGGTGGGTCTGCACCCTGCCGCTTCCCCCCAGAGCCCCACTCCCCACAGGGGCTTCAGGCCTGCCCGGTGACCGGGGCACAGGTGGCCCCTAATTTCCTTAGCTTGCACGCCCCGCTGGCAGCCCATGGGCAGCGGTGGTGGGGACATCCGGCCTCAGTCAAATGGTTCACGCCCCAGCCCAGACCTGCGGCAGGGCTCAGGCCGCAGTAGGGAAATGAAGAGGCTCCTTGGGCCACCGTGGACACGGGGACTTAACAGTGGTGAGCATGCAGAGGCCTCGGACACGCGGGTGGGCACCGGGCCCTTGGGAGCCGCCAGCCCCAAGCCTGGGAGACGAGGGCAGAGAAAGCGGAGCGAGCAGCGAGCCACCCCCTGCCCTCATCCAGTGGAGTCAATGGCACTGGGCGGGGAGGAGATAGGACAAAACATCCTTACAGGCACAGCTGGGAGTCAGGGGCCTGACCGACCAGGTGGTAGGGGGATGGGTGTGGCTTCCATAGCCCGGGGTTCAAACTCAGAGCTTTCCCGCCCAGCTGTGTGACCTTGAGCTCCTCATTCTACCCGACGTCCATAGGCCTGCCACAGACTGTTGTTACTAGTTACCTGGTAAGGTCAATGTCAAGGCTCTACTAAAGCTAGATAGGAGAAGTCCTTGGGCAGTGATCAGCCAGCTCTGCAGCTGTCTCAGTGTGCCCTTGAAGAAGTCACTCCATTTGTTCAGAAACCTTAGCAGGGCCTCTGTATTCCCCTCCTAAAAATGCAGCTGCCTCCACTTCCTGAGCTCCAGCTTTGTCCCTGACTCCCCTCCCCCACTCTCCCGACCCCCCTCCCCCCAGTTTCCCCCCGACTCCCCTCCCCCCACTGTTTCCCCCCCCACTCCCCTCCCCCGACTCTCTCCTGACTCCAGCTCCCCTGGTAACAGCCCTGAGTGAGCCAGGGTGGGTGCTCTGCCCAGGGTGGAGTCCCTTCCCCTCCCTCCAGCTCTAAGATCCTGGGACCAACAGAGCCTGGGGGGAGGGCGATGTCTATGAGGTTCAGAAACACCTCCTTTTCCATCATCTAGGGGTGAAGACAGGCCTGGACGCACCCGTCTTACCCTACAAGTCAGCTGGCTCAGGTGGAGTTCGGACCCGTGGATTCCGGGCTCAAGCTGACCGACCACAGTTGCACTCCGTCACATCACCTGGCCAGCAGGTGGATTCTTTCTTTACCTGCTGAGCCATCAGGGAAGCCCATGGGACCTGGTACTTGGTTCTAAAACGTCATTTGATCCTCAGCTCCTGGAGAAGCCTCAGATCTGAGGATGGAGAGGCCACGGCACAGGTAAGGGGGGTTTGGTGGGACGTTAGCGCTGTGCTCAGGGCGTCTGCAGCCATGTGGACAACTGGGTGGAGGGGAGAAGGTGGGTTTTGGAACCAGACAGACCTGGGTTTCCTGCCTGGTGATGCCATACCTTGGCAAGTCCCTTCACTTTTCTGCACCTGTGTCCTCATCTGCAACATGTGGGCAAGGCAGCACTTCTTTCATAAGATGGTTGTGAGTGGAGAACAGATGCACAGGCTTTGGCACATGTGAGTCTGGGTTCTGAAGAAAAGCAGAACCTCTAGGAAGCAGCGCAGAGTCAGACACAGAGAAAGCTTTACTGTAAGGAACGAGCCCACACGATCATGGAGGCTGGAAAGTCCAAAGTGTATTGTTGGCCAGGAGGCCAGAAACATGGGGAGTAGCTGCTGAGTCCAAAGGCAGCCACTGGCAGAATTCCTTCTTGCTCAGGCGAATGTATGCAGGGGGGAGGCCAGTCTTTGTTCTGTTCAGGCCTTCAACTAATTGGATACGGCCCACTCACGTTATGGACAGTAATCTGCTTTCCTCAAAGTCCACAGATTTAAATGTTGTACGTGCGTGCCAAGTCGCTTCAGTCGTGTTTGACTGTGCGACCCCATGGACTGTAGCCTGCCAGGCTCTTCTGTCCATGGGATTCTCCAGGCAGGAATACTGGAGTGGGTTACCACGCTCTCCTCCAGGGGATCTTCCTGACCCAGGGATCAAACCTGTGCCTCTTATATCTCCTGTTAATCTCATCCAAAAAACACCTCCATGGAAACATCCAGAATAATGTTTAAGTAGAGCACTTATTCAAAATTTGGCACTTATTGCCAAATTCAGACTTAAATTGAAGAAAGTAGGGAAAACCACTAGACTATTCAGGTATGACCTAGATCAAATCCCTTATGATTATACAGTGGAAGTGACAAATAGATTTAAGGGACTAGACCTGATAGACAGAGTGCCTGATGAACTATGGACAGAGGTTCGTGACATTGTACAGGAGACAGGGATCAAGAAAATCCCCATGGAAAAGAAATGCAAAAAAGCAAAATGGCTGTCTGAGGAGGCCTTACAGATAGCTGGGAAGAGAAGAGAAGCGAAAAGCAAAGGAGAAAAGGAAAGATATTCTCATCTGAATGCAGAGTTCCAAAGAATAGTAAGGAGAGATAAGAAAGCCTTCCTCAGTGATCAGTGCAAACAAATAGAGGAAAACAACAGATTGGGAAAGACCAGAGACCTCTTCAAGAAAATTAGAGATACCAAAGGAACATTTCATGCAAAGATAGGCTCGATAAAGGACAGAAATGGTATGGACCTAACAGAAGCAGAAGATATTAAGAAGAGGTGGCAAGAATACACAGAAGAACTGTACAAAAAAGATCTTCATGACCCAGATAATCACGATGGTGTGATCACTCACCTAGAGCCAGACATCCTGGAATGTGAAGTCAAGTGGGCCTTAGAAAGCATCACTATGAACAAAGCTAGTGGAGGTGATGGAATTCCAGTTGAGCTATTTCAAATCCTCAAAGGTGATGCTGTGAAAGTGCTGCACTCGAAATGCCAGCAAATCTGGAAAACTCAGCAGTGGCCACAGGACTGGAAAAGGTCAGTTTTCGTTCCAATCCCAAAGAAAGGCAATGCCAAAGAATGCTCAAACTACCGCACAATTGCACTCATCTCACATGCTAGTAAAGTAATGCTCAAAATTCTCCAAGCCAGGCTTCAGCAATACGTGAACCGTGAACTTCCAGATGTTCAAGCTGGTTTTAGAAAAGGCAGAGGAACCAGAGATCAAATTGCCAATATCCGCTGGATCATCGAAAAAGCAAGAGAGTTCCAGAAAAACATCTATTTCTGCTTTATTGACTATGCCAAAGCCTTTGACTGTGTGGATCACAATAAACTGTGGACAATTCTGAAAGAGATGGGAATACCAGACCATCTGACCTGTCTCTTGAGAAACCTGTATGCAGGTCAGGAAGCAACAGTTACAACTGGACATGGAACAACAGACTGGTTCCAAATAGGAAAAGGAGTACATCAAGGCTGTATATTGTCACCCTGCTTATTTAACTTCTATGCAGAGTACATCATGAGAAACACTGGGCTGGAAGAAACACAAGCTGGAATCAAGATTGCCGGGAGAAATATCAATAACCTCAGATATGCGGATGACACCACCCTTATGGCAGAAAGTGAAGAAGAACTAAAGAGCCTCTTGATGAAGGTGAAGGAGGAGAGTGAAAAAGTTGGCTTAAAGCTCAACGTTCAGAAAACTAAGATCATGGCATCTGGTCCCATCACTCCATGGGAAATAGATGGGGAAACAGTGGAAACAGTGTCAGACTTTACTTTTTTGGGCTCCAGAATCACTGCTGATGGTGACTGCAGCCATGAAATTAAAAGACGCTTACTCCTTGGAAGGAAGGTTATGGCCAACCTAGATAGCATGTTTAAAAGCAGAGACATTACTTTGCCAACAAAAGTCCGTCTAGTCAAGGCTATGGTTTTTCCAGTGGTCATGTATGGATGTGAGAGTTGGACGGTGAAGAAAGCTGAGCGCCGCAGAATTGATGCTTTTGAACTGTGGTGTTGGAGAAGACTCTTGAGAGTCCCTTGGACTGCAAGGAGATCCAATCAATCCATCCTAAAAGAGATCAATCCTGGGTGTTCATTGGAAGGACTGATGTTGAAGCTGAAGCTCCAATACTTTGGCCACCTCATGTGAAGGGTTGACTCATTGGAAAAGACCCTAATGCTGGGTAGGATTGGGGGCGGGAGGAGAAGGGGACGACAGAGGATGAGATGGTTGGATGGCATCACCGACTCGATGAACATGGGTTTGGGTAGACTCCGGGAGTTGGTGATGGACAGAGAGGCCTGGTGTGCTACAATTCATGGGGTCGCAGAGAGTCGGACAGGACTGAGCGACTGAACTGAACTGAACTGAGAGCACTTATGTGAATTAACTCATTGAATTCTCAAGACAGTGTGTGTGTGTGTGGTTATTTCCATCTATGAAGAGGCAGAGTCAGAGACGATTGCCCAACTTTTCAGAGTTGGGATTTGAACTCAGGCCCTCTGGTTCCAGGGTTCCCGCCACTCACATAGGACTTCCTGCCGTCAGGGCTCACCCTTCCTTCCATCACATCAGGGGTACTGTGCCCCTGACACCTAGTGACACGTTGGCAATCTCACCGGACTTAGAAGGTGACCAGACCCCACCGCTCCCACCAGAAAGACCAGTTCGGTTAAGGAAGAGGCATTTTATTAGGTGGCATCAGGGCAAATCCCACTGCCACCTCACAGTGCAGAACTAGTAGAACCAGGAACACTTCTGGCCTGCCCACCGCCTGTCCTGGCCCCCCCGTGAGAAACAACCCCATTGGCATCAGGACCACCCCTGACCGCGGGCCACGGTGTGTGACCGTGCACTGGGGGAACGGCCACTCCAGCCCCACGGGGGCACCACACCAGCCGTGCTTGAGGAGGGCCCCCTAAAAACTGTCCCCGGAGTCGCCACTTATAATTCCATGACCACCCAGAATCCACCCAGGATGCATCTGAGTGTCCCCCAATTAGCTGCATCGAGGAACAGGTCTCCAAGGGGCCAGTCCACACACAGCCACGAACGTTCCAAGGAGGGACAATTCTATAGGTAAGCCTCAGCCAGGCCAGACGGGGACCCAAGGTGAAGTGTTGGGGCGCTGGGGAAGGTAGGGGCAACATCAACCTGGGCCAGTGGGCCCTGAGCTCCTGCAGGAAGCCCCAGGCCAACTGAGGCTCTCGAGGCAGGACTCAAGAGCTAAGGAAGTGGCAGGAAAGGCCCCCCAAGGTCTGCCAACCTCACAGGCCCAACAGGAAGGATCGGCACCTTGGCAGGTGGACTGTAGTAGTCCCCCAGTCCCACCACCTGGAGACCGCCAGGAATCTGGGGGCCTCCGTGAGCTCAGGCACTCCGGAGCAAGGCACACGCGGTCTAAGGTGTTTGGTTGGGTGCAGGTACCTGCTGACACAGGCGGGTGCCTGCTGGCACAGGTGGGTCTGGGCAAAGAGCTATTGAGCAGCACGAACCAAGCAAGGCAAGGCCAGCTGGTGCCCCTACGACCTATGACCACAACATGGCAGCCCTGCAGGCCACCCTGGTCACCCCTAACCCTGGAGACCCAGAGAAGCCAGGGGCCCCTGTGGGTGCGGCGTGCCAGGGCACCCAGAGCTGCCTCCTTCTCCTGCAGACCCACGAGCTACTCCACCACCACGCCCCAGGCCCCTGAGCCCCTGGGCCCAGCGGAGAGGAGCGGGAAGGGGACTGATGGAGAACCAGTCAGGCACCAAGGTCACACCCACCAGGCGGAATTTCTGGGACGCTCTTTGGGGGCAGGGGTGGCAGCCCTATCCCTCCCCACAGCGTGATCTCAACCCAGAGCCCCACACCTGACTCTAAGGGGTGGGACAGGCCAGGACACAGGCCGGTGCGGGGCAGGGCGCAGGACTCGGGCCTAGAAAGAGGGTCGCCCCATGGCGAGCAGGCTGGAAGCATGGGGCGCGGTCAGTGCACTGAGGTCAGTCGTCTGGACGGAAGGACAGGCGGACAGCGGAGGCGCCGAGTGGGGCTCACTGCATGTACGGGTAGCGCCAGTCCCCCAGAGGCCCGCGCGTCTCCTTGATGACCTGGGGTGACGTCCACCGCAGGACATAGTGGGGGCCGCCTGGCTTGTCGTTGGTCCCTGTGGAAAAGACAGCTCTGTTTGTTTCCCAAAAGGTACAGCAGCTCTGGGTAGGAGGGGGAAGGGGTGCGGAGGAGCAGATGGAATGAACGGGGCAGCAAACAGCTAAGCAAACCCCGACATGGCTGCCAGGGCTTCCCGAGCGCCTCTGGGCAGAGGGCACTCAGCCGGCGGTCGGGGGGCAGGAGCCGGCGAGCAGACAGGACGCCCAGGCTCCCCAGCTCCCTGCACCCCACCCGCAAGGCGTGTCCGAGAAGCAGGAAAGCACTGTGGAGGGCGCTGGACTGGGAGTGGGGAGGCCTAGGTTCTGGCCCCGGCTCTGCCACCAGGCACCGGGACCTCTGGCAAGTCACTGCCCCTCGCCAAGCCTCAGTTTCCCCATTTGTAGACAGGAGGGGGTTGGACTGCAATGGCCTGGAATACGGTAAGTCGTGTTTAGTTGCTAAGTCGTGTACGACTCTTTCTGACCCCATGGACTAAGAGCTAGCCTCCTCCGTCCATGGGATTTCCCAGGCAAGAATACTGGAACGAGTTGCCGTTTCCTCCTCCAGGGGATCTTCCTGGCCCAGGGATCGAACCCGCATCTCCTGCATTGGCAGGCAGATTCTTTACCACTGAGCCACCCGGGAAGCCAAGATGTGGATGCTGGGACCCAAATCCTGGCTCCACCACTTCCTAGCCACGCGCCCTTGGGCCACTCACTTCAGCTGCCCGGGCCTCAGTTTCCCCCTCTGTAAAGCGGGGAGAGGAAGGCAGCACAAGGGGAGGCTGTCGGTAGGACACCGGGCCTGGCCCTCGGTGCCCTGTCACTGATGCTCCTCCTGTTCCTCTTAACATCCTTGAGACGACGCAGCAAGGGTCTCCTCCAGGAACTCAGCCCCCTTCTAGAAAGGAGGACCCACTCACCCGAGGCTCGGGCCCCCCCAAAGGGCTGCTGGCCCACCACTGAGCCGGTGGACTTGTCGTTGATGTAGAAGTTGCCAGCAGCGTTCCTCAGCATCTCTGTGGCCTCCCGGAGAACATCCCTACAAGGCAAGGCGGCCAGCTCACCCTCGCTCCCGCCCTAGGGCCGATCCTCCAGCAGCCCTCCCCAGCTCACACAGGCCGCCCAGTGAGCGCGGGGCCAGCCGCCAGCCCTGGGCCCCTGCCCTCGGCAACTCAGGAACCCCCAGAGCCCCAGCCTGCTCCTCAGGTTCCAACCCTGCCTTCCCCTCTTAGAGGCAGATGCAGGGAGGCAACCAGTGCCATGGAGAGAAGACAGGGCAAAGCCTCAGGTCCAGTGTCACGGCGCCTAGGGGGGCACCGTGCCTCCGCCAGACAAGTGGAGCCCCTGGGCCCAGACTCCGCCTTCCGCCCTGAGCCCCATCAGACCGGGCAGCGGGTCACAGGCGGTGATTGCCCGGCCCCAACCCTAGAGACCTGGCTTCAGCAGCCAACAGTGCGGCCCCAGAATCAACGCTTTAACAAGGAGCCTGCGGCCTCTGTCTACCTGCCAGCCGGGGCGGAGCTGAAGGGAATGGAGAGCAGCGAGGGCACGTTATTGCCGGGATCTGCGTCCGGGAGGGGGCCGTCTCTGGGGACGGGAGGGCATCAGGACTAGCGTGGAGGGGCCACGGCCACTCACCTATCCTGGGCAAACACTGCCCCCGTGAGGCCGTAGCTGCTGGTGCTGTCCACCAGCCGCAGCGTCTCCTTGTACTCCTCATCCGGGTAGACGTACACGGTCAGCACGGGGCCGAAGATCTCCTGGGGAGAAGCCCCAGGGTTGGGCCCCGCCTGGACCCGTCCCCGAGGCCTCCACTGCCCCCGACCCCCTTCTCAGCCCAACAGCCTGGGCCAGGCCTTGCCTCCTGCGGGGTTCTCTCCGGGACGGCTCCTGCCCTGCCCACCCCACCCCACCCCACCCGGCAGAAGATCCAAGGACCCTCTGGCCTCCCTGCCAGCCAGACCCACCCCCAGAGCCAGGGGTCCAGGCCCTTGGAAGGGGGACACTTCTGGCAACAGCCAGCCAGGGGACTGCCCCGTGACATCGCTCGGGCGGCTGGGGGAAGACCCCCCACCCCTTGCGCTGTCATCCAGGGCAAGTGCCCTGACTTCTCAAACCTCAGTTTCTATCTGTAAAATGGGAACGATATGCCAAACCTCATCTCCACCAACTTGCTGGCCCACACTTAAGACTCTACAGATATTAGGAGCTGAGAGAGCTGTAGGGGCCTCCGGGGCAGCAGGCAGTCCGAGTGCCGTGGTGTCGGCCTGGCCAGCAGCATCAAGGATCTGGAGTCAGGAGGCCTGCGCTCCAGGCCTGGCTCTGCTCCCCCCGGGGGTGAGGCAGTCCCCTGGCAGGACCGCACCGTCCTCAGCTGTGAGATGGGATGATGCCCCGGGAAGCACCTGGGGGATGCTGCCTCCTCCCAGCCCCACCCGCCTCCTGCCGTCACCTCCTTCATGATGGGGTCCTGGGGGTCCTTGCTCTCGACGATGCATGGCTCCACAAAGTAGCCCACGGAGTCGTCACACTGGCCCCCGGCCAGGATGGTGAGGCTGGGCGAGGAGCGCGCGTGCTCCAGCCACTTCCGGATGCGGCCGAAGGACTGTGGGATGGGGCGCGGGGGGTCAAGGGCCGGCTGGAGGCCGTTCCCAGAAGGAGCCCCCAACACATCGGCCCCAGATTCTGAAGGGTGGCTGAGAGCAAAGGCCAGGGCCTGGCTGAGCAGAGCAGAGACAGGAGTGGATGTGCAGGCTCGTGTGTATGTGTGTGTTAGAACACGTACAGAAAGAAAAAGAAAGAAATGGAAGTCGCTCAGCCGCGTCCGACTCTCTGCGACCCCGTGGACTGTAGCCCACCAGGCTCCTCCATCCATGGGATTCTCCAGGCAAGAGCACTGGAGTGGGTTGCCATTTCCTTCTCTAGAGGATCTTCCCGACCCAGGGATCGAACCCGGGTCTCCTGCATTGTAGGCAGATGCTTTACCGTCTGAGCCACCAGGGAAGTCCAACAACATGTATACTTACATGCAAACATACATATATATAAATGAGTCTTTAGGTTTAAGACCATGAGTCTTTAAGTTTAGGGATGTAAGTACACATATGCCTGCATTATATGTTTCTGCAATGCAGACCCACACATGTACCTATACACGTGTGCATACATGTTGCCAGATTTGTCTATGTATGGAGAGGTGTGTGGGGTTGCATGTGTTTACATGGGTGGATCTACGAGCATGACCCCACACAGAGGTCTGCATGCATGAGTGCACGGCTATGCGGATACCTGTATTCAGGTTGTATGCGTGCCGGCGTGCATGCCTATGTGTAAATGTGCGTGTGAACGCGGGCACTTAAACGGGGCCTGGTGGCAGGGTGTGCAGGAGGCAAGCTCCTCTCTGGGTAGGGATGCTTCTATGCCTTCCAGGGCTGGCGGGGGCGGCGGGGCTGTGTGCGTGGCTCTCAGGCTACCCCGCCTAAAGCAGCAGATCTGGGTCGCTCTTCCTGCCCCCCACCCAGCCCAGGCCTGGCACCCCCCGGAACACCCTTACCTTGGCATCAATGACGGCAGAGAAGAAGGTCCCAAAATCCTCTGCAGGCTGGAGGCAAGGGAGACACGGATGGAGAGGCGGCAGCCGACACCGCGGCCCCCCTGCAGCCAAGCCCATCAGCCCCCCGCTGGGCCGCGGCAGGAGGCCGCGCCACTCACGTTGCCCACTTTGATCCCGCGGAGCTCCTCCAGCAGCCGCCCTTTGATCTGCGGCCACAGCGAGCGGGGCGCGTAGAGGCGGGAGCAGGCCGAGCACTTCTGGCCGCCGTACTCGAAGGCCGAGCGCAGGGTCCCGCTCACCACGCTGTCCACGTCGGCCGAGCGGTGCACGAAGTGGAAGTTCTTGCCCCCGCACTCTACGGGGCGGGAAGGGAGGGGGCGTGCGTGGGGGAGCGGGCCCTCGGGCCAGCCCCGGGGCCCAACACACTGCCGACGCCTGCGCACAGGGCCCCGCGACCAACCCCCGGGACGGGCGGACGAGGCCGTGAGAAGCCGCACGTCCTGGACACTGACCAGCCAGGCTTGTCCTCCCACCTACAGACGGGAAAACGGAGGCCCAGGCACGGGCGAAGGGCACCTGGGGGTGTCAGGACCAGCTTTCCCATTTCACAGACGAAAAACTGAGCCTGGGGATGGGCACACTGTCCAACATAAATAAGGCAGAGGGAGGGCCAGAACCCAAGGCTCCCCAAAGCGTGGCCACTCCCAGCAGCGGGCACAGCTTCCTTTGAGCCTTCCCCTGACCCCCACCCGGGTCCACGGCCAGGGCTGTCTCCTCTCCGCTCCCCATGGCGGGGACACCCCTCCCTGGCCCCTTTGGTGTGAGGGAGCCCAGGGAATCACTCCACCATCCAGGCCTTATTAGCTTCTTCATTCAGTTAAACATCAGCCCACAGCAGCTCGTGTTACCAAGCACTCACTACCTGCCAGGCTCAGTTCAAAGCACTCCGTGCCCCTTTTCACTGAAGCCTCACAGCAACCTCCCATTATGATCCCATTTTAAAGACAAGAAAACTGAGGCACATACTCAAGGTTGGGAAGTGGTGGAGTAAGCAGCGGTCTCTCTCCCTCAGGGAGACAGTGGGAAGGGGACTGAACTGACAACCACGGACAGCTGACCCGAGGGACTCACTGTGTCCCGGCTACGCAGGCTGGACTGGGGCGTGCTGAGAGGCTGGGAGTTAGAGATGCTACGGCTGGCCCTGAGAAGACTCACCTACCCTGACACCCCTAACAAAGCTCCACCAGCCTAAGAAGCAAACTATTACATATAGGAAGGATAAGCAACAAGGTCTCCAGCACAGGGAACTATATTCAATATCCCATAACAAGCCACAGTGAAAAAGAGCATGACAATATATATATGTATAACTGAATCATTGTGCTATATAGCTGAAATTAACCCAATACTGTAAATCAACCCAATCTGTAAATATACTGTAGCCCAATACTGTAAATCAACCATACTTCAATAAGAATTCTTTAAAAAGCTCCCACCAGCTAAGGAGTGGGGTCTAGTCTCCCTGTGGGTCCCACTTCACTTCCAGGAGCAAAAAGGCTAAACTGCCAGCCCCAGCTCTGCCATTACTGCACTGCGACCCGTTGGGGCCTCTGTCAAAACAGGGTTCTGTACCCTAAAGAGTTTCAGAAACACTACACATCAACCCTGGCTCTTGAAGATAAGTAATGCCCATTAGCGGATTAAAGGCTCTGAGAAGTCCTGCTAAGGAATCCGTTTTGCTTTAAACACAGTGAACGCCAAATGTCCTTGACCACAAAACTGTGGGAAAATTATTATTTCAAAGAGACCCAACCCTGCTGACCCCTCAGCCCCACCTCCTGCCCCACCCCAGGGGCCTTTCCCAGCTACAAGGGCCTTGTCTCCTCAAACACAAGCTCATTCCCCCATCGTGGTCTCTCCGTTTCCTTGGCCTAGATCTGGGCGATGCAACCTGATGCAACATGGTAGTCACGAGCCCCGTGCGGCCATTTACATTCAAATGAATTAAAACTAAACATTACTTTCACCTCCTCAGTCATGCAAGCCACGTTTCAAGCGCGCTGTGGCCACATGTGGCGAGTGGCTACCCTACGGGACTGCATGGAGCAGCCCACATCCACCATCACGAAAGGTCCGCTGGACAGCGTCCGAACCGGCGATGGTCTGTTCTCCAGGCTCTGCGAGGCCCGTTTCTCTTCACTGTTCAGGTTTCCGCTCGAATGTTCCCTCCTTGAAGAGGCTCCCCACCCTGGAGTCACAGTCGCCCACCACGCCCAGCCTTTGGGCAGCCCTGCCTGTCACCTCTTTGCTCTCCTTTAATTAGCCACAGCCCTCCCCACCCCGCGACATCCTTTATCCAGCTGTTTACTGCCCGCCTCCCACCACTGGAACAGAAGGTGGTGATGGCTGGGTCTCTGGGTCTTATCACCCTTGCATCCCCACTCTCCAAAATGTGCCTCTGCACAAATGGTAATTTGGTTGCTGCATGAGGAATGAAGATATGCGTGCTCTGAGACAGAAGTGCTCTGAACAACCCCCGGGCCCTGCCAGGGCAGGGGCTCCATGCTAGAATGTTCCACCCCTGCAGACCCCCCACCTCTGGGGGCAACCCCTCCGCCACCTCCTCTCCCACGATGGCCAAGGCTGGGGAGGCGGGCCCTTACCTCCGGCCAGGCGGGGGAAGGTTCGGAACCGGTCCAGGTTCTGGGCCACCTGCTTCCACAGGTGTTTGAAGGTGCTGAAAGCAGAGGACAGGGCAGGGATTAGGGCACCTGGTGAGGGGCCCGCTCCCTGCCTGCCCGACCAGAGGCGGGGCGCAGGGTCAGCAGCCCCGCTGGAGGCTGGCAGGGATGACAGCAGCGGCGGTGGAGGTGGTGGGGCACGGAGGAGGAGGGGGCAGCTGGCAACGGGCTGCGTTCAGGGCCTGCGAGGAGGGAGCAGGGGAAGCTTGGCGGCAAGGTAGGGCAGAGAGGGACCATGCTCCGAGGCCAGGGGATGGGGGTTCCAGTCCCGATCTGGGCGCACACAGCTGTGTGATCTTGTGCTCAGTGCTTAACCTCTCTGAGCCTCAAGTTCTACGCCACATCTGGAAGCGGGAAAGAAGAATTCTGCTGGGCAGGGCCTTTTGGGATGGCTCTGATGTGAGTCAAGTGCTGAGGACAGTGTGGGCACACAGCGGGTGCCTGATGGGGTGCAGACACCACTGGGGTCTGCGAGGAGCGCCTCGAGCTCACGCTCGGGCCCTGGGGACCGAGAAGGGTCTGGGGAGAGGCAGCTCAGGCCCCCGCCTCCTCGCCGGGCTCCGAGTGTGACCAACCTCAGCACCACAAAACAATAAAAATGCTAATCACCAGGGAGCTGGCGACACAGTAGCTGATACTAATTTATGACTTTCCCACCTTGGAGCCCGCTGTTCATCAGAGCATGGCAAATGGGGGCTGGGCCCGCTCCGCCTGCTAATAGGCAGGGACCCATGGGGCCCGTGGCTGGCGGAGCGGGCCTTTTGGAAAACCACCCTCCTCAGCAATTCTAATGCTGCCATTGCCACTCGGCAAACCTTGGAAGGGGCGGGTGGGACCCTGAGGTCAGGCAGAGAGGGCACAAAGCCACCACGGGTGAACCCAGGACACCTGGGAGGCCCAGAGTAGAGACCCCGACCTCTCCACCCAGAGGACCCACGGGGACCTCAAACTCGAGGTGACCAGCATCTGGTCCATCTTCTTCCCGAGGCTCCCGGGTGCCCAGCCGTCTGGCGCGCCCACCTTGGTGAAAAATGCCCACCTCCAGCCTCGAGTCTGGATGTTCCCACTGACCCCCCGACCCCACAGACAGGTGATCAAGTCTCCCTGCTACCTCCTCACACGAATCAGCCCATCTCTCCCGGCTCCCACCTCTCCACCCGGGTTCAGGTGTCCGCTCTCCCTCCCCGGATCCTCCTAATCCGTCTCCTGCTCCCAGCCACGAAAGGCTTGTGCTCAGGGCAGCCAGAGCCATCATCTAGGTCACATGCAGGCCCCAGAGGGGTTGAGGTTGTCCAGGCATGCGGAGACCCAAGGCCTGTCGGGATGGCAGGGAACCAGAGACCACCCACCCGCCTCCGGCCAATGGTGACACATGGAAATGCAGGCCCCGTGGGACCGGGTTCTTAAGTGAGGCCCCATTTGTATTTTCACATGAAAATCCCGGTGGTACACGGCCGTCCATCTCTATTAGGAGCCAAAGAACACAGAGCCACTGGTCAGGTCCAACTGGAGAGCGACCATTTCAAACAGAAAAAGGCTGATTAAGCCACTCCCTCTAAAGAATTCGCTTGCAATGCGGGAGACCTGGGATCCATCCCTGTTGGGAAGATCCCCTGGAGAAGGAAAAGGCTACCCATTCCAGCATTCTTGCCTGGAGAGTTCCATGGACAAAAAGCCTGGCGGGCTACAGTCCAAGGGGTTGCAAAGAGTCAGACATGACTGAGCGACGAACGCTGTCACTTTTACTGTCCTGCAAGTAGCCTTCCATGGCTCCTATCACCTTCAGGATAAAGTTCAAACACCTTTGCAGGCTCCCAGGGCCCTACAGTCACAAGTCTAAATCCTTCAAAAGGCATCTTCCTGACGGTCCAGTGATTAAGACTCCACACTCCCAACACAGGGGGCCCGGGCTTGATCCCTGCATGACTCAACTAAGACCCAATGTGGTCAAAACAAAACAAAACAAATCCCCCAGAGGTAGGACCTTGACCACTCCACGTGTTCACTGCCCAGCCTTAGCATCAGCAGAGCCCGGCAAGTACAGCGGCTCAATAAACATCAGCTGAGTGCATGCAAAGGCGGCTGTGATCTAACCACGTCCTGCCCCACCCTCTGACCCTCAGCCCCAAGCTCCACTCCAGCCTCATGGGACTGTGTCCACCTCCCAGAGCACAAGAGCGTCAGCCTTATGCCTCTGCACGTGGGGTTCTCCCTCCTAGACTGCTCTCCTCCACCTCTGCCTGGCTTACTCCTCTGCTTAGATGCCACCTCCTCCAAGAAGCCTTCCTGACTTCAGTTCATTCCAAGCTCCCCTTTGTCCTTTCCAGGGACAGAGGTGGCATCAAACTCCATATCGCCAAATACCTATAGGCTGCTTCCGGCCTGTGAAACTCTTTCCTGTCCACTAACTAGTTTGACCCTCACAATGACTCTGGCAAGGTAGGAATCAGCACCACTGTCATTCAGGTGAAGGCCTGGAGGCTCAGAGAGGTGAAGGGGCTCACCCAAGGGCCACTCAGCGAGGAAGCGGGGCACAGTCAGCGCCTGGCCCGAGTTCACAGCCCCGGTTCCCAGACAGAGGTTGGGAGGCCTGGGGAGCATCCCCAGGCTACCCTGCCCACCCCTCCTCGGGGACTTACGGCACACTGCCTGTGAAGTTGATGCCGCACAGGTGCTCTGAGCTGGTGACAGTGTCCCCAAAGGTAGGCCCGTCGGCTGGCACAAACTGGATGATGTTGGGGGGCAGACCAGCCTCCCTGAGGATGCGGTAGATGGCGTAGCTGGCCAGCATGGCGGTGTCACTGGGCTTCCACAGGACCACGTTGCCCTGTCCGGGAGGCAGGGTGATGGCTCACAAGGCCGGTGGTGGTGGGGGTGCCGCAGACCAATCCCAAACCTCTACCTGTTTCATCATCTATTAGCCATGCAACTCTGACAAATAAGTCACCGGGCACAGAGCAAGCATTCAAAGGTGAGCTGTAATTATCACCATTATTAGCAGCCCCTGCATAATACTAAACCTGCACTGGGCCAGACCTGCCTGGTGTTAAGTCATAACACGGTCTCACTTGCTCTCCCCAACCCTGTAACGTAAACTTTTCTGTTATTTCTATCTTGCAGATGAGGAAATGGCCTCAGAGGAGGGCAGGGGCTCCCCTGGGGTCACCCAGGGAGAGTGGGGCCACGCGGGGACCCAGATCAGCCTCTGACCCCGAAGCGTCTCCACCGCCGCCAGCTGCAGGGCTGGGGCCCAGGGCTCCAACCTGGCCTCCTGACTATTGAGAGGGAAGCGATGACTCGGTCCTGCCACCCCGCAGTCCGCTGTCCACCTCTCACCATCAAGGCCGGAGCCCCTGCCAGGTTGCCGCCGATCGCAGTGAAGTTGAATGGTGAGATGGCCGCCACGAAGCCCTGGGGAAGAAGAGGCGGTGAGGCCAGGCGCAGGGCTTCCCGCGGCTCTCCGCCCGCTCCACCCCGGGGCGGTACCTCCAGCCCCCGGTACTGCACGCTGTTGGTGCTGGGCGGCACGCTGAGGGGCTGCTCGCCTTCCAGCTCCACCGCAAACTTGGCGTTGAAGCGGAAGAAGTCGATGAGTTCGGCCGCGGCGTCGATCTCCGCCTGGATCACCGTCTTCCCCTGCGAGGCGGGAGGGCCCCGGGGTCAGGGGTGGAGGACCGGCCTCCGAGCCCTCTCCCGACGCTGGACCCTGTGCCCGCAGTCACAGGATGTGCACGTGTGTTTGGGAGAAGGAACCAGGGGACCTGTCAGCCGTGCGGAAAGGCCTCCGCGCGGCCGGAGTCGGGCTCTCCGGGACCGGGCGGCCCCTCCCTGCACACGCGGCCTCTGGCGGCTGCCCGCCCTGCCCCGGACGCCCCGCCGGGGAAGCGGGACTGCTCCTGCCTGCCTGTCTGCGCCCTGCTCCGCGCGGCCACCGTGCTTCCTACAAGCTCCTGGGTCTTAGGTCAAATAAAGAGACATCTTCCTTTGGTCCTGGAGTGTGTGTGCCTCTTCCTGCCCAGGCGTGGCTCACCTGGGACCCTCTGGAGACCCAACACCTACTCCAGGGGGCCCGGTTCAATTCGGAGACACTGGGCTGCTAGTGGGGGCGTCGTAGCAGCTCTGTGCAGCAGAGGGCGCTCTCGCTACAGGCTGGCGACCGGGCGGGGCTGTGCGCGGGGCGGGCCGTGGGCGGAGCTGTGGGCGGGGATGCGGGCGGAGCCGGAGCTGTAGGCGGGGCCAAGAGCCTTCCTGTGAAATGAACGCTCTCCCTCGGCTCCTTCCCCGCACTCTGCTCTGAGAGATACCTGCCTGCTCAACAAGCATTCACTCCAAAAGCGCTTATCAGGAGCCTCCGTGACTTCACGCAGACACAGAGCAAGACCCAGAAAGACAGAAAACACTAAATATGTGATTGCTAAGCCCAAAACAGCTGGTAAAGGGGCAGCAAACACATATGACGTCATCACCGCACCCCAAGCGACCTGAGCTGTAACTAAGGAAAGAACAGCATGTCGGGAGGGGCACAAAGGTGGGGCCAATCCTTTTGGACTGGTGAGGTTCTAGAAGTCTCATAGAGGAGGTGTACCTGGGCTAGACCTTGACAGTTAAAAGAGCTCACGGAGTAGGGGATTATTCCTTGGCAGCTCAGTGGTAAAGAATCTGCCTGCCAATGCAGGAGACTCGGGTTGGATCCCTGGTCCGGGAAGATCCCACACGGTGCGGAGCAACTAAGCCCGGGCACCCCAACTACTGAGCCCAGGGCCCTAGAGCCCGTGTACAGAACAAGAGGAGCCACTGCAGTGGGAAGCCTGCGTCCCACAGCTAGAGAGTAGCCCCCGCCCGCTGCAACTGGAGAAAAAGCCCACACGGCAACAAAGAGCCAGCACAGCCAATAAAAAAATAAAATTCAAAAAAAAAAATGTTCACAGGGCAGAGAAGACAGGGAGCATTCTAGCCAGGGGATCTGGGCCAGAGACTGGGGTCGGGATGCCTGCGGTGTCCAGGAGGCTGGCTAGGTCCAGACTGGTGACATCATAGGCAGGATGGCCTGGTGGGGAAGGGCACAGCAGCTAGCCAGCTGGACAGAGGAGGGGATGGAAGGGCTCTGGGGACCGGGCTCAGGACTTGGGACATGACGTCCAGCCAGACAGCGAGGGCTCAGTGGTTCACACACCTGCAGTGACCTGCTGGGGGTGTCACAGAGACCGCTCTGAGGGCTGCAGGGGCCTGACAGCCTGGAGGACCATGTGGGCCACTGTCAGTCCAGGCAAAGCACGACAAGGGCCTGGCCCAGGGCAGGGACAGACGGAGGCGAGGGACTGCTTACAGAGGAGGGCATGCAAGCGCAGTCCAAGTCACCTGGCCTGTAATATATATGGGTCTGTCCTCTCTCCCAGGCCTGGTCCCTCAAGGACACCTCCCAGGCCCCGCACACAGGGTGGGTCCCAGTGACCCACACAGCTGATGTCTGCCGAACTGGACGAGGCGCAACCCCCACAGCCCCCACTGCGCCGGCGGGCGCCTCACCTGCCCCACCATGGTCTTGGCCAGGACCTCGGCCCTGCGCGGCCCACTCAGCAGGTCGGCCGCCTTCAGGAAGACTTGTGCCCGCTCCGCCACAGGCTTCAGGTCCCACTCCTTCCTGGCGGCCAAGGCGGCCCCGATGGCTCTGTGGAGCAGGGCCTGATGAAGAGGGAGAGGTTAGGGGCTTCCTCCCACGGCAGGAAGGGTCCCAGAGACGCGATCTGGAGGTCACTCTCCACCCAGGGAGGACCCCTGCCTCCCTCCCCCCGACAGCGGCAGATGCCGGGTCCCACGGCCAGCTGGGCCGCCCCAGGGACGGGGCCTGCCCCCTCCAGTCAGGAGAATCCCGAGGGGCCTACCAGGTGGGTCCATGTGCCAAGGACTCGCTCCATTTCCCCTCATGGCCTCCCCTGGCTCCTGGAGCCCGGTACTCCCAAACCCACTGTTCGGGGCCTGCACCCCTTGAGGTCAGGACCTGACCTTGTCCTTGTCGGGCCAGAACTGCGGCCAGAGACAGACCCCTGGTGCCGGCACCCCAGCTGCCAACTGCTCTCATCAGCACAGGACGCCAGCACCTCGACCCCGCGCCCTCTCGCTGGCCTTCCCTGATGCCAGGTCTCTGCCTCCCTTTCTCTCTGCGATGCCTCCTGTTTCCCGGGCTCAGCCTTCCAGAATCCCCTCCGTCTCCCCCAATCAGGGCATGCCCCAGCCCTGGCCCAGGCACCTCTCATTAGGCCCACGTGAGCCCTGGAACACCTGGCCTGGCCAAAGATACCTGCCCAGGGACACCCTCAGTGTCAGCACCCACCCCCCAACCCTCCATGGCCCGAGAGGGAAGCAGTAACTGACCTCCACCCCCATGGCAGTAGAGGTCAGCTAACCAGGCAGGTCGCCAGGGACTCACCTTGTCTGCGTAGCAGAACTTGGCCACCTTGTGTCCATGGTTAAAGGGCTGCAAGAAGAGAGCGGGGTGAGGGTGCTGTCCACGAGGCAGGGGCCCTCCACGGCCAGGTGGGGATGGAGCCGGGCTCAGAGCGTGCCTGCCGGGCCAGAGTCCTCCACACACTCGCTCTCTCCCCTCCAATCCCCAGGAGGTCTTCTCCAGTTGCGTGGGGGCAAATGAGGAGCTCACTGACTTGGGCAGACCACTCCCCCACCCCTCAGATGCCCACTGTGCCTCGTGTGGAATCCTCAGGGCTTTGTTCCAAGTGTCCCTGTGGCGTCCTGCATGAGACCTTCCCTGGCCTGCCTGGATACCCACCCGCTGTGGATTCCTCACCATAACCCTCCACCCACCTCCCCATCCCAGCTCCCTGGCGGCCCACAGGCACCTGGCCCTCCCAACCTCTCTGTCCGCACTCACTTCTGCCAAGCCCACACTCTTAACCCCTCCGCCAGCCTAAAATCAGAAAGCATTCTAATAAGCCATGGGCTTTTTCTCAGCTCTCCAGTGGCTTGCTCCTTGGACTCTAGGAAGAAGCTCTGAACCACCACCAAGAATCACACCTGAATGCTCCGGGCCCACCGGCTTCCTCCCTGCTCTGCACCTGTGGACCCCCCGGCTGGCAGGGGGTCCCCAGCCCATCCTCATCCCCGGGGTTCAACTCAGATGTCAGCTCAGAGAGGCCCGTGGACCACCCCACCGTGGTGGCCTTCACATCTCCAGCCCATCACCCGCGCTTCCCACAGCACCTCTCACCGTCTGGAATTCTCTCGTTTGTTCCTTCGCCGACGTGTACACCAACCTCACTCCCCCCAAGGTCGGCTCCGTGAGGGCAGAGCCACCTGTGTTCATCGCTGTGTCCCTGCACCCAGCCCCCTGGGCCGAAGGGGCTTGGATGGATGAATGGGTGGATGGATGGGTTTTATTATCATGATTTATAAGTACCCTCCTGACTCTTTGTGACCCCATGGACTGTAGCCCACCAGGCTCCTCTATCCATGGGATTCTCCAAGCAAAAATACTGGAGTGGGCAGCCATTCCCTTCTCCGGGGGATCTTCCCAACCCAGGGATGGAATCTGGGTCTCTTGCCCTGCAGGCAGATTCTTTACCTAATCTGAGCCACCAGGGAAGCCCCATAAGTACCCTCTCTTCAGTTCAGTTCAGTCGCTCAGTCGTGTCTGACTCTTTGCGACCCCATGAACTGCAGCACGCCAGGCCTCCCTGTCCATCACCAACTCCCGGAGTCTACCCAAATCCATGTCCATCGAGTCGGTGATGGCATCCAACCATCTAATCCTCTGTCGTCCCCTTCTCCTCCTGCCCCCAATACTTCCCAGCATTAGGGTCTTTTCCAATGAGTCAACCCTTCGCATGAGGTGGCCAAAGTATTGGAGCTTCAGCTTCAACATCAGACCTTCCAATGAACACCCAGGACTGATCTCCTTTAGGACGGACTGGTTGGATCTCCTTGCAGTCCAAGGGACTCTCAAGAATCTTCTCCAACACCACAGTTCAAAAGCATCAATTCTTCGGTGCTCAGCTTTCTTTATAGTCCAACTCTCACATCCATACGTGACCGCTGGAAAAACCATAGCCTTGACTAGACGGACCTTTGTTGGCAAAGTAATGTCTCTCCGTTAAATATGCTATCTAGGTTGGTCATAACCTTCCTCCCAAGGAGTAAGCGTCTTTTAATTTCATGGCTGCAATCACCATCAGTAGTGATTTTGGAGCCCAGAAAAATAAAGTCTGACACTGTTTCCACTGTTTCCCCATCTATTTCCCATGAAGTGATGGGACCAGATGCCATGATCTTAGTTTTCTGAACGTTGAGCTTTAAGCCAACTTTTTCACTCTCCTCTTTCACTTTCATCGAGAGGCTCTTTAGTTCTTCTTCACTTTCTGCCATAAGGGTGGTGTCATCCGCATATCTGAGGTTATTGATATTTCTCCCGACGATCTTGATTCCAGCTTGTGTTTCTTCCGGCCCAGCGTTTCTCACGATGTACTCTGCATATAAGTTAAATAAGCAGGGTGACAATACACAGTCTTGCTGCTGCTGCTAAGTCACGTCAGTCATGTCCAACTCTGTGCGACCCCATAGACGGCAGCCCACCAGGCTCCGCGGTCCCTGGGATTCTCCAGGCAAGAACACTGGAGTGGGTTGCCATTTCCTTCTCCAGTGCATGAAAGTGAAAAGTGAAAGTGAAGTCACTCAGTCATGTCTGACTGTTAGCGACCCCATGGATTGCAGCCTACCAGGCTCCTCCATCCATGGGATTTTCCAGGGAAGAGTACTGGAATGGGGTGCCATTGTCTTCTCCATATACAGCCTTGACCTACTCCTTTTCCTATTTGGAACCAGTCTGTTGTTCCATGTCCAGTTCTAACTGTTGCTTCCTGACCTGCATACAGGTTTCTCAAGAGACAGGTCAGATGGTCTGGTATTCCCAACTCTTTCAGAATTTTCCACAGTTTATTGTGATCCACACAGTCAAAGGCTTTGGCATAGTCAATAAAGCAGAAATAGATGTTTTTCTGGAACTCTCTTGCTTTTTCGATGATCCAGTGGATGTTGGCAATTTGATCTCTGGTTCCTCTGCCTTTTCTAAAACCAGCTTGAACATTTGGAAGTTCACGGTTCACGTATTGCTCAAGCCTGGCTTGGAGAATTTTGAGCATTACTTTACTAGCATGTGAGATGAGTGCAATTGTGCGGTAGTTTGAGCATTCTCTGGCATTGCCTTTCTTTGGGATTGGAATGAAAACTGACCTTTTCCAGTCCTGTGGCCACTGCTGAGTTTTCCAGATTTGCTGGCATATCAAGTGCAGCACTTTCACAGCATCGTCTTTCAGGATTTGAAATAGCTCAACTGGAATTCCATCACCTCCACTAGCTTTGTTCGTAGTGATGCTTTCTAAGGCCCACTTGACTTCACATTCCAGGATGTCTGGCTCTAGGTGAGTGATCACACCATCGTGATTATCTGGGTCATGAAGATCTTTTTGGTACAGTTCTTCTGTGTATTCTTGCCACCTCTTCTTAATATCTTCTACTTCTGTTAGGTCCATACCATTTCTGTCTTTTATCGAGCCCATCTTTGCATGAAATGTTCCCTTGGTATCTCTAATTTTCTTGAAGAGATCTCTAAGTCTTTCCCATTCTGTTGTTTTCCTCTTATTTCTTTGCATTGATCGCTGAGGAAGGCTTTCTTATCTCTCCTTGCTATTCTTTGGAACTCTGCATTCAGATGGGAATATCTTTCCTTTTCTCCTTTGCTTTTTGCTTCTCTTCTTTTCACAGCTATTTGTAAGGCCTCCTCAGACAGCCATTTTGCTTTTTTGCATTTCTTTTCCATAGGGATGGTCTTGATCCCTGTCTCCTGTACAATGTCACGAACCTCTGTCCATAGTTCATCAGGCACTCTGTCTATCAGGTCTAGTCCCTTAAATCTATTTGTCACTTCCACTGTATAATCATAAGAGATTTGATTTAGGTCATACCTGAATGGTCTAGTGGTTTTCCCTACTTTCTTCAATTTAAGTCTGAATTTGGCAATAAGGAATTCATGATCTGAGCCACAGTCCGCTCCCAGTCTTGTTTTTGCTGACTGTATAGAGCTTCTCCATCTTTGGCTGCACAGAATATAATCAATCTGATTTCGGTGTTGACCATCTGGTGTTGTCCATGTGTAGAGTCTTCTCTTGTGTTGTTGGAAGAGAGTGTTTGCTATTACCAGTGTGTTCTCTTGGCAAAACTCTATTAGCCTTTGCCCTGCTTGATTCTGTACTCCAAGGCCAAATTTGCCTGTTACTCCAGGTGTTTCCTGACTTCCTACTTTTGCATTCCAGTCCCCTATAATGAAAAGGACATCTTTTTTGGGTGTTAGTTCTAGAAGGTCTTGTAGGTCTTCATAGAACCGTTCAAGTTCAGCTTCTTCAGCGTTACTGGTCAGGGCATAGACTTGGATTACTGTGATATTGAATGGTTTGCCTTGGAAACGAACAGAGATCATTCTGTCATTTTTGAGATTGCATCCAAGTACTGCATTTCGGACTCTTTTGTTGACCACGATGGCTACTCCATTTCTTCTAAGGGATTCCTGCCCACAGTAGTAGATATAATGAGAAAGAGCTAAAGTCACCCTTTTGGAAATTGTCTTCCAGCTTTAAACAGGTTTCTAGCTAATAATGCCAAGGAGTAAACCACTTCATTTACATGCCATGGCACTTTCTTTGCGACTGGCTGCACTGCACAAAGCTGGAACCTCCACGTACACCCATAACATCAAAACGCACATATATGTGTGCTCACATATACACACATTTCACTTTTGTTCGTAGCCAAGGTGGCTATTTGCTTTAAGCCTTTCTGGGCTAAAACTGTCACTGCCGTGGCAAGGGATAAAAATGAACGGAACGGGGCCTCTGCCTGCAGTTGAAGCAGACCCAGGGTTCACCCTTAGGTGAATGCAGACTTCCATTCAGCCATGAATCCTGGGCAAGATCCCAGCTGTCACCAGGGAATGTCATTCTCGCCCTTGAACAGATGGACAGTTGAGGGCACAGTGTGGATGCTATTTCTTAACTGCCAAGCCCAGGGACTTGTTAGCAAGAGCAGGCTGTCTTATCGCAGCCCCGTTTCTAGCAAAATCCCCACTGAGAGGAAGGCTGAAGGAGGGTGCCGGAGGGACATGCAGACCCGCTCCTGCTCTGGCCGGGGCTCCGAGAGGCCCACAAGGGCCAGAGAGGCGAGAGGGCTGAGGGGAGAGGGCTGGGGGTGGTAGGGACCGGGGCGCTGGCGGCTGGGCCCGCACGGAGGCCACTCGTGTGGCCACACCTTCTTTCTCCCAACAGAAGCCAGACGTTTGGATTTATAGACGAAATGGCCCTATCTTTAGGTTTCAGAAACGAAGCTGCCAGCGGCCAACTTGCAGCCAGAGCTCCAGATGGAAAGCGCAGCCCGGTAGTGGACGTGGGGCCTACAGGGTGACCTGTGGGCATGCTCGGGCGCCAGCTTTGATGACGTGCCCGTATGCCAGTGTGCGAGAAGCAGCCCATGAAACATCTGTGCGGGGGATGAGGACGCTGCCCATCACATCACCGTTTCCTTCTGACACCTCCAGGGGAAGTTTCTCTCCGGGCCCAGTCCCAGGAATGGCTGCGCTCCTCCGACTGCACAGCTGGGATGTATTTCAGGGACATTCTGCCTAGGGTTAGTGATGCATTCTCCTCCCCCCTGCGAACCAGGAGGCCTACAAGGAAGTTTGTGGCCATCTCCAGCAAGTGCCCAAGGCCTCACAATTTTGTGACCAGCAGGTCAGAGCAAGAAGACTATCTTGCTGCTGTATATTAATTAGCACGCTGCTTCTAAAGCCCCTTTAGAAACAGTCAGGGTGTGAATGAATTCACGTGAATCAAAATCGAGGGGTTCCGATGGCAGCCCACTGGTTAAGACTCTGCACTTCCACTGCAGGGGACATGGGTTTGATCCCTGGTTGGGGAAAAAGATCCCGCATGCTGTACAGGCATGGCCAAAATATTTTAACAAAAAATGAGTCAAATCAAGGGGATATGGTTCTGGGGAACCTGGATCCATCACCCCCGTTCCATGTCTAACTGTGCCACCCCAGGGCGGCCACTGACGCCGCTGAGCTTCTCCCAATCTGTAACATGGGCGGCTAAGCTCCTGCTCTTCCATCCTCCAAGGGGAATGGCAGGGACTGCAGGAGGAGCTTGCGCACAGAGGACAGGCCCTCACAGGTGTGTCTGTGGATGGAGCCTGGGCTCCAACAGGAGGGCTCCCCGGAGGAGGCAACACGTGGGCATGCCCACGCCCTGGGAGCTCACCTCTGCTGAGCTCATCGTCAGCTAGAACACTGGTTCCCAAAACCAGACCAGGGCTTTGGTGACTGCCTTTCTTTGGAAGCATTATCTTCTTTTTAATTCAAGTATACAGTTTCAGGTGTACAGCAGAGTGATTCAGTTTTATATATGTATATAACTGAATGTATATATACTTTGTCCGATTATTTTCCATTACAGGTTATTACAAGACGCTGAGCATTGTTCCATGTTATACAGTCAATCCTTGTTGCTTGTCTGCTGTAGATATAGTAGCGTGGGTCTGCTGTGTATAGAGTGCGTCTGCTGTACATCGAGTGGCGTGTGTCTGTTGTGTAGCGTAGCGTTGAGTCTGTTGGGTATAGAGCAGCATGTGTCTGCTGTGTATAGAGTGGCGTGTGTCTGCTGTGTATAGAGTAGTGTGTTTTTTGTTCATAGAGTAGCGTGTGTCTGTTAAGTGCAGGATCTGCTTTGATTCTGACTCTGTCCTTGCTTCCTGCTCTCCAGCTGTGGTCAGCTTAGTGGGTCAGCCTTTTAAAGCGAAGCTGGGGGCAGGCGCTGTTTCTAACCTCCCCTTGGCAGGCGTGATGCCGGCACCTTTTATGAGATGCCCGAGGGTGCCTCTGGAAGTTTTACCCCGGTCCACAGAATTCAAAAGCTTGCAGTGGCCTCGAAGCCTCTCTGGAGGCAGAGCCCCCGAGGCGCGTGTTTACATGCCCCGGGAGTCAGGGGAGCGGCCAAGCCCCGCCGGCCCCCGGGACTTACCGACAGCTGGTACCGCACGTCCGAGGTCCACACCTCCTCGTCCCCCACCACGCACGGGATGGCCTCCGTCTGGCCCTTCAGCTCCTTCAGGGCCTGGGGAGAGGATAAGAGGCCAGCGAGCCCTTGCTTCCCTTCTGCTGCCCACCCAAACCCCAAGGCAGGGTCTGCAAAAGTGGCCCCGGAGAGAAGGGGGGGGTGCTGCAAGCAAAGACACGTCCTCCCGACCCGGCCCCCGCCTCGTTACCTCCTGGCCCGCAAGAAGCCAAGGCCAGTGGTGCCAGGTCGTCCCATCAGAGACGAGATTTTAAAAACTGGCTCTGAAATTCACGTGAAATCTCACAATTTTAAAACACTGGCAGTTAGTGGGAGAAATTGTTTTGGCTGTGCCGTGTGGCTGGTGGGATCTCAGTTCCCCAAGCAGGGACGGAACCCACACCTTCAGCAGTGAAAGCACAGTCCTAACCATGGGGCCAGGGGATTCCCCAGAGAATGTTTTCAAGCACAAACTATCTGTAGACTTATGACCCCTGACCTGGGACCCCAGAGGCCCAGGTGGCCACCCTGCCGCTCCCAGGGACCCCCGTCGCCAGTGCACAGCTCTGCCCAGATTCCCGGTTGCTCCCAGGGCTGGGGGCAGGGGCAAGACGGGGTGGGTAGCTCTTGGCACGGACAGGTCTCGTGGGAGCTGCTGAAGGCTGTCTCCACTCGCCCTCCAGCCAGTAGTGGGTGCGCCTCACTGTCCCCCATTACCTTCTGCAGCGCATCTCGCTCGGGACTGCCCCGCGTGAACGCCAAGACGGGCTCGTTGGCCACCTGGAGGGAGGAGACATGCTTCCAACACAGCCTGGTGGGGACAGAGATGCACAGGTCAGCAGTGCCAGCCCCGGCACCCCCACCTCGGACGGGGGGACCTGGCTGGCCCAAAATCTTGAAATGCACACCCGTTATAGAACTGGGGGATGAGAACCAGCCTTGGAGTCCAAAACCAAAGTTCAAGCCCAGGTCCTGTAACTGTGAGTCCTCAGATATTTGACCTGCCTCCTCTGAGCCTAAGTCTCCATCTCCTAAATGAAACTAATCACAGAAACTCACACGGCTGCTCGAAGTTGCAACTCACAGGTGCAGAACCATGCCTTGGTGTTTTGCACGTAGGGGAGGCTTGCTGCTGCTGCTAAGTCGTTTCAATCGTGTCCAACTCTGTGCGACCCCATAGACGGCAGCCCACCAGGCTCCCCCGTCCCTGGGATTCTCCAGGCAAGAATACTGGAGTGGGTGCCATGTCCTTCTCCAGTGCATGAAAGTGAAAAGTGAAAGGGAAGTCGCTCAGTCGTGTCCGACTCTCAGTGACCCCATGGATTGCAGCCTACCAGGCTCCTCCGTCCATGGGATTTTCCAGGCAAGAGTACTGGAGTGGGGTGCCATTGCTTAGTCTCCCTCTATTTCCCCACGAGGCGGACTTTCCCCCAAACAGACCCAAGTTACTTCTTTCTCTAAGTAGAAAAGTCAGCACATCCCACAGCTCAGTCTCATCCTAATGGGGACCAGCTGAGAGTTCCTTGGCACAAAGACCTGAGCTCTGGTGGGGGGCAAGGACATCCGAGAGGAGGGCCGTGAACTTGGAGGGGTGCCCTGAGCTCGGCCTGCAGCCACAGGGAGGGCTGCTGGGGCGTTCAGGGTCGATTCCCGGGGACTGAATGCCAAGAACTCCTTGTTCTGGAGACCCTATTCACTCTCGACCCCCATGACCTCACTGATCGGTGACCACCAGTGGTGCCGTCCCTAATGTGTTTGGGGGTCCCAAGGTAGGTAAGAGGGACAGGTGGGTAAGAGTCAGTCATTCCATTCATGGACCGGAGGACAGGGGGCTAGGGGAGGGCTGAAGAGGGAGGCTGGGGTTAGCAGATGGAGGCTGTTATGTGTGCCTCACGCTCAGCCATTCAGTCGTGTCCGACTCTTTGTGACCCCGTGGACTGTAGCCCACCAGCCTCCTCTAGCCATGGAATTCTCCAGGCAAGAATACTGGAGTGGGGTGCTATTTCCTCCTCCAGGGGATCTTCCTGACCCAGGGATCAACCTAGTATCTCCTGCACAGGCAGGTGGATTCTCTACCACTGAGCCACCAGGAAAGTCCAACCTATTACATATAGAATGGATAAACAAGGTCCTACCGTATAGCACGGGAAACTATATTTAGTATCCTCTGATAAATCATAATGGAAAAGAATATTAAAGAATGTGTATATATATATTATATTGGTGAAAGTGGTATATAAAAAATACCATTTTATATAACATATACTTAAATGAAAAAATATAAACAAAATACATATACAAAATGTTATACAAAATAACATACACTTAAATGAAAAAACTTGGAATAAATACAGCCTTAGAATTTTTCAAAAAAAAAAAAGTCAGTCATTCCAGAGCTGGAGGAACCTCAGCAGCAGGGCTTCCCCCAGGCCTCAGTTTCCCCAGCTGTAAACGAGGACAAGAGTGATGACGAAGGCCTCCGAGGCCACACAGGGTCCGTCAGATTTGGTGACACCATCGTGGCACCGGAAGGCCCTCACCGGTGGCCTGTGACAGAAATACGGTACCTTAGGTCCTAAAGGGAAAAAGACTAGTTCAGGGCCAAGATCAAGAGAAACCTAGATTCGAGTCCAGAAAAACCCAGCTCTGTCGCCCTCTGGGCAACGCCCCACGGGCAGAGCCTGGGAGGAACACGCCTGCAGGTGGACCAGCCGGGTTACCGGTCACACAGGAGGAAGGACAGGAGGAAGGACGCACACGGGAGGGACCGCAGGGGCCACAGGGCCTCCAGGGGTGAGGTGTGAGGGGGAGCCTGTTGCAGGACCGGGGTGACGGCGGCGGCTGATCTGGGGAGGGTTAAGGATGCGGAGGCTGGCTCTGGATCAGCAAGCGCGGCAATTCCACGGTGGGGTGAAAGGTAGCAGTTCCTCCCTGGGCAAGCAGGGGCTGCCTGGTATCAAGGGGTGCATGGAGACCTCTGCTGGACAGTCTGAAGCAGCCTGTCCCGCCCCCCTCACCACAGCTGTCCCCAGGGGCTCCGTCTCTGGAGGGACGGCAGTGACCGGGACAGCGACCCTCTGACTGCACGCAGCCAGCCTCTCGTGCCGGACACGGGCAAGAAGGGAGCACACAGGCTTCCCTGGAGGTCCAGTGGCTAAGACTCGAAGCTCCCACGGCAGAGGGCGCGGCTTCAGTCCTTGGTTGGGGAACGAAGACTCCACATGCCACCTTGGGTGCAGCCAAAGTAATAATAAAAATTTTTAAAAAAGAAGAAACACAACTGTGACTGAAAAAGTAACTCAGCCATGTCTGACTCTTTGTGACCCCGTGGACTGCAGCCCACCAGGCTCCTCTGTTCATGGGATTCTCCAGGCAAGAGGACTGGAGCGGGTAGCCACGCCCTTCTCTAGGGGATCTTCCCAACCCAAGGATCAAACCCAGGTCTCCCACATTGTGGGCAGATTATTTACAGCCTGAGCCACTCAGGAAGCCTGTGACTGAAAGGACAAAAAAATAACTAAGGGGCGGGCTACTTCAGCCGGGGTGGTCAGGTCAGGGAGGGCCTCACAGAGGAGGTGACCTCTGCCGGTGACCTGGAGGAGGTCTGAGAAGAGCTGGGAAGAAAGTTCCAGGCAGGGGGAAGAGCAAGGACAAAGGCCCAGAGCAGTGAGGACAAGTCAGGAAGAGCAGGAAGGGGCCTGTGCAGTGGAAGGCGGGGGGGGGGGGGGGGGGGGGGGGGGGGCTGGTCTCCTAGGACCCCCCCCATGAGCCCTGGGGCTTTCTCCTCCCTCTCCTCCCTGTGAGTCTCAGCTGCAGCCACCACACCCAAGGAAGCTCGAATTCCTCAGGCCCCACCCTGCCCCAAACACAGAAAGAAATTTGATGCAGGGCCAGTTGGGCCTCTGGTGAGCTCTGCAGCCTGGTGCCCGCTCCCTCAGTGTCACGGGGGACCTCCATCTCCTGGGGTTACCCTACAGATCTGGACAGGGAACGGTGCAGAGCTACAGGTCTGCTCCACTAATGGAAATACACTACTGCGTACTGGAAGACTGGAGAGGCTGGAAAATTCCGGCAGCCACAGGCAGGTCTCAACATCCTGGCAGGAAAGAGGAGGGCAGTGTCTCCCCCCTTCCCCACCCTCCACCATCTGGAAGGTTCCAGGCGCCTCTGGGCCTTAGTGGCAGTGTGTGTGCGTGTTAGTCGCTCTTTGTGACCCCATGGACTGTAGACCCCATGGACCGTGGCCCGCCAGGCTCCTCTGTCCATAGGATTCTCCAGGCAAGAATACGGGAGTGGGTTGCAATTTCCTTCTCCAGGGGATCTTCCCAGCCCAGGGATCAAACCCAGGTCTCCTGAATTGCAGGCAGATTCTTTACCGCCTGAGCCACCGGGCACTCAGTAGTAGCAGTGAACCACCACAAAGCAGTGAATCAGATTATCACCTCGTCCTTGTCAAACCAGGAGAGAGCCGCCGTGTGCTGGGCTGGGCACCAGGAGGTGGGCCGCCCAAGCCCTCGTGGAGCCCAGAGCCTGGCGGGTGTGAAAAGCACAGGCTCTGCTGGAGACCTCCCTACACTATTACTCTACATTATAAAAATGCTGCAGGCCTTTGTTTTCTCATCCGAAGAATGGTGACACCATGTTCCTTGCAGGGTCATTGTGAGGATGACAAGCCTTATTTACTCTTCTCGCTGGTGGGTTTTCCTAAGAAACTGTAAAGGTCTTCTAGAATGTTGATTCCACCAGGCCAGGCTTTCTAAGGCAAACTTGTTCCCAGACACTCCCAAGGAGCAGGGGCTGGCCCAGGGGCTCAGCAAACACTGCTGGAGTAAATGTAGCCCTGTGTCCCACCCGGGGCAGAAGCTCAAAAGGTAGCAGCTACCAGTGGTTCCCTCCCTGCTCTCCTGCCCCAGGCAACATCAGAAACAGGGCAAGTCTTCCCCAGGGCAGAGGTCCACGGCAACCTCAGGATCACATGCCCCTGTGGCTTTCTGTCTGTTTGGAAGGTGTCCAGGCCCTGGCCCCACTGTCCATGGGACTGTCCATCCGTCTGAATGTAACGTAGGGAGCAGACACTAGTTCAAAGGTCAGCCTGAGAGCCTGAGTCAACTAAAAGCCAAAAATAATGCAGAGATGCCTGACAAGCCTTTTTTTTTTTCTTGGCTCATGGGCACTTTAGGATAACGTGAGCACCCTTCCACTGGCTCAGGGGAAGGCAGAATGAAGCACTTGTAGGACCCGGGGCTTTTATAAGGATCTGCAAGGCCCTTCCAGGCAAGACTGTGTTCCTCATTTACTCATTCATTCATGCAGTCAGCATACATCTTTCCCACAAGGCAAGAATGCAGAGATAGCTCAGATGAGGTCAAAGGTCTCACCCACCCACATGTTCATCACACCTGGCAGGTGCCTGGCTCTGGGATGCAAAGGCGAGTCCACCCCGACCTTCTTAGAGCAGCTCTCAGCCCTCCCGCTTCAGGAAAGAAACATAAGGCAGAGTCGGGATTTGACTCATTTCCCCTAACCACGTGGGGTGCGCTTCTGCTCACCTGGTGACTTCACGGCCTGGGTCGGAGACCCCAGCTACTCCGACCCACCCTCTGCATGGGATGACCCACCCATCCTTTTAGGATCTGAGCTAAAAAGGCTGCAAGACCAAACATCTCCTGCAACGGGGAATGTTGAGCTCTGAAATTTACAAAGGGAAAATCTGACGGGAATCGGAGGCTTCCAGGTCGCCCCCAGGCCTCCACCCTGGTCCAAGGCACCATGGGCTTCCGCCTGCACAACTGCAATAGCCACTCCGGCTCCACTGACTCCAACCTCCTCTCGAAACCACCGGAATAAACAGCCCTATGTCCCACCCAGGCCAAAAGCTCAAAAGGTGAAAAAAGGCTGTGAAAGTGAAAGTCACTCAGTCGTGTCTGACTCTTTGCGACCGCATGGACTATACAGTCCGTGGAATTCTCCAGGCCAAAATACCAGAGTGGGTAGCCGCTCTGTTTCCCAGGGGACCTTCCCAACTGGGGGATTGAACCCAGGTCTCCCGCATTGCAGGCGGATTCTTTACCAGCTGAGCCACCAGGGAAGCGCAACCAGCCCGTGTCCCACCCAGGGCAGAAGCTCAAAAGGTAGCAGCTACCAGTTTTCATAGTTTTAACATGAAAACATCATCAACACAGAGAGATAACGGGCAAGTGCTCAGCTCAGAACTGCTCACTGGCTTCTTGTTTCTCTACAGTCAAGAATCCAGAGCCCCTACTGAGGCCACCAGGCTCATCCCCCGCCCTGTCAGCCTGCCGTCCCTGCCCTCACCCCCTCTGCAGGGGATACCAGCCTTGCCCAACCTATCAGATGACCTCACAGATGACACCCCTCATTACACAGCTCAGACTGAGTGTGTCCCCACACTGCCCAGACCACAGCGAGCATCTAAGAGACACCCTGAAAACAACGCGCACGCAGGTGGACACCAGGGCCCCAGGACCAGACTCCTGGACGCAGGTCCCCAGGAGCTGGAGTCGGGCGCAGCCAAGGCCAAGCAGAGGACTAGAAAGGAAATCGCCCTTCCTTCCTTCAGCTTCTGGGCTTTTCAGCTGTTATCTGAGACCTGATAAGGCCAATCCTGCTAATCACTGAGATAAGAGGAAGTGCAGAGCCCGGGGGCGGGGGCTGAGCACCTGAAGCTCAGGATCAACTGCCCCGGAAAACTTCAAGGAACTTTTCTGAAGCATTCATGGCATGCCTGGTGTGGTGCCAAGTGACTACCCTACAGATGTATTACCCTGCAAACTATTACTACGTCCATTTGAGGGCGGGTGGAAGGGGTGGGGGGAGGAAGCTGAGGTTCGGAGAGTAACGGCTCGTGGTCACAGCTCACGGACTGACAGTGCAGGACCTGAACCCAGGCTTCCTCCCTCAGGAGACACACCCGGGCAGAAGCGCGCGGGGAGGGCTTCCCTGGCGGCTCAGTGGTAAAGAATCCTCTGCCTGCAGTGCGGGTTGGATTCCTGGCTTGGGAAGATCACCCACTCCAGGATTCTTGGGCTTCCCCTGTGGCTCAGACGGTAAAGAGTCTGCCTGCAGCGCGGGAGACCTGGGTTCAATCCCTGGGTTGGGAAGATCCCCTGGAGGAGGGCACGGCTACCCACTCCAGGATTCTGGCCTGGAGAATCCTATGAACTGAGGAGCCTGGGGGGCTACAGTCCACGGGGTCACAAAAGAGTCGGACACGACTGAGTAAGTTAACAACGACGACGACGTGGACCGTCTCAGAGACCCCTGGGCAGCTGACGGGACAGGTTCCTCCTCTCTCCCCCCTGAGCAAAGAGGCCGCCCCAGGTGGGGAGTGACCTTGGCAAGGTCACACGGGTGTCCACCAGCCCTGCCAGCGCAGCCCAGGGCTTTCAATCCATTGCGATGCCCGCTGGTGGGTGAGGAGATCAAAATAATGCTTGAAGCAACACAAGTGTTCTAGGTGCTGGCACTCTGTTTTTGGCTGTGCCATGTAGCAGGTAGGATCTTAGTTCCCCGAGCAAGGATGGAGCCCAAACCTCCGGCACTGGGAGCACAGAGTCTCAACCACCGGACCACCAGGAAAGTGCCAGGGCTGGCTACTCTTCAAAGTGGGTTTAGCACACGATCACTCACTCTCTAAGACAGTTCTTCAAGGTAGCTGCTATTAATCTTTCTTTTCCACACGAGAACAAGAGACAGCACAGAGAGGTCAAGGAACCTGCCCAGGGCCACACAGCAGCTAACAGGTGGAGCCAGGATCCACCCCGGGCTGCCGAATGGGCCATTCCAAGAGCAACTGTTGAGCACCTGCTGTGTGCCAAGCCAGGTGCAGGAAACCAGAAGCCAAGTCCCCCCAGGTCTGAGTGCTGGTGCTGACTGTGGCCTGAGTGGGGATTTTCACAATTTTAGAAGCAAGTATTCCGATCATTGGAGGTTCCACTTATTCCTTCACTCGATTAATTCACAGAAAACACACTGGGTCCCAGGCCCCCAGCAAGCCGTCTGTCGCTCCATCTCTAATCCTCGGGCTTCGTTGTTGCTGTTCAGGCGCTCAGTCGTGTCAGACTGTTTGCGACTCCATGGACTGCAGCACGCCAGGCCTCCCTGTCCTTCCCTGTCTCCCGGAGTTTGCTCAAACGCATGTCCTTCGCGTCTTGGTGCAACATGGCTGTCAATAGGACCACTCCCGTTTCACAGGCTGGGCAGTGAGCCAAAGGACAGCACGGCCACAAAGCGCTGGGTGAGCGTGGGTTCACCGGAGGAGGACACTCCAGGCAGGAAGCACTGACCTGGGCACTGCTCGGAGAAACGAAAGGGCAGAGTATGTCCAAGGAATGGTGGGAGGTACCAGGCTCCTGGCCAGCACAGCACCGGGCAGGCTGGGACAAGCACTAGGTGGTTTTGAAGTTAGGAAGACTAGGCAGGCAGAAAGGCTGAAAGACAGCCAAAGCCACCAGGATTCCTGCAGGCGAATTCCAGCCTACGAGCCCCCTGACACTGGAGGGCCAGGCTCGAGTCGCCTCTGGACCCCGGCACCCAGTGAGGTCTGAAGCGAGAGTATATAAGGGACAGGTATTCACACTTACTGTAAGCTTCTCAGCTGCCCAGTTTAGTTGTTTTATTTATTAAGTGTACATACAAGTATAAATATGTACCTTGGTTCTTTCCAAAGAGAATTTGCAGAGACTTCCCTAGTGGTCCAGTGGTTAAGAATTCGCCTTCTAATGCAGTGGACGTGGGTTCGATCCCTGGTCAGGGAACGAAGATCCCACAAGGCACAGGGCAACTAAGCCTGAGCACCACAACCAGAAAAGGCCAGAGTGCGCAACGAAGACCCAGCGCAACCAAAACCAAAGCCAAAACTTTACAGCCAAAACCAAAAGTAAAACAAACAGGTTTTGCAGAGGACGCCCGTGACAAAGTTAATGAGAGAGAGAAAAAGGCAGAGAGAAAGGCAGTCAGTTGGGAGCTCTGGTGTTTACCAGCTTAAGACCTTGGACAAGTTTTCCTTAACTGCCGCAGGCCTCAGTTGTTTAGTCTGTGAAATGGGGATAGTAACACATACATCATGGGGCTTCCCTGGTGGCTCAGTCGGTAAAGAACCTGCCTGCCAATGCGGAACACCTGGGTTCGATCCTTGGATTGGGAAAATCCCCTGGTGGGGGCCACTCCAGTGTTCTTGCCCAGAGAATCCCCACAGGCAGAGGAGCCTGGCGGGCTACAGTCCATGGGGTCACAAAGAGTTGGACATGACTGAGTGACGAAGCATAACATCTACATCACAGGTTGCTGAGGAGCTAAATAAAATCATCCACAGAAAAGGTAAATGGTAGCCCTTAGTGACCATCCCTGGCCCATCCGTAAAGGCCAGCTGTCCATTGCGATCATCTCCCAGACTGGTTGTGATACATTTCTGTTGACAAGGAAGGAATCACGTGATCATTCTTTCATTCACCAAATGTTTGCTGAGGGCTTACCAGGTGCCAGTCACAGTTCTAGGGCCTGGGGGCATATAATAAGGGAGGTAAGTCTCAACTGAAAAAGCAAGCTACAAAAAAGTATCTGCAGAGGAGCCCATTTTTATGCTGTTTTTCTAAAGCATATATATTCCTGGACCATGAAAAGGCCAGTCATCGAAGTGACTGCGTGGTTCCCTCTGTGTGGTGAGCTGCCGGGCGACCTCATCACCTTTTTGTTCTTTATCTGTACTTTGTACAGTGGACTCACACTAATTAAATACAAAGAAAATGCACAGTCAAAAGTGTGTATAGGGACTTCCCTGGTGGTCCAGTGGTTAAGAATCTGCCTTGCAATCTAGGGGTCAAAGGTTCAATGCCTGGTCAGGGAACTAAGATCCCACAGGCCACAGAGCAACTAAGCCAGCACACCACAACCAGACAGTCCATGTGCTGCAATGGAAGATCCCGCAGGACACGACTAAGACCCGATGAGCCCAAATCAATAAATAAATATCTTAAAATAACAATAATAATTGATCACCACTTCAAAAGTCCCTTGGACAGCAAGGAGATCAAACCAGTCCATCCTAAAGGAAATCAGTCCTGAATATTCATTGGAAGGACTGATGCTGAAGCTGAAGCTCCAATACTTTGGCTGCCTGATGCGAGGAGCGGACACATTGGAAAAGACCCTGATGCTGGGAAAGATTGAGGGCACGAGGAGAAGGGGGTGACACGGATGAAATGGTTGGATGGCAGCCCTGACTCAATGGTCGTGAGAGTCTGATGTCCGGGAGATAGCAAAGGACAAGGAAGCCTGGCGTGCTGCGGTCCATGGAGTTACAAAGAGTCGGACACGACTAGGTGATTGAACAAATCACTTCAAAAAAAAAAAAAAAGCATGTCTAAAACTTGGTTGAGATTCCTGGCACTCCAGGCAAAAAGGGAAACACTACAGAACATCACCCATCCCAGTTTCCCAAGAGATGGTTTTTGTCAGCACTAGAATTTCATGTGTAGGACACTGAGAGTCATCACTAAAGATGTTCTAAAACTGCTTCTCCATAAATGCAGACATGGCATGCCGCAGGTGTATGCTAAGTATCTGTCAAATAATCAAACAAGTGACCAAACACCAAAACTGTTCTAGAACCGTGGTTCTCAACTAGGAGCGACTGTGCCCCTCAGGTGACATTTGGCAATGCCTGGAAACTTTTCCTGTTGTCATGACTGGGGGATGCTATGGCATCTAGGGAGTAGAGGCCAGGGATGCTGCTAGACACTCCACAATACACAGGCAGCCCCCACAACAAAGGAGTATCAGACTCAAACGTTGATACTGCTGAGGTTGGGACCCTGTCCTGGGGCGCCGAGCCAGCCGCTATATCTCAAGAGGTAACCTGAGCCAGCAGACCTGGTTGCAAAATGCTTTTCCTCCACTCAGGAGGCGCGAGTCTGGGGTCAGACAGAGGGTGATTTTATTGCTATTGTTTAGTCGCTAAGTCATGTCCAACTCTTTGCAACCCCCATGGACTGTAAGCCCACCAGGCTCTTCTGTCCCTGGGATTTCCTGGCAAGAATACTAGAGTAGGTTGCCATTTCCTCCTCCAGGGGATCTTCCCCACCCAGGGATCGAACCCGTATCTCCTGTTTTGGCAAGCAGATTCCTTAACTGCTGAGCCACCAGGGAAGCCCTTAGTCTGAACATTTTTAACAGGCAGATAAGTTTCCCATCAGTAAAATGGTAATAATACAGGGCTTATCTATCTGCACAGGGACAGGCCTATGGTACTTGATTGCTTGATAACTACTGCTGTTATGAGCTCTCCGTCCCCGCCTCAGCCCCCACCTCCCCCAGAATAGAGGGTTTTTTACACCAGGCATTAGAGGGCTTTTTAGTTTGTTTTGTTATGTCTAAGGCTTTCTTCCATTAAACTGAAAACTCTTGGAAGGCTCCCATCCTGGGTACCCCTCCCTACCGTGTTTAGCACACCACGTGCACACGGTAGGTACTCAATAAACACGTGGATCTATGTGGCTTCCATCAGGGTCTGGGAGGGGTGGTCTCAGAATGCAGGGAAAGGCTGCCAATGGGACCACGCTGAGGATGCAATGAGCAGGGGCCCCAACCTCAGTTTGGGAAAAGAGTCCTGATCCTTGTCCTCTTCCCTATCCCACCACCCACCCCCACAGAGCACACACAGCTGCACTGAAACGCATCCGCGCCCAGGGCACCCTGTACCATTCCTTGGGACACTGATTAACTCAGGAAAGGCATAGCTCAGCAGGGGAGACGTAACTGATCAGTCCTAGGGGTTAGGCAAACAAAACTCAAAATGGGGCCAGAGCCGCCCAGCTCTGAAAGGGAGGTGGACAGACACATGGGTCAGTAAGAGTGCAGCCTCCCCCAACTGGGAGCCCCTCTGGGGCAGGATCTGTGTCCTACCCACCTCCTCCCCAAGCCCAGGGGGCGCAGAAAAGGGCTCTGAGGACATGTGTCACTGAGTGGGCGAGGGCCCAGGACTCCCACTCCACACTGGAGGGGTCTGCAAATCTGGGTTTGCAGGGCAGCTCCACTCGGACCACTACCCCTCAGTTTCCTCCTCTGAATTTTGGAATAACAGCTACCCACCGGCGAAGTTTAAAAACGGGTGACAATGACGATCATGATTAATAGCAATGGGCACTGCCTCAGCGCCAGGTACTCTTCAAAGCACTTCACATGCCGTAACTTACGAATCGTCACAATAAGGCACGTAGGCCAAGTGTGCAACACAGGTTTGGCACGTTACACGCACTCCACAATTATTCCACCTATCAGAAGAAAGGAGTCCATTTTTCTGCCCAACACTTAACTTGAAAAAAAGGGGAAGGAGAAAAGAGAAAAACAGAAATGCCAGTCCAGAGGAGAGAGGGAACCCCAGGGAGGGTCCTGCATGTGAAACCAAGGGTGAGGAGGAGAGAGGCGAAATGTGCTTAGAAAAACAGAGGTGCCCTCAGAGGAGGAGGCTGTACACCGGCGGCGGGCAAATTTCTTTACCCATCCGGAGAAAGACAGGTGATTAAGCGGCTCCTTTTTCAGCGTGGGGGAGCCAAGAGGGCACCGAACCACCCCACCCCACCCACTCGCCGGTGGACAGGACCCCTTAGCTGAAAGACCTTTGGGAGACGGGCGGCATCAGAGGAAGTGACCCCCGGCGGAGAGGGGCCTCTGGGAAACCCGGAGGGGGTCCGGCGCGGAGGGAGCCCGGTTCGGGGACGGGGGTAGAGCCCGGTTCGGGGGCGGGGGCTGGGGGGCGCCCAGAGACTCCCGGGGTTCCGGGGCCAGCAGGCGCCCCTCGGCCTGCGCGGCGCTCACTCACCCGGCCGCCCTCCCCCGGCGGGCCAGCAGGGCGCGGCAGAGCGCGGCCGAACGCAGCAGCATCCCGGGATCCCCGCGAGGCCGCTCGCTGGACCGGCCCCGCTTGGAGCCACCGGCCGGCCCCGCCCCGCCCGGAGCGCACCACCTCGGCGGGCGGGGTAGACTGCCGCCTCGGCCGCCCTCCAAGTCGGGTCCGGCCTATACGCCTCTGTGTTTGCCTCCTGCTAATAGAAGAATTCTCCCTCGAGGGCCTGACGAAGGACGCTATCATGTGACGCAGGGAAAAGCAGCCCAAAAGCGCAGCCCCGAAGCGTACGCGTTTCCCCCCTTCTCCCTTTATGGTATGACCCGGCCGCCCTCCGACGGGGGCCGAGGGCAGGAGGGCGTGAGCTCCATCTACCAATCAGAGTGAGCCATAAGAGCTCCCAGACCAATCAGAGGCGCGGTCATGTTGTAACCTGCTTAGGCCGGGATTAGAGGGGCAGAAGCAGCCAATGAGAGAGCGGGGATGGGGCACGTGTGAGGCGGGGCGTAAGGACCTGGGTCTGCTGGTCAGGTGCCGCCGGAGGCCCTACCCGGCCGCTCTCGCTGCCCTTGGCAGGAGGCTGCCGGACTCTTCCACCCTGCAGAGGGCCTCGTCGTGGCCGGGCCCCTGCCTCACCTCGGGGGCTGCAGCCTGGATGTAGCCTCCTGGTAGGGACGCAGCCGCCCTCCACTCCCGACCTGGAGCGGGGCCACCCAGCTTCCTAAGGCATAGCGCTTGGACAAATCAGTCTACTTCCTTGCAGATGACGATCAATGCAAGATAAAACCCGAGCCAGTCTACGCTCGGATTTCCCTTCAAAATCTCTGAACGCGGAACCTGTTTTATTCCTCTGCTTTATTTTGGCGCCCCGGACCAAAATTTGAATTTTCTTTCCGGGAAGTTGTTTGCACGAACGCATGAACTTTATTAACAACTCAGATTCTGAAGTTCTGAGGATGGAATCTTAGGGGCCCGTTCTCTTCTTGAAGTGCTGTTAACAACTTTCCCAACGCCCTCTTCGTCTCTGTTAGTCTTTTCTCCAGCGGTGTGTACCGAGAACCTACTTAGGAGTCGGAGTTCCGATGCTGATCGTGGTTTCTCCCTGTGACGTTGACGAAATATGTAACTTTCCTGGGCCTCAGTTCTGTGTCTGTAAAGTGGGGGTAATAATACCCACCTTAGAACTTCCTCGTTATTTCATTATTACTCCTCTTCATCTGGGAGGCCACACTGCTTAAGGCACTTTGGAGAATTGAAACCAGAGTGGGGAGTGGGAAAGGAGACCAGTCCTCTGATTGGTGGGGGATTGGTCCCCAGAGCCCCTGCAAATACCAAAATCCGCGGGTACTGGTCACTTACATAAGATGGCACAAGACGGCTTGCTCCATCAGAGGATGGAAAACTTGCAGATTCAGAGGGTAATAGGATTAATAGGCCCTCAGTTCCAAACCAGGCTTCGCTGGTTCTTCAGTCTGTGATCTCTCTGGCTCTCTTCCCCTTCTATGAAATATGTGTAATAATTCCTGCTTTAACTACTTCCAAAGATTTTATTGTGAGATGTGAGGTGATGTAAAATTTCCCTATTTGATCACTAATCGGCCAATGACTTTTAGTGTTTACGTGGCCCGTGTCCTCTTGCCCCTCCCCCATCACCACTTTATCCTTAATTAAAAAAAAAAGGATCAATTCTAAGACATTTCACTTTATTTAAAAGAAGCCAATATACAGGATATAAAGGGCATGATATTTACAACAATACAGTAAACAGGTTGGTTTCCGGTAGGGTCAGTAGTCTTTCAATGAGTATAAACCCCCCCTTCCCCTTGACGCTAGACCCAGCTGGCACACAAACAGCAACAGTGGGGTGGGATGGGACTTCGGGATAGAAAGTCTCCCCAGATGGGGCTAAAAATAAGGTAGATGCGAAAATGTCCACGAAGGCGTCTAGGCGGAGGGTGCCTTTACCTCATTGCTTTGAGGGCTTGGCAGGGGGAATGCTGAGGGATTTGCCCGAGACTAACACACAGCCCACCCCGAGCCTGGAAATCTTCCACTCATTTCTCAGCTCTCTCCCAAATACAGCTGACTTGGCAATGGATCTTGGCAGACCAGAGTCAGAGCAACTAATCAAAGCCCACCCTCTGAAGCAGAGCTTGTCCCCCACCCAGAGCCCCCTTTCCCTCCCACCACCCTACTCCATTCTGAATTCCCCACTGCCCATCCACTACCACAAGTGCCCGCCCCCCTGGCCTTCCAATGACCAAGGAGCTGGGGGATCAAGGGTCAGAGAAATGGGGTGAGGGGTGACTTCTGCGCTGCTGAAGCCGCCCATGGGTATGGATGAGCAGATGGTGAGGATGAGGAGAAAAGGTGAGGGGTACTGATTATATTAAATCCAGCAGCAACATGCATCTTGTCCACAGAAAAATGCTGGGCTACCATAACTGCCTACCCTAGATTTTAAAAAAACCTTTCCTTTCATAAAAATAGATGAGAGTCTCTTGCTTTATAAATAGATTACATTTAGCTTAAGTTACACCTTATATGACCCCCTGCCCCACACCCTCTCCCCCTTCCCAAGCCAAAGTGGTTTGATTCTCCAAAGGTCTTCTGAGCTACATCCACGGAGCTAAGTCCATGACGGACAGGCCAGTCAGAGACCGCTAGACATATTGCCACAAGAAACAAAATGTGTTTACTTGTCAGTCATTTTTGTCCCTGTTCAGAATCTCAGAAGTGTGTGTGAGTGTGTGTGTGTGTGTGTGTGTGTGTGTGTGTGTGTGTGTGTGTGTTCCACAATCAGGGAGCCCAAAGGAAGCTACTCTCCCTGCCCCTCCCCAATCCTCTCTTTTTATAAAACCCCCCAAAATAGGAGAGCACAAGAGGGCAGCACAGGAGAACCCATCTGAGAACAATTCTGAAATACCAATGTCAATATGACACTGGGCTAAGAAATAGAAAACCAAAATTAAGTATTTACATCTTTACAAAGGACGGACCAGTTCGTCCCAACTGGACCTGGTGCTGCCCCAGCGAGCGTTGGGGTCTTTCTTGGCAAGCTGTGAGCCCATGGCAAAGGGGGCAAGCGGGGCTCACTGGCAACTAACTCAAAAAAGAACTTGGTGGGGAGGGAGGCAGCCAGGCCAAAGCCCAGGACCACACCCGGGAGGCAAGTCACTAACACTCTTGCTGTCCCCTCATCCACCAGCCCCAAATCCTTGCTCCCCAGGGAAAGCAGCTATTGAAAACCAGCAGGATGGATCTTTCTGGCCAGCATCTGACCCTGGCTCCTGCCACTTCCATACTTCCTAGATAAATTCAGAGTACCCTAGTCCCCAAAGACAAATATCCTATGTATACAAGGGGGGAAGCAAAAATAATACTACTGGACAGCAATCACCATGGTAACCTTAGTTACCCCTAAATACTTACATTGTTGCCTTACTGTCTTACCTTAAAGATAGGTCTGTCACCCCCCCACCACCCTGAGGCAGGCTTCCATTCCGCCCACCTACCCATGGCATTTGATGCCTCCCTTACCCTGGGCAGAGGAGGCCCGGGGGGTGGCTGGTTTCCCACCCTCCCGGAAACGGAAAATCTTTTCAGCAGCTGAGGTCCAAGCCCAACTGGCTCTGATAACCTTTGGTTAAAATAAAAATAAAACAATAACAATAACGACAAAAATAATCTGATATGTTTGAACCCTGTAACCTTTAGAACAAGGGTCAGTGAGAAGGAGAGGAAGTGGGTGATCTCTCCTCCAAAACCTCGTCCCTTCACGTACCTAACGAGGGACTATCTGGCTAAGAGATGCTGGGAATGGAAGACGTTCAGCCAGACTTTTACAGGGAACCAGCAGGAGGTTCCCCCACAAAAACAAAACAGAGGGAAAAAAAAAAAGGAAAAAACTCACAATAAAGGCCACCAAGTTCTGATAAATAAAAATTACACACCATCACTAACACTCTCCTCTCTCCATATATATATATATCTATATAATATGAATATTATATACAATGGTTTAAAGACTGCAAAACAGGTGGGGAAACAGAAGAGAGAGGAGGCCCTTACAGGTCACTGTCCTCTGAGGAGGAAAGATGGGAGGCCTGGTCTACTCAGAGCCCCGCCTCTGCCTGCAGACACAGGCCGTGGGGTAGGAAGGAGCTCCGGTCCTTGGGTATGGTTTGCTCCTCTGACCTCCAGGGGGAGCTCCTGAGCCAACAAAAACAAAAATCCCCACTCATACCAGGGGATTGACAGTAGTGGGTCCAAAAGGAGACTTAAAAAAAAAAGGAAAGCCTGCTCTGCGGGCTCCCATCTGAGACTTGAGGGTGGCGTCCACACAACGCTCTCTGACTCTGGTCCACTCAAGTCTGGAGAGATACTGGCTCAGATTAACTCTCCAACGATCAATCTATCAGTGAATTGCACTAGAGGGGAGCAAATGTCCATGAGAGTGGCTCTCATGCAAGCTCCCGCTCCAGCCACCTCCTCTCTGCCAGCAGCCCCTGCTGCCTCCCTCTGCTTCCCTTTCCAGTGCCCACCGGTAGCCAAACAGTGGGCATCTGGAGCACAGCGGAGAACCAAGATGCTGGCAGGCGGTACTGATCCAGCTCCCTGGAGGAGGCGGTGGACACCAGGCCTGGCCCCCTCCAGGCTTTCTCACAGAGAAATTTCAGATCTATAACCCCTTATTGTTGGCTGGGGGAAAAAAAAAATCAGGGCAATAAAAGACATTCTCCCCCCCCAACCCCCCGCCCCTGGCCAACCTCCCCAACCCACAGAAGTCCCAAGAAAGCAAGCAGTCAGGTGGCTGAGGTCCGCGGGACCCCCGCCTCACCACCAACCTTGACCAAACCCCCTCCCACGTCAGTGCTCACCCGCAGAGGCTGCGAGAGAGAGAAATCACCCTAGCTTCTGCCTCCTTCCCAGCTCCAGGGGAAAACCAAGGAGCTAGTTGGGAGAGGCCCGCCTCCCACAGTGGTATAAGGCAAGCTGCTGCGTTTTGTTTCGTTTTGTTGCATAGTAGTTTAAACACAGTGAGGCTCCACCTTCCCCCACAGTGCCTTCTCCCTCTGCTTTGCCACTCGATCCAAACAGAAAAGAAAAATTTGTCCTTCCCTCCCTCCTCCTATCCTTCTCTCCCCTTGAGTCCATGAAATGCCCTTGGGAAGTTCCCACCCAGGCCTGGAAAGGTGAAGGCAAACAGCGCCTTCCTGGGGGGGAGGTGGACCATCCCAAGTTCAACTCCAGCAGGGGGGGGAAGGCAGAGCTCATGGCCAATCAGAGGAGCAGGTGGGAGGGTAGAAAAAGGCATTGACCACACCTGGGGGGGCTCCCCCGCCCTCACCTTAGAGTTTTGTATAAAAACACCTGCTAGGAATAATTCTTTGGAGCTCAAAGTGGCTCAGCTGAAGGGAAAAGGCACAGTTAACACTGCATCGTCCGGACAGAAGTCTGCATTTGTAACGTGGAGAACAATAGAAATTGACAGCACCATTCCTTGGGTGGGTGGGTGGAGAAGGGGCACTGGTTGGTGGTGGGCGGAGAAAGGAAGGAAGGAAGCAGCGGTCCCTGGGGGCCTCCAGAGAAGGGAGGGCGTAGGAAGTCTGCGTGGTGCGGGCTGGGAGCCCCACTTCCTGGCCCCGTGGGGAGAGGCGTGCAGAGGCCCCATCGCCAAGACCACCAGGCACGGGCTTGGGGGGGGGGGCGCCTCAGTCATCAGCTGACCATGGGCTCCACGTCCGCCTCCCGCTCAAAGTCGTCCTGGATCTCGTCTGTACTTCCTGAGTCGCTGCTGGCCACGGAGCTTGGGGATGGTGAATTCCTGGAAGGGCACAACAGAACAGGAGACTTCAGAGGGCAGCCTGGGGCAGACAGCAGGAAGGATGGAGCAGCCCCTCCTGGAAAACCTAGCCTCCACGGGGGATTCTCGCCGAGACCCACCCTCTCTGCTTTCCTTAGAAGCTTCGAAGCTCAGGGGTCAGACAAGGCTCTCAAGACCTCGTGCGACGCCCTGCACCCGCCTCTCTAGTTTCTCCTGGTGCTGAGCGCTCCATGGGAGCAGGAACCATGGGTCAAGTTCAGTTTCTACACTCCCATCATCTGGGCAATTAACTCAGAGCCCACAGGGAGGCCACATGGAATAGTGGTTTAACGGCACTGGGTTCGAATTCTCACCTTATCACCGCTGAGCTGCGGGGACTGGTGCGAGCTCTCTACCCCGCCCACATGCACACTCCTCTGTCCAAACCACGGAAACAACAGCAGTGGGTTTGGGAATCAGTGAGCTGAAGGTAACATGCAGCCCCAGGCCACACACACACACACAACTTCCCCCTGCTTCTCCGCCTCTTATGGCCCAAACAACAGGCTGCAAGAACACAGTCATAATGAGAGAAACAATTATAATTAGCATATTTGTGCTCCAGGCCAAGCACTGTATTTGTCATTTTATATTAGCATGACTGTCTCCCCTGAGCTCCCCAGGTGGTTCACTGGTAAGGAATCCGCCTGCCAATGCCAGAGATGCAGGTTTGATCCGTGGGTCAGGCAGATCCCCTGGAGAAGGAAATGGCAACCCACTCGAACATTCTTGCCGGGAAAATTCCGTGGACAGAGGAGCCTGGTGGGCTACAGTCCATGGGGTCACAAAGAGTCGGACACAACTGAGCAACTGCAGATGCACACACACTCCCCCAAAAAGCTGCCTGTTCCTTAAGGGCAGGAGCTGTCTTTGTGCTGGTGGGAAAAGCTGTCTTTGTGCTGGCAAGGAAAGAGGCCTGATGAACGTTGGTCTCCTGGGGACAGACTCATGTGGCCTTGGGTTAGAAGATGGGAAAGGAAGGAAAATTGCTTCCTAGGGACCCATGTAAGCTCCGCCCACCTCCTCCACCTACCAGGTCAGCAGGAAGTGGGGCATGAGCTCCTGGAGGGCAGGGGCTGAGGCCTGTTCATGGCTGTATCCCCAGGGCCTTGCACAGAGCAAGCCTTCTCAAAGTAGCCTTCTACAGTCCCACAACAACGGGGACAGGGTTGTTGTGTGAGTCATGTGAGATTAGATGTGTAAGGCACACAGTAGGTGGCTAATGGTCACCTGATGCACGGACAGATGGACAGATGGGTTGGCAGATGAAATCTCCAGGCTGTGAGTTGCAGCCCAACAACCCCCCACACACACACCAGGACATGGGCACTGCATCAGCGGGGAGGATGGGGACAGGGCCGGGTACCTGTCTGCAGAGCCTTTGATGAGCCGGCGGCAGGTCTCCATCTGCACGTCCAGGCCCCGCTTCATGCTGCACATCTCCATGTACTCATGTAAGTGGCGGTTCATGTCGCTCTTGGCCGTGGCCAGCTCCAGCTGAGAAGAGCCGACACGGGAGAAAGGGCAGGTCCCGTCATCCTCACAGCAAGCCTCGCGGCCACCTACCGTCCCCAGTGCCGGTGGCAACTGGGGCCATCCCAGGGCACCACCCCTCAGGGCCCTCCCCCTGGCCTCTGCTTTCTGCAGACTGATCCCTAGAATCGCTTTTGGTGGAAGGAGAATGGTTGCTTAGCAACCATTGGGGTAGCCCTAGCAACTCTGGCCTCGGCACTCCTTCATGCGGACTGCGTTAGAATGTCCTGAGGGTGCTCGTGTTTCTGACCCTTCTCCTTAACCAAGTGCTCCATCCCTGGGGGAGGAGCCGGCCTTCCTTTTCTCCTGCCTGACAACAGTAGTGACTCTCACAGACAGGTGTGCCAAGCACACACACAGGCTCTGGAGCAGGGAGAACCCGGCTTGCAGGCTGTGTCCTGGCTGGGGGGTCCCAGGCAAGGCACTTGGTCTCTTTGACCTCATCTCCTCCTCTGTAAAATGGGGCACACAGTACCCACTGCACAGGGTGGGGGCATCCAGGTCCCCTTTGCGTATATACACAGGGTACGAGAATACCAAGGAAGGTGTGTTTTTAAAGGGCTCAGGGCCCAGTGTCACTTGTTATCATTCAAATGTCAGTTCCCATTATTTTGAGATCACCATGTTAGTCAAATAACTTAAGAAAACACCTCTGTGGGGCAGACAGGTATCACCACTCCCATTTTACAGATTAGGAAACTGAGGCTCTACCCAAGAGAGGGGTGACTTGCCCAGCACCAGGCAGAGAATCAGTGGGTCTCCTGACTCCCAGTCCTGTGTCTGCGTCACTACCCCAGCCCCTGTTCACACGGGCACTTAATCACTGGGGGCCTCGGGGGTCACAACTGGGGAACACGAACAAGCGGGTGCCCCACCTCGATCTGGCCGATCGTCTCCTGGTACTCTTTGTCCCTCGTCTTGAAGAAGGATTCGGTCTCGTGGATCAAGTTGCCCAGGTTTTCCTCCTGCTGGAGAAACAGGACAGAGTGGACAGCTTACCCAGGTGGCGAGGGCCGCCGGGAAAGGACGAAGGACAAGGACGAGGGAGCAGGGAAACAGGCGTGCGCAGGGCCCGCCTGCGGCTCACCTCGCCCTGCAGGTCGAGGCTCGGGTTGCAGTTGGTGAAGTCCTCCCAGAGCAGCAGGGTGTCCTCGTTCTCCTCCCACGTCAGGCTGTCGCAGTCATCGTCGAAGTCAAAGGTCTCCCGCCTGCGGGGGGGCACGGGAGGGCAGGAGGGAACAGTCAGGCTGCAGGGCCCCCCCCCCCCGGGGCGGGAGCACGGGGCTTGGGGTGGGGCCTGCCAGGTGGCTGTCCACACGCAGGAGAGCAGCAGCCAAGCCAGAGGGGACGCGCCTCCTCCACGGAGCCACTCTCCAAACGCAGAACGCATTTACGTATTACGGATACAAGTGAAAATGTGTATTCCTAACGGTGCCAGTCTTTCATTAATGAACACTAAAGATAGCGTCTTGTGAATGGTTTCCATTCATTTAACAACTCATTTCTGCAGCCCCTACTATGCCCGAGATGACTCATATAGTCTTCTCTGAAACTCAGAAAGGTGGGTATTATTATTCCCATTTTACAGATGAGGAAACTGCAGCTCAGAAAGAATAAACCAGGGCTGAAAGCCAGATCTTTCTATTTTCTATGGCTTTTTCCTCCCCATCAAAACACAAGCACCTACTATGTGCTGGGCACAGGACTGATGACCAAGCATATATTAAAGTGCGATTCATTCCATCCTCACAACAGTCCTATGAGGTCAGTATGATTGTTAGTCTCATTTCACAGGTAAGGAAATTGAGGCTCAGAGGGATTAGGTGGAAACTTCTAGAATAATACATGCTGGAAATCGGATTTGAATGCAAATGCTGAGTGATTTCTGGGTTTCCCTATTCTCTAGAACTGGAAATAGGGTGACAGAACAACCATGCAGGTGTATCTGGGACTGAGGGAGTTCTGGAGATGTACTGGTTACCCCACTGCAGAGGACTATTAAAAAAAAAAATCTTTCAGCCCACTACACCCATTATTCAGATGGGAAGGCTGAGGTCTGCAGGAGTAAGTCACTTGAGCCATGAATCAGCTGGAGAGGCAGACGTGGGTTCCAAGTCCCGATTCCCATCCCAGGGCCTCCCCGCTGCCCACGCTCACTCCTTCAACTACTTTCTGGATCCTATGGTGCACTGCTCCCAACCTGCTGGGCCCACTGGGCAGAGGCCAAAAGTCTCAGGAAAAGCGCTGTCCAGAGCGCCCCCTCGAGCCCGGCTTCCCGCCAAAGAGCAGTTCCTGCAGGAGCCTGTAGGTGGCTCCCGGCGTCCAGTGATCAGAGCTGGGACTGGGCTGCCCTGGGAGGCACTGCCCGCGTCTTGGCCAGACAGCTCCAGGCAAGCCCCGGAGTCAAGGGTCGACCCGTCACCGCATCGCATACTGGACTGCTGAGTTCACTTCCTTCCCGGCGGCTGGGACCAGAGGGAAACCCTGGCTGAGTAACGGAGAAGGAGAAAGGACAGGAAGCTGGACAAGAGGAAGGGCTCAGAAGAGGCGTCCCTGTCCCCCCAGATGTGAGGGGCGGGATCGAGGAAGAGGCATGGCCACGGTGCAGAGAAAGGAGCAGATTCCTCCCCTTCTCCTTGATCTGAAGCCCAAGCAATTGATTTTGATAGAAAGAAAACAGCCCTGACGCGGGGCAGTTATTCAAAGACTTCAGGGGAACTGGCCGGTGGCAGCTTCTGGCTTGGGTCTCAGCCCAGAGCCTTCGGAGAGGTCGGTGGGAGGGGGCCAGGGCCCCGCCCAGGGTGCGGTCTGCATGGCTTTGGGCAGAACTGCCAGGGCGGAGGGCTGATCAGAGAATTTTGTTTTGCTTTAACTTAGGCAGCTTGACAACCAGATCAATCTAACTGATCGGTTTAATACTAAACCCAGTTGAGACTTGTCAACACTCAGGTGCCCATTTTTGCAGCATGGCAAAGAAAATACATACACCCAGGAGCACAGCCTTTTTTAGCTCAGTGCACCCGCACCCCCCTCCATTCCACCCCACCTGCTTTCTGGGCACATTGTGGATTCCTGGTGACTTGATGAAGATCTGGGAAAACAGTTTCTTCAAAGAAGCCCTTTAATTCAACCAAATGAGCCCAGCCAGGGTCTCTGAGGCATAAACCCAGCTGGACATTCAAGAATGCCCACAGCAACCTACAGAAAACCTAGACTTGACCAAGGGTTCTCTCCCAAAGCCCCTCTCATCAGTGAAAGATGAGAATATGAGAAGGGAGGGGTGCATGTTTGCGTGCTAAGTAGCTTCAGTCGTGTCCAACTCCTCTGTCCATGGGGATTCTCCAGGCAAAAACACTGGAGTGGGTTGCTGCGCCCTCCTCCAGGGGATCTTCCTGACCCAGGGATCGAACCCACATCTCTTACGTCTCCTGCATTGGTAGGCAGGTTCTTGACCACTCGCGCCACCTGGGAAGCCCATGAGAAGGGTTGGGGGTGGGGGGTGTTGAAAGATGAATCAAGAGTCTAGGAGTCTCCTTGTTACCCTCAAAACAGCAACCCCTGCTCCCTGCAAACGGCGCCATCTCAGTTTTGTTTCAAGGGAACAGAAAGCATAGGGAAGTGTCACGCAAACCCATCCCGCCCGGGTCCGACTCCTATCTTCCTGCCGAGTCACCAGGATGAGGATGGCATGGCAGGAGAGACAGAAAGAGGGAAATCTCTGAGGACATGGACAGCACTGGACCGAGATCCAGGCTCTGTCCTGACTCGCCTGCCCTCTCTGAGCTGTTTCCTCATCTGTGATGAAGGGCTGGGCGGAGTGATCATTGGACTCTATTACCCTGGGCCAGCCCCAAGCACAGCAGGAGGGGTCTGGAGAGGCCCGGGCCCCTGGCTTCTGAAACGAGTATGATGGCAGGGGCACCGGTGACAGGAGAGGCCCTCCTGGAGGGGCCCCATGAGGCTGGTGACGGCTCACCAGAGTCAAGCGCTCAAATCCAGCCCTGTTGTTGGGACACCCAGGACTCCAGGGGAGGGACATCAGGCCAGAAAGTATGCTCGGCAGTGAGACTACAGACCAGGGGGTGGGGGGAGACGGGGGTGGGAGGGAGCATGGAGCCCTGGGCCAGGGCTCAGGGGACCAGCGAAGGGCAGGGGACTCTGGGGAGAGGGCAGGCGAGGGCAGGCGCGTGGGGCAGCAGGAAGTAGACTCAGAGACGCAGCCCCAGCCTGCCATCTGACCACGGCCCTGAGCTGCATCAGCCCGTGCCTGCAGCCGCTCGCCTCCCAGCCCACCCGGGACCCCACGCGGACGCGAACCACAGGAGGGTCAGGACTGCAGGTGTAGCATGGACAAACCAGAGATACAACGGGTCCCTGCCCTAGACAGCCACACCCAGCCAGTGTCCAGTACACCAGCTGTCTGCAGAGGCCAGAGAGGGTTGCCCAGGTGGTGGTACTTATTGTTCTTTGGTCACTAAGGCACAGCCGGCTCTTTTGTGAACCCATGGACTGCAGCCCGTCCAGCTCTCTGTCCATGGGATTTCCCAGGCAAGAATACTGGAGTGGGTTGCCATTTCCTTCTCCAGGGGATCTTCCCGACCCAGGGATCTAACTCATGTCTCCTGCATTGGCAGGCAGATTCTTGAGCCACCAGGGAGGCCCCGCCCAGACTGGTAGCATATGACAGTTTGCCATCGTGGCAGATTTTAAGCGATTAGTGTGCCACTGCTGAACCTGGAGTGGGCAGACATTAGCTTTCACAAGCTGGTACAAACCAGCTCCAGCCCACCACTGACCACACTGGAGCCCAGACTCTGCCACTAACCCAGGCGGCTGCTTAACCCAAGGGAAAAAAAAATTTTAACTTTGGTGATGAATGTTAGGCTTATTGTGGTGAGCATTTCACAATATATACAAATACTGAATCACAATGTTGCTTATCTGAACTAAAGTTACAATGTCAGTTATATCTCAATTTAAGAAAAAAAACTGTCCACAAATATGACCACTATTTGGCTTCCCCAGTGGCTTAGCAGTTAAAAATCTGCCTGACAAGCAAGAGCCGTGGGTTCAACCCCTGGGTTGGGAAGATCCCCTGGAGAGGGCAATGGCAACCCACTCCAGTATTCTTGCCTGAAAAATCCCATGGACAGAGGAGCCTGGTGGGCTACAGTCTATGCGGTCGCAAAGAGTCAGATGCAACTTAGCAACTAAACGATAGAAATGAGCACTATTACTAGTTTGGCCTTTTCTGAAAATGTGAAACTCCCCAAATAATAAATGTTGAATATGAATCCAGATTTTTGCAGAACACCATGCTGGCCAACAAAACATCTGGAGGCTACTTGTTGGCCCAGGGCACCAGTTTGCGCCTCCTACCCTAGCAATCTGGGGAAACAGAGGAGCCCTGGGCGCCAGGGCAGCAAGGATACTCACAGCTGGTTAAACATGCGCTTCATCTCGTCTGTGATGTTCATGGAGCCGACCTCGTCGTCTGAGAACCGGCTCACCTCCCCATCCTGCTCGGAGATGTCGTCATCGGAAGCCACCTTACGCTCTTTCTTTTTGGGGACCACCTGACCCGGGAAGAAAAAGATCAAGGTCACTGTGCGGCTCTGCCAGCATGGAGGGCGGGGTGGGCTGGGAAGGGAGGTGGCGTCCTGAGGGGTAGATGGAGCGTGGCTGGGGCAGCCACTGCCAGGAAGGATGCAGGTCCTCTAAGAAGCAGGTGGCGTTAGCAGGAAGCGTGAGGTGGGGAGGCATGCGGGACGGAGGAACAGACGGCCTGGCCCCTTCCCTGCCCTGGGAGGCCTGGTGATTCGGCCGGCCGGATGTCTCAGAGCTCCCCGGAGAGACAGAAGCCCTTACACAGGTCAGATGGGTCCATGCTTCCCAGAGCCCTCCTGCTCCCATGCAAAGGCGACAGGTAGGCAGCCCCGGTCCAATGAGCTTCCTCCACTCCAAGCAGACAAGACGCGACAAACCAGACAAGGGCTGAGTGGCCCCTTGCTTCCCCACAGAGGGGCAGGAAGAAGGCACGCAGGGGAGCCCAGGCCTCACCCCACTACATCCAGAGTCACACGCTTAAAGCCAACGACACGCTCTTCTGCCCTGGGCTCAAGCCAAAGCCAAACCACAACCCCAAACTCAAGAAGCAGCCTTTGGAGAATGACAGACGCCCTTTGGGCAGCTGGACCGGCCCCCAAGCCCTCCCTGGAGGACACTCGCCAGTGCTAACCCATCACCTTCACTCCGGACACAGACGCTTGCTCATTGGGGGTAGGGAAGTGAGGGTACTGAATGAGTCTCAATGTGGGAATGAAAAAAGAGTCAACGGGTCAACAGTTCCCCTTCTGAATTCTGAGGCTCGAGGCTAGGGCTCAGGCCGGTTTGCCCAGGGCTCCCCGACCATGGCCCTGGTCCCTGGCTCCTGCTCCCAGAAGGAAAGACAGGAAGCAGGGCAGGGGGCCCAAGGTGGACAGATGGACTGAGCCCTGGAGGGTCCGGAGACCTGAGTCCTCGTCCCAGCTCTGCCATGTTCTTCCGGGAGCCCGTCACGTCCCCCCTCCCACCCACCGGGTGAGTGGTGTCCTCGGACTTAGGATGAAGCGGTCAGCCTCGATGATGGCGTCACACGTGCCTATGAGTCTATGCAGTCCCTGATTCTACACTTCCCTGGGAGGCCAGAGGGCTGGGCAAAGGCTACCTGGGGGTGGGTCGGGGAGGCGGGGAGGGCCATGGGCGGGGTGTGAGGGGCCTGGGGCAGGGTGGCCGGGCGGAGGTAGCCGTGCAGGCGGCGGGCAGTGCCGGCTGGTGAGCAGGACGGCCCTCATCACCTGGAAGATCTTGGACACGTCTTCCGAGTTCCGCTGCTGTGCGACATCGCACAGCTTGGCCGTGATATCGATTCGGCGGCAGATGTCCATGTCCACCTTCATGGCCTTCTCTTGGATCTTTGTGTCCAGGTCTGTCATGGGCTGCAGGGAGGACAGCAGGGGGTTACGTGAGTGGGGAGTGGGGGGCACCCCCAGGCTCCGGCTGGACGGGGGCGGGGGAGACCCCCGGGTGCTGGGCAGGAGGTCCCCGCAGTCCGAGAGGGGTCCTGCAGCCTTTGCTGGGTGTGAAGGGTCGGGCCAGTGGCTCGGGTTCGGGGCAAGGGGCGGGGGGATGTGGGCGCCATGGGGACCGAGGGGACTGTGTTTGCCGGTCTCCCTAAGGGCCAGAAGGCATCCTCTCAGCGGACACAGCGTCAGTGTTTGTTTTGTCGGAACAAGAGAAAAAGGAAGACGCGTCCCACCGCTGAAAGGCAGCCCTGCTCCCGCACCTGTCCCCCGCAAAGATTCCTCCCAGGCTGACGGCGGGGGCTGACCAGGATGGGTGGGGGTCCCCCAGACCCCAGTAAAGGAAGCCTCCTGGCCTCTTCCAGCCACCCTACCTCACACTGCCCAGGGCCAAAAGCCACAGCCGGCGGAGGCACCTGTCCTGGGCTCCGTATCCCTCCTACAGTCCTTCTCTACATACTGCCCACGGCTCAAAGGTGGCAGGAAACCAGGTCCCCAGCAGGAAGGAAGCCCTTGCTGCTCTGCCAACAGCTACCCCCCGCCCACAGTGACTCAGAGGGGCTCCAACTGTCCCAAGGACGCGCACACCGGCCAGTCCCGACTCAACAGAGCAACCTCCGGGAGGCTGCTGGCCTGGGTGGCCTCTCGGGCTGGCGCAGACCAGACCCAGGGTCCCCTTCAGCCTGCCATCGGCCCCCACTGTGCCCAGACATGGAGGCCCAGAGCCACCCCCGCCCCCACGCTGGTGAGCTGGCGCAGTTGGAGCGAGCGCACACAGGCCGTCAGAGGAGCCCGGGGCGGGCGGATGGGTTAAGCAGCTGATTAATGCATCTCTACTCAGACCACGGGAAGCGGAGGTGGGGGGGCCGGGGAGGGGGGCCTGATCTCCGATGCATCCGTCATCCTCACGGGTCAAACGCAGCCAGCCAGGACTCTAACTAGAAGCCGAGCTCTGGAGCCTCGGAGTGAATGAAGCGTTCTGCATGATGGGGGGGGGGGGGAGGGAGGTTCATGACGCCGGGGGTGCTGGCCAGAGGCACTTACGTCACTCATGAGCCCCTTAAACACCACCAGCTCAGCCTTGAGACGCTCAATCTTCTCATTCATCTCCTCCTGGATGGCTTCCGCCTCCTGCGCTGCCTACGGGGGACGGAGACCGAGGAGGGGTCAGGGGGGGCTGGGTGGGCTCCCCGATGAGGGGCAGAGAGGCCGGACACCTGGGTTTAGAGCCCCAGATGGACATCTGACATCCAACCAAGCCAGGTGCCTTTGTGCCCCAGGGGAGAGGTGCCGAGACTTGACCCAGCCTGGCTCCCCACTCAGCCTTCACTTCACCCCTCGGCCTAAAACAGCTCTTTTCCAAGAACTGCTCACTGGATGGAAAAATCCATGGCAGGTGTTGAGAGAAAAAGTGGATATAAAAGTGATTCCAGTGGGTCAACCCAGCAGGTCAATGTATGTCAAACTGCCAATAAGTGACCATCTCCGATCTCCAAAATGGCACTCTCACGTGTGCCAACCTGACTGAGCGTGCACTGAGCGTGCACACCCAGGGCTTCTGCGTGTGCGCAGAGAAGACCAGAAGGTCACGCAGCAGCCCAGCGACAGTGGAGCAGGGAGAACCAGGGGGAGGTTTCAGTTCCTTCTCTGCGCTTTTCTGAACTTTCCAAATGTTGGACCATGAACGTGCCACGTTTGTAAAGTAGAAAGTCCTTTTCTCACAAAAGAAAGCAAGGGTGGCAGGGGGAACGTTCATCCTTTTCCTTCTACACGTTATTTTAACCAGTCCTTGGCAGTGATGTCTTTTAATGTCTCCTTGACATTATTTTAATCTCTCTCTAACTTCCTTAGAAGATCAATGCTTATTTTCTTTCTTTCTTCTTTGGTTATTTATTTATGTAGATGATCAATGCTTGAACTATCAGAGGGTGATTTTTTTCAATGTTAAAAAGAGCTGTCCATGGCTCCCCACGGGGTTGCCACTCTTGTGCCCATTTGGCTGAGAGGAAAACAGAGCTGAGAAGGCAAGTCTGCTGCCCAGGGTGCACCGTCGGCCAGTGTGAAGCAGGGTCCAGAACACCGAGCCACCAAGCCAGAGAAGCCAGAGGCCATCCTCCCACCTGCCACAGAACGCCCACAGGGGCTGGGGGCCACCTGGCGGCAAGCCCACCCGCCCCTTCCAAGGCCCTCGGCCCCGAGTCCAGTCCTGCGTGGCTGAGATGGCGACGGGACTCCTGTGCCCCGGCCTTTCTGCAACTGTATCCTGGACCCGAAGCAGAGGAGGCGGGAGAGGCCCCCGGCTCCACGGAGGAGAGGCTGTGCTGGAAACTGTCCCCCAGCCTCGCCCCTCGACCGCGTGGCTCGCCCCCCAGCCTCTCCCGGTCAGGACCTCTTACCTCCTGCAGCGTGTCCACCATGGTCTGCAGGTTCACGCGCTTGGCGAGCTCCTCCTCCCATCTGCAACAGCCAAGAGGGGCAGGTGGTTAGAGGGCGGCGTCCCCCAGGAAGTCCACCCCCAGGCACAACGCCAGCACCCACCCTGGATCGCCCCCGCGCTGGCTGAGCAAGGTGCAGCAGGGACTCCACCCCTGCCTGTGTCCCGGAGCTCCCAGGCTGGGGGTGGTGGGTTGAGGCATGATACCAGGGGACGAGTGCCAGGCTCCGGGCATGAGCGCAGCACCACTGGGAGACGGGGACGGGCGGGACGGGCGGGACCACCCCGCCCCTGTGCACACGCAGCGTGAGGTGCGGCACAAATGCTGCTGCTCCTTCCGTTTCTGTGAGACGCGGTATCAAGGCTGTTCTCAGCTGCCAGGCTATAGCCAGCACCACAGTCAGGCTCTCCTTTGCACCCACAAGAAACAAACTTTTTTGTGTGCCAACCATTGCAATCTCAGAGTCAATCTGTCCTGCAACCTACCCTACCCAACAAAAACATCTCCCACGTAGCTGTTATCATCCCTTTCTTACAGATGAGGAAACTGAGGCTCAGAGAGGTTAAATATCTTGCCCAAAGACACACAGCTAGTTAGGGGATGCGCCTGGACTTCAAACCCAGGTCTGTTTTATCACATTAAAGCAAAAAAGAAATATAAGTCTCACTTATTTAATGCCTGGGCTTCACTGGCGGCTCGGATGGTAAAGAACCGGCCTGCAATGAGGGAGATCTGGGTTCGATCCCTGGGTAGGGAAGATCCCCTGGAGGAGGGGAGGGCAACCACTCCAGTATTCTCGCCTGGAGAATCCCCATAGACAGAAGAGCCTGGTGGGCTACAGTCCATGGGGTCGCAGAGTCAGACACAAGCACATTTAATGCCTAAGAGAGGGTGAGGGCAGGCGAGGCCAAGACTCAGACTCAGGCTGGGGGCTCCAGGTTGGGTGCTGGTGACCCTGCCGGGCTCCCCGTGGACCGTGTACCCCGGGGGAGCTCTGACCCCCGTCCACACCCAGACAGCCCTGCTGCCCCAGAGGGCCGGGCCCTTCTCCACCCCGGGACAGACAGACTGGGGACTTCTCTCTTTCTTCACCCCGGGGCTGCCTCCCTACATGGCCTCAGAGCGGGCAGGTCTGGAAGCCTTGAGGATGCTGTCGGGGCCAGCTAAAAATAGGCCAGAGGGGAGGGATGGCTGAAGAGCGGGTTACGTCACTGGCTTTTGGAAACAAGAGAAAACGGATACTGTTTGCACACAGAGGAAAATTCCTCCTCTTTCCCACACGGGACACAGACGGCCCGGGCAGGCCCCCCAGAGGACACACATGCTCCTCCCTCCCGGCTTCACCAGCCCCAGCGGTGGCGGCCAGGCCTCGATTGGCCGGGGGCGGCAGAGTTCAGAACCCCGTGGGCAGCGGGGCTGGGTGGGCGTTCTGGTGTGGATAAGAGATACAGAGGAACCCAAGGAGGGGCAGGAAGAGAGTCTAAGAGCCTGACCTGGGTAGGATCGTCTCACAGAACCCTCCCATGGTACAAACGGAGACACCGAGGCCCTGTGTGTGAAAGGAATCTGCCCAGGGTCGCCCAGCATGTCGTGGGTGGGGCCCAGAGTCCAGGCCCAGGCACAGCTGGGGAACAGGAACCCCAGGTGGGAAGAAGCTCAAGGCTGCCCCAGCTCGCCCAGCCGCACAGGGCGTCTGGGGCTCCCCTCAAGGGAGGCCGAGGCCCGTAATACAGGGCCCGAGCTGAATCATCCCTCCTGGCCACGCTGTCCCGAGGCGGGCAGGGGACTGGCTTCCAAAGCCGCTGAGCAGAGCAGGGCCAAGGGAGGGCGCTGGCCGCAGCCTGGCCCCCAGGGCCGGCCTCGCTACTGCGTCCCTGCAGCAACAGCAAGATAAAGGGGGCGGCGAGGGATGAGATGCGAGCACCCAGGGGCATCTCACCCCCACACACACCAGCTTCTCAGAGGAGCCTCTGGGATGAGGCCAGCCCCCTCTCACTTTTCCTTTTCCTGGCAGCAACCTTCTCATGAGGAAGGTGGGGCAGCGGGTCAACAGACCCATTGAACAGACAGGAAAGGTGAGGCCCAGCAATTTGTCTCAGGTCAACCCAGAGCGAGAACACAAGCCACATCTTTGGATCCTGAGACACAGGAGTTGCAGTGGCAGCAACCACTGATTGGCGAGCACCACTCGAGTCCCCTGAGCTGGGCTCAGTGCCTTGGACACATCTCATTGGCTTTCATCTGACTTCTTAACCCTCTCCTGTAAAGACATTTTCCCCAAACCCATTTTGCAGATGAGAGAGCCAAGGTTCAGAGAGGTGTGACCTGTCCAAGGCCACACAACCAGTCAGCACGGATGGGACTCAAGTCAAGCCCACGCTCTCAAGCCTCCAGTTGCCAACTGGGATGAGCGTGGGTGTCACCTGGGACCGTGCACACGTGCAGAGTCGGTTCAGCAGGTCTGGGGTGGGGCTCGCTTCTCATGAGCTCCCCAGCAGAAGGCGCTTTGGTGACCCCCTTGCCTCGCTAAGCTGCACCCCAGGTGAGCTTGCACAAATGATTTCATTGGCCTTTCATTTCCAGAGCTGGATGGGTGGACGGCCGGTGCACCTGCCCCCAGGAGACCCAGGAAGGACCCCTGTGTGTTGACAGCAGCCGGCTTGACAGACTGAGCCCGCTGCCCATGCTGACCTCCCCTCCTGGCCCTCGGCGGGAAAGCTTGGCTGTGCCCGCTTCCATGTTGACAGTGCAGAAGAGCTTCGCCCTTCAGCTGCTCTGGCTGACGGGAGTGAGAGGATGGATGAGTGATGTTTCTTAAGGAGCCCCAGATGCCCTGCGTTCACAGCAACTCAGCCTAGGGGGAGAGAGCGCGAAGCTGAGCCAGGAACTGGTCAACCAAGTTGTGGGCTCTAGGACATTCCAAAACCGGCTTCCCAGGCCCGTCCCCTACCCTGACCTGGATCTGCCCACAGGAGCTCGGTTTCAGCAGGAGGGGAGTTTCAGGCATCGAGACCAACATAAGCAAAGACAGGCCAGCAGGAAGCCAGGGAGAAGCCAGCTGCCACCAAGAGGGGACACACCTACTGTGGGTCGGGGGCTGCTGAGCACACAGTGGGCTGTGACGCTGCAGAGAAACTGCCTCTCCATTTTACAGGTGGGAAAATGAAGGCCCAGCACACCCAGATAACTCTAGCCAAGGCCAGGACAGTCTGAATCACTTGGATCCATCCCTGCCCGCCCTGACCCACCAGCTCATAAAACTTCCAAACTCTTTTTTCTCTTGAAGGGAGTGGAGAGAAAGACATTTATTGGTCACTTTCTGGGTGGTGAACACCACGTCGGGCCTTCACATACACATAAAAGATAAACTATTACTTAATCCTCCCCTAAGGGTGGTCCCCACTTTGAGAACAGAAGAGACAGAATCAGATGTTCTTTCCCTCCACTTCAGCCTCCTGAAATCTATCCATTCTCCCAGGTCTGTCTCACATGTCATCTCTCCTCCAAACCAAGGCAGCCACTCCACTGTTTCCCCCTTGAGCCCAGGCTTGACCTGGCAGGCAGCAGGATGCCATCGGCCCCGGGCCGCTGGGCAGCGGCATCTCCCCCACAGAGCCAGCCCACGATGCCAGGGACAGTGGCAGGCCACCCTCCGTCTCCTCCACGCCGAGGCGTGCTCAGGCCCAGGTCTGGCTCACACCCCCACCAGCCCACGGGGACCTTCTCTGGCCCCCCGCATCCTCTCGCTCTCTCCCCACCTGCGGACGCCCTCCAGCCACAGCTCTCAAAGCGTTCTAGGCTGTGGATGCTCACGAAGCAGGCAGGATGGATGACGGCAGCGCTGCTGCTGGTGTGACCAGGCGGATAGGGCGCTGACAGTGCGCCCGGCACCACCCCCAGCTGCTCCACCGGCAGAGCCTGCCTGCAGCTTCACAGGAACCTCTAGGCCGGGTGAGATGATCTCCATGGGACTGATGAAAACACTGAAGTCCACAAGCATGAGGCACCTCCCCCCAAATCACACAGCGGGCCGGGGCGGGTGGGAAGGGGGAGGGTTCTATTTCATAGAAACAAGAGACTCAGAGAATTTCCAGAAATGAAGGCTGAAAGGGACCAGAGCCCACCTGGACCACACCTCTGAGCACACAGATAAGGAAAGTGAGGTGCAGGGTCACCCAGGACGTGGACAGCGGGGCACCCTCCCCTGCCCCGGTCAAAGGGCTTGGGTCTGAACCCAGCATCTGCTTCCAGCGCTCAGAGCCTCAGTCTTTCCATCTTTAAAGGAGACGGAGTGTGAGCCCAGCGTGCCCCAGGGACGCTCAAGAAGAGCCATTCTGGCCCCACATCTGGGCTCAGACCAGGGAGCCCACAGGTGTAGACGTGCGGGCAGACAGCACAGCCAGGGTCCTGCAGCATCCGCCTCCAGAGGCCTTGGGCACCCTGCGCCCGGCCTGTCAGGGCCCAGAGAGGGGAGATGCAGGTTCTAGGTGGGGAAGGGGGCACAGAGGACGCTGCAGGAGTCGGGTCTAAAGCGGGGGTCTGGCCCCTCCCCAGCCGTTCATGATGCCTATGCTCACTGCACTAAGCCCAGCCCCACTTGTAAGGAATCAGACAGCTGTTGAATGGATTTGTTGAATGAATGGATGGGCGACCCAAGTGGCAAGCGCCCTTCCCAGCCTCCTCAGTCTGAGCCCCAGCCTGGGGGCCTCGCCACTCAGCTCTGACCGTCCGCTTGGCTCCAGAGCCTCCCCCGGGAGAGGCCTCCCCCGCAGGGTGGCCGGCCAGGGCGGAAGCCAGCCGGGAGAAGGAGAAAGCATGTCTGTTCTGCTCCCCGCAGCTCCAGGCCGGGGCAAGAGAGCTGGGAGGTCAGGGTGGCGAGTGGAGGGAAGAGATGCCTCCCCCCAGGGTCCACACGGGCTCGGCCACCGTCTTAGCAGAAGGAGCGCACGTGTGCGGAGGGGGGCCGGGAGGGGGAGGCAGCCGCCCCCCCCCACCGAGCCTCCCCAGCCCCGGCCAGATGCGGTCGCCCGCATTCCCGCATTCCTGAGGAGCCACCGCTGGACCACGTGATGGACGGGAAGTCCTGGAAGGCCGCTGGGGGGAGGGGAGGCGCCACAGGGCCAGCCCCCCGCCCCCACCCCCCGCCAACAACAGGGCCAGGGTCTCTCCGCCCCCACGGGCTCAGGGTGACACACGGACCCTCAGGAAAGGGGCCACAAAGCCTGGCTTCGGAGGGGCGGAAGGCCGAGCTGAAGTCACCGGCAGAGGGACTGACTCACAGCTGCTTCACTTCCTGTTGGTCACAGAAAGAGGCTCCGGGGCTCCAGCTCCAGAGGAAAGCGGGTGCAGCCCCCACAAAACCATTGCAGTCCCGGGGACAGCCCAGGGGGGTTTCTGGGGAGAAAGTCCTGGAGACCCCGGGGCGGGGGGCGGCGGGAGACCGGGTTAGCATGCTGCCCCTGCTGCTCGCCAGCTGTGTCACTCTGGGCAAGCGAGCCACCCTCTCTGGGCCTGCGTTGCCTCGTCTGTGAGATGGGAAGCGCGGCGCTCTCTCTGAGGCTGTGAGAACACACGGGGTCCAGGGGTGTGGGTGCAAACGCCCAGCCCCTCCCCTGGCACACAGCACACCGCAGACACTCCGAGGCTCAACTCCCGACTGCAGGATCCCACGGCTGGCTCCAGCAGCCAGGCCTCCGGGGAGCTGGGAGGCGCCGCAGGAATGGTCCACACCTTGCCAGGGAGGGCGAGCCAGCGGCACGCCCGAGCCAGCTCACTCAGGTGATGGGAAGCAAGCTCAGGTGAGGCTGGGCCGGAGCCATCAGTGGAAAACTTCATTCGGGGCCAAGCGTGGGCCCTGCCTCCGGCGGTGGGCAGGTGGGCGGAAGGCAGTTTGCACCCAGGACCGGAGAGCTCACCCCAAAGCAGCTGGGTGCAGGCTGCCACGCAACTCTGGCCGGGGGCCTGCTGGAGCCATGCTGCCCACCTGCCCACCTGGCTGTGGGGCTCTGCACTGCCCACTCGCCCACAGACGTAGAGAGGCGCCCCTGCCCTCCCCACGCGGGGGTGCCTTGCCCCAGCCTTGCCGTGGAGCCAGGGCTCGACTGCCAGCTCCTCCTCTAGACTAACGTCTGAGCTGGAGGACCAGGCAGACCAGGGTGACCCTTCCTCAAATGCAGTTTTGCAGAAGCCAGTGGGCAACAGACCAGAGTGGGCGCTCAGCAGGCCCCTACCCACTGACTTCTACTGAGTCCCCTAGAGAGCTGGAAATTCACAACCGGGTCAACTGCCCCCTTCCGCGCCATGCTCCTTGTCCAAGACCACAAACAGTTCACGGCTGAGGCACAGAAAGAAATACAGGCGAGCAAGTGGGCGGCGAGAGCAGGGTGGGCAGCCCAGCACAGAGCGCTCGGGCCTCTGAGCCCGACTCCCTGCTCTCATCGCTGGACTACACCTTCTCTCTCCAGTAACCAGAGGGGCTGGCCCCCAGCCTGTGAGTGGACAGGCCCTCTGGCCCCCCGAGCCCTGCGCGCATGGGTACCTCCCAGCCCTGACGCGCCCACGCTCACCATCTCCTTCCCCGTGGACTCTGGCACGCCCATCGGCACCCAGCCCCTGATTCAGGGGAAGGGACGCCTCCCAGACGTGCCCATCGGAGGCCCAGCTGCCCAGCTGTACTCTGCTGCTCAGAGGAAACACAAATTAAATGCCAACTGATTGTCTCCGCGGAGGAGGTATTAATTTAATGTGAACACTTAACCAGGGCGGCCGATTCCATTACAGGCGGGCGGTAATGGCCCAGGAAGGCCGGAGCACAGGCTGTGAGCTGGTGATAGGCTGGGCTGAGCAGCCACGTTATCAAGTGTGTGCCTCTTCCCAGCAAGCTGGCACCACACACACGCGTGTGTGCGTGCACACAGACATACACACACGTGCATGCACTCGCTCTCAGCCTGAAACGGCAGCTGTCCCCAGGGCTTCCCAACAGAGCGGTCTGTGCAAGGCTACTCAGGGTGGGTGGGGGTCCAAGGTGCACTCGGGAGCACCCTGTGGAGGAGAGGGTTCTGGGCTAAAGGGGGCGGGAGATCCTAGTTCAAGTCCAGTTCTGTCGCTAATTCACTGCACGAACGCAGCAAGCCCTCCCTCCGCCAGGGCCTCTGGTCCATAATACGATCTCTGAGTCCCTCTAGATATGACACTCAGATGTGGCCCTTCCTCGGAGCCGGAAAGAGGAGACAGTCTCAGGGACATCGCCGCCACCCAGAGTTACCCTGGGTGATGGCATCAGGCCACTGGCCCCTGCCCTCAGCACCAGTGACCAGCAAGCCAGGAGTGGGGCGGCAGCATGCATTTTTAGAATTAATTTTTCTTGGAGAATAGCTGCTTTACAACGTCATGTTAGTGTCTCCCGCACAGCAGAGCGATTCAGCTGTCTGCATACAGAGGTCCCCTCCCTCCTGGACCTCCTTCCCATTCAGGTCACCACAGAGCGTTAAGCAGAGTTCCCTGCGCTGTATACACACTACCTCCTCATTAGTTATCTGTTTCACTCATAGCGTCAGTAGTGTTTGGGCTTCCCTGGTGGCTCAGGGATAAAGAATCCGGGAGGCCCGGGTTCCATCCCTGGGTGGGGAAGATCCCCTGGAGGAGGAAATGGCAACCCACTCCAGTATTCTTGCCTGGAGAATCCCATGGGCAGAGGAGCCCGGCGGGCTCCAGTCTGTGGGGTCACAAAGAGCCGGACACGACTGAGTGACTGAGCCCTTAGCACATGCACACACAGATACTGCATACGTGTGGATCCCAGTCTCCCAGTTCCTCCCACCCCCCTTTTCCCCTTTGGTATCCATATATTTGTTCTATGTGTGCCTATTTCTGCCTTGCAAATAAGATCATTTATACCATTTTTCTAGAGTCCACATATATGTGCTAATATACAATACTTGTTTCTCTTTCTGTGCATTGATTCAGCCTTTGTCCACTCATTCGTTCCATGATCGGTTCTGGAGTGTGTGCCATGAGCTGCTCAGGCCCAGTAGAATCAAAGGTGACATGAGTCTCCGAGATTCAATCTCTGACCAGGCCCTCTGAGAAGGGCAGCAAACTGAGAAAGCCGCCTGCCCCTGCAGGGTCCCCAGAGGGCCCGCTCATCCCTAGCTGGAAACCTCAGTCTCCTCCTCTGTGAAAAGGCGGCAGCAACCCTACCTTGCAGGATTCATGGATGTTAAAAGCGCTCAATTGGAGGTACACAGGCGCCCTTGCTGGACGAGGGCCATTCTCACCACTGGCGTGGCCCAGCCTGCCCCTGTCTGGGACAGGCAGCGACAGGTGGGTGTGTAAGGCCCGGACCACCCAAGCAGGGACACATCTCCCTCCTGCCCTGACCCTCTGCGGATCTAGAAGCAACTGAGAGGGGCTGGCAAGTGCATTTTCCCAGCCAGGCGGTGAAAGCAAGCCCGGCCAACAGACTGCAGGGCCGAGCTGCGTGGAGTCATTCCCACTCTCCCTGCCTGTTCTGGTGACCACGGCCACCCTTTACCGGGTGGCCAGCAGGCCTCCGGGGTGCTCCATGGGGAGTCACCGGGCCTTGAGAAGGGGGGAGGAAAACAGCCCCTCGGGCAACGAGGCAGCCAGTGTCACTGCAAGCAACCGGGTACCTGGTCCTTTCTCTCTCTTTAAAAAAAAAAAAATTTATTTATTTGATTGCACCAGGTCTTAGTTGTAACATGCAGGATGTTCAGTTTCAGCACGTGAACTCGGAGTTGCAGCACATGAGATCTAGTTCCCTGGCCAGGGATCGAACCCAGGCCCCCTGCATTGGGAGCACGGAGTCTTAGCCACTGGACCCCCAGGAAAGTCCCAGTGTATCGGCCCTGTCTCTGCCCAGACTTACTGTGTGATCTTGGGCAAGTCCCTTCTCTAGAATACTTTCCCATTCTTAATGCAATGGTGTCAGATTGGATAAGTTCAAAGGGCCCCCCAGTCAGGCCAAGAAACAACTTCCACAGTGCCCAGACAGACATCCCATGCCATCAGGAAAGCTATCTGATGAACCACAGAGAGTTCATCTGGGACATGATGGGACAGCTGGGACGTCAGCCTTTTGCTTCAAACCAGTGTGTGCGGCAGAGAGGGAGGCAGGGGTCCTGCAATCAGAGGTCCTGGGTCAAACCCCAGCTATATACACACCTCACCCCTCTGTGACCTGGCACAGGCTGCCAACCCTCTCTGAGCTTTGCTAAGACCACTCACCTCACAGGGCTTTTTGCGACTAGTCAACGGACCCGTGACAACAGGTGCAGTCAGCGGCTTCACCCTCGTGACCTCCCAGCTGCCAGTGGTCAGAAAGACTGGGAGCATGGTCCCAGGCCACACTGCAAGTGACAGGGCCGGACCCGAATCCCAGACTGGCTGACCCCACAGCCTCTATGCCGCCGTAATCATCACGTGGATGCGATGGGGAGAATGAGCTAGACGCCGCCGTCACCTGGCTGGGGAACGGGGACACACAGGGGGAGGGGCGGCCGAGGGAATAGAGCCAGATGCTGACACCGCTGCTTCCACGGCCAGCAAAACCCAGCCAGCGTCCTGCTCCTGCCCTCCTCACCCCTCCACGGGCCCCAGGAAGGAACAGGTACTGCTCAGGCTTAGAGGTCTGTCCTGACAAGGACCACCATGTCAGCAGGCAAGGCTAAGGCAGGAGGGGTCCTCTGGTCTCGTGGGGTCACCCCGGCAGGCACTGAAGGTCATTCTCCCAGGCCCAGACACCCCTGCTCATGTGCCCCCAAGCCCGTCTCAGGCTCCAGCTGTTTACCCCAGCCTTCCGTTCCAGTTACCCGGCGTGGCCAGTTACCCAGTGGCCAGCGTCACTCCTGCTTTGGTGCCATTTATTGAGAGCCCCTTTGGAGACCCAGCAGCTCTGTGGATGCCCATCACCCAGAGCTGGGGGTTTGGAGGCAGTGCCCTCCTTCCAGCACCTCTGTCTACAAACCACACCAAGTGGCACCGACCCCCTCCCCCAAACCAAGCAGGTTGCTATGAGAGTGGCTCAGTGAGCATCTCTTGGGGAGGAGGAATCTGCTTCCCAAATCGCAGGCCACCGTCAAGTTTCTGGGACACCATTTCCAGCCTCTTCCAGGCTTGCAACACCTTCATCACCTCCTCCAGGAAGCCCTTCAGGACTTCCCCAGAATGAGTCGCTACACCCATCTAAGTGTCTCCAGCCCTGGCACGTGCCTTCCTCACAACATCTGGGGTATTGTAAGTGTTCACTTCTCTGCCTGTCTCATCAGACTCTGTTCTCCTGGAGAAAGGGAGGACTGGCTTTCACTGTAAAATGCTTATTTTGTGCTAGACTAGTCACTTTCCTCCCACCCTAGCTCTGTGAGGCAGGCGTTACCCTTCCCACTCTACAGGTGAGTAAACTGAGGCCCAGGGGAACTGCCTTGCTCCAGCTCAGGCCCCGGTCCATCTGACTCCCATGTCTGAGCAGCCTGGCAGTGGTAAGAATGTTCCACTGGTTCTATAAACCCCACTCCCTACCGTGTCCCCCAGCACACTGCTCGGGAGACACCCCCAAATGACCTTGCCCTGGTCAGCACTGGTGTGCAACCCTGGGTCACGGCTACTGACTTGGAAGCCGGCCGCTTAGCCTGTTGACCCACTTCCTGGGCCCCCGGGTGGAGAAAGGCCCACCTCCACCGGCCAAGACAGACCTGCCCACAGCCTGCCGCCCATCCCACCCCCACAGCCGGCTGGAGCAAAGCCCCGAACCTGCCGTGCGCCTGGTTCCCGTCTTTAAGGCAGGGGCTAGCGGGAGCAGCTGACTTGCGGGAATGGTATATTAAATGAGTCAGCATCCGCTACGCGCTTAGCCCAGAGCTCTGCTCCCACTAAATGCTCAATGGATGGACACTGATTAGCCGCGGAACGTGGTCTCTACGTTGTCTCTCCTGCCGTGGAGAATGGCCGGCTCAGCCCGGGGTGGCACGTCTGCTGGGTGGGGGTGGCCAGGGCCCCGGGCACCAGGCAGGATCCCCAGGCACCAAACCAGACTCCCCGCTCTCAACGCCCGGTGACATGCGGCACCGTCAAACAAGCCTTTGGGGCCTTGCCTCATCTCAGAAGGATGTCTCACTGCCCTCGTGCCCAAGCTAGTGCCACACCCTTGTGCTGGCACGAGACAGGCACCGAGGACGCCCCGGCGAGCGGGTGTGGGTGCTTCTGTGAAGCCCAACACGGCAGCCTCAGCGTCTGCTGCAGCCCAACCCCTCCCGCTGTTGGCTTAGATTCCATCTCCTTTTCCCCACGACAGATTCAACAAACACTTCCCAAGTGCCCACTTAGGAGCACAGGACTGAATTAAAAGGACCCTCCTCCCCCTGCAAGAGGAGCGAGGAGTCTCGGGGCTCCCCCCAGGCGGGACCTCAGTCCCGACCCCCAGTCGTGGGTCCTCAGTCCCCCCCAACCCATCAGGGCTGGAAGATCTGGGCACTGCTGCCTCATGCCCTGAGAGAGGGGACGGAAGGGGGTGCGCATCCCGGGCTCTTGGAGAGGCATCTTCGCTCTGCCCGTGAGTGAAGGGGCCCCATCTGGGTGGCCCCTGCCCACTGGTACCCAGGGCAGGAGGGAGGAAGGCAAGGGTCCCCACACACTGAAGACACCAGTGGTCTCTCGAGAGACAGAGACTTGCAGCTGGGGACAGGGATGGGAGGGAGACGTGTCCCTACCCCCTTCCATACCTTTTTCTTTAACCATAGTAAAATGCTCAGGAAATTTACCATCCTAACCATTTTCTAAAATTGTATTTCTTTCTTTCGGCTGCTCTGGGTCTTGGCCGCGGCGTGGGCTTTTCTCTAGCTGCAGTGAGTGGGGACTACTCTCCAGCTGTGGTGCTCCGCCTTCTCACTGCAGTGGCTTCTCTTGGTGTGGAGCACGGGCTTATCTGCTCTGAGGCAGGTGGGGTCTTCCCGGACTAGGGATCGAACCCGTGTCTCCTGTATTGGCAGGCGAGTTCTTTACCACTGAGCCACCAGGGAAGCCCCCATCTTAATCACTGTTCAGTGAACAGTTCAGTGGCATTAAGCGCATTCCCACTGCAGTGTACCAATCACCCTCACCCCTCTCCAGACCTCTTCATCTTGCAAAATCGAAATTCTGCCCCCATCAAACAATAACTCCCCGGCCCCCTCCCCCAGCCCCTGGCAACCACCATTCTCCTTCCTGTCTCCAGGAGTCTGACGGCCCTAAGTCCTTCACGTAAGTGGAATCATACGGTATTTCTTTCGTGACCAGCTTATTGCACTTAGCATAATGTCCTCAAGGTTCATCTCTGCTGTAGCATGGGTCTGAATTTCTTCTCCTGTATCTTTTAAACTTTCAATCACGTAATGCGTCAACTGGTCAAGAAAATCAAAGTCACTAAGACAAAAATACCTGCTTGTTTTCCCTTTGTTTTAAATTGCCCAAGTATTTTACAATGACTACACAAGAAACTGGAGAAGGAAATGGCAGCCCACTCCAGTGTTCTTGCCTGGAGAATCCCAGGGACGGCGAAGCCTGGTGGGCTGCCGTCTATGGGGTCGCACAGAGTCGGACACGACTGACGCGACTTAGCAGCAGCAGCAGCACACAAGAAACAGAAGGAAAAAAAAATCAGGTAAGCCAACCGACAAAAAGCCAAGAAATGTATGCTTTTCCCACTTAACAACATACAGCAAGCACCCTTCTCAGCAGGTAATACAGTGGGTGACTGTGTACCTCCTGGGTCCTGCATCTTGGTACACACATATTTGCATATTTGTCCAGTTATCTCCATGGAGTGGGTTGCTGGGTCAAGGGTTCCAGTGCAGAAAACACTTCTCTGCCCCTCAAAAGTGCCGGGTGTGACAAGGCTGTTCTCTCACGGGGCTCAGCAGCTGCCCATGGAGCCAAGGAAAAGCTGGGTCCTCACCCCAGCTCAGCAGCAAGACTGTTTTGTGCCTCAGTTTCCTGATTAGTCAGATAGTCCAAAGGTTGCCTCTCCACTGGATGGAGGAAGACGTCATCGTAGATACTGTCCTTCCTCACCCTCATTGGGGTGGTACCCTGCCTTCACCAAGGAGCAAGGGCTGGGCGATCAGGCTTGTATGAGAAACAGGCCCCATCACCTCTCTTCCAAAAGGGCAGACGTTCCAACCTCGTGTGTGATGAGCCCCGGAGCAAGTGGCCACATGCTAGGGTGGGGCAAGACATGCCCCCTGGCGCCTCCAGCCCCAGGCGTGCCATGCTGCATCATACCGCAAAGCCTTTCCTGTGCCCTGTGCCCTCTGCCGGGAAGCCTCCCTCTACACGCCCACCTCGTCATTTGCCAACTTCAGGACTCAGTTTATATACCCCCTCCTCCAGGAAGCCTTCCTTGGCTCCTTGGTCAGGATCAAGTGCCCCTCATCTGTGTTCCAGAGACACTGGTCACTCGCTACTGAGGTTGTCTCTCTACCTGTTGGTTTCCCCTACTGAACTCAGCCTTTGTAAGATGAGAGTCATCTCTGGCTCCCAGCTGCAAGCCCAGAGTGCAGCATGGAGCCCGGCACACAGCAGGCAGCAGATAAATGTTTGCTGGATAAAGGGCCCCCGGAAAGGTCACCTCCAGGGCCTTCCCTAAGAGGCCCACTCTGGAGTCGGTGCAGCACCTACTCAGTGGGGCCCTGGACACAACTGCCCTGCCCGCCCCCCACCCCCCAGCCTCAGTTTCCCCACACAATTCCGCAGTCCCCCCACTCTCCTGCTCTCCCCCAGCGGTCCTCCTCCCTCGCCGGGACGCCGGGCCCACCTCTCACGGGGCAGACGGCGGGCAGGTTAGCGCTCACAGCTCTCCATCCCTAGGACTTGGCCTCTCTGCCCGGGCCTGGCAGGGCGGACCCCCACCCAGCCCCCTTCCCTAGGGTCAGCAGCTCTCAACCTCGGGGACTCCATCTCTTGTTCAAGTCCAGGAGCCAGGAGGGGATCCGGGCACCCAGACCAAGGAGGGGGAGGCCTCGGGGGTCTGTGACCGGGAGGCTAGGGGAGCCCCACCCAAGGACGTGTTTATAGCTTGGAGGGAAAACAGCAACTCCCAAGGCTATTTTGGAAACCTAATGTGCACTTTGGGTCTCTCTGTTGTTTATGTCGGGTGACCGTGCCGCCCTGCAGGTAAATGCACGGCCCCGCGGGTCTGCAGCTCAAGGCCATCACCCCGCCAGGCCCACATCACTACTCACTCCACGCCGAGCACACTCGTACCGGCGAGGGGCTGGCAGCCCAGCGGAGCGCAGGAGGCAGAGGCTGGCACACACCCCATTCTGGGTTCAAACCAAGGCCTTGCAGCCGTGAGCAAGCTGCCCCTCTGGGCCTCGGTGCCCTCTTCTGTGAAACGGGAAGGAATGACCCCCTCTTGGATAAAATGAGGGCTGGAAAGCATGAACAGGCTCCGGGTGTGATCAAAAAACACAAATGAAGAGCATGGTCCCCAGGACTCAGAACGGGAACGTACAGAAGCCCAGGCCATGTGCACATGAGGAGCCCGAAGCTCAGAGGGGTGCAGCGGCGTACCCAAGGTCACACTGCCAGGCAGTGGCGGGAGGGTGCTGGAACCCAGAACCTGCGCTTCCTGCCAGGGCCCTGCTGAGGGGAGGACAGTCCCGAGTAGTCCCCAGGGAGGGAGGAAGGACGAGTGACAAGGACCCAGGGAACCAAGCACAGGCACTCGTGTGGCTGGCGCAATAGTGGACGGAGTGCGGCCCACCACCCGGCCCTCCCTGCGGGGCGGTGTCCTCGTCACAGCTGCCCAGGAAGGCTGCGAGCACAAGCGGGACAGGCGATGAGACCGGGGCCCCTGCGCCGCGCGGGATCAGTGACTACACACAGCTCCAGGGGACGGACTCCCGACTTAACACCAGCCGCCAGCCACCATGCAGCCCTGACATTCAGCTGGTTTTCTTTTGACTGCCCTGTTCAGCATAAGAGATCTCAGTTCCCCGGACAGAGACTGAATCTCCTGCAGGAGAAGCTCGGAGTCTTAACCACTGGGCCACCAGGGAAGTCCCCCTGACATTCAACTTGATGCGAACCAGTGTGTAGGACACTGGGGCTCCCCCAACACACACACACACACAGACACACACAGAGCATTCCTCCCACCCATCCACAGGGCTGGGGTTTGCCTCTCAGAGGAGAGAGAGAGGTCAAAAAGAGCGGAGAAGCTTCTGCGACAGTAACACCCCAGCTCAGCACCTTATAGGAGCCGCCAGCTTCCTCATCCCCATTCTGCCGATGGGGACACTGAGGCTCAGAGAGGTAAGGTGACTTGTCCAGGTCTCATAATCGTAATAGTTAGCAATACGAAGTGTTAGGATGTGACGGGCACTATCAACCCATATAATCCTCACAAGAGCCTTATGAGGTAGATACTACTAAGTATGCCCATTTTACAGATGAGGAAACTGAGGCACAGGGAAGTGAAGCCAGGTGTGCAAGGTCACAGAGCTCAGAAGTGCTCCAGGCAGTCTGGCTCCAGCCCAAACTCATACCCACCAGACGCACCCGCCTCTGCTCGCATGTGGAGCAGCAGATGCTGGGAGAGAACACAGGTCTCTCTGATCCCAGGGTCCAGGTGCCCTTCTCTGGGCCACATGGCCTCATGATGAGAAGGAGACGGGCCGGCAGTGGTACCTCCATCTCTCAGGGGTCAGTGAGTGAGTGTGAGCGCTCAGTCATGGCCGACTCTTTGTGACCCCGCGGACTGTGGCCCACCAGGCTGCTCTGTCCCTGGAATTCTCCAGGCAAGAATACTGGAGTGGGTTGCCATGCCTTCCTCCAGGGGATCTCCCCAACCCTGGGATTGAACTCGCATCTCTTGTGTCTCCTTCATTGGCAGGTGGGTCCTCTACCGCTAGTGGGAAGGCCCCCCAGGAGTCAGAATGGATCCTAAATGGCATCCCCTCCAAACTGTAAGAGCGAAGCAGAGGCCCCCACCCTGGGCCCCGCTGGGTCCTGACAGAGTGGCCCCTGAAGTAAGGGTCTCCTAGACCTAGCCCAGCCCCCAGGACCCTCAGATGGGCAGGGCTAAAGAGCCTCCAGTCCCCCAAGCTGCCCAAATCCTGCCTGGTGCCCAGCCCAGCGGGGAGGCAGAGGGTCACCAATCCCAGCCCTACCAAGGGACCAGCAGAGATTCCGTTCTCAACTCAAACCCATCTGGGGCGTCTGTTCCCCCCAAGACTTGGTCCTCCAGCCACACGATGCCTGGACTCAATAAGAAGCCAAGAAGGAGATGGTCCAAGGCTGAGGGACGGGAAACAGCAGCCTGGGGGTGGGGTGGAGAGGAGACCCCTCACACAGCCGCACTGCTGCCCCTTATCTCAAACCCTGATGTCAACAGACAGACTCAGCCACGCCCCAGCGGGTGGCCTGGTGAAAGTGACTCTGCTTCTTGGAGCCTCAGTTTCCTCATCTATAAAATGGGGTAACAACAGTGCCTCCCTCACCGGGTTGTGAAGATATACAAGATCATCAACACCACATCTCAAGCTACTTCTCACCTTAGCAAGCAGACCTCCATTCCAGCTGCTGGGGATGGTGGAGGGGGGTTGTTATTTCAGGGTCCAGGGTTCTGGGCTTGACTGAGATGCACCATTCTGCCCCTCAGAGGCTTCATTCTCTGGGTCCTTCTCCCCAGTGCTGGGGCTGGGGCACCGTCTGGTATCCAAGTACCCACCACATGCAGGCCCTCAACCCCTGTTTACACGCTGGATGAACGAAGAAGCCTGTGGGCTGGGGCCCCACGGGCAGCAGCACCCAGGCCTGGGTGTGCAGGCCTGCATCCCGCTCCACCTGCATCCCAGACGGTCCCGGGACCCATTTGCACAAGGAAGCTCTGACCACCCGTGGGTGCTCAGGCTCTGCCACCGCCCCCCCACCCCCCGGGGCAGCCTGCCAGGGGTGGGCCCTTTCCCAACCTGCCGGCCTCCCAGGGACAGACGGCAGGTCCACGCCCACCCCAGCAGGCCCACAAAGGCAGCAGGCGGCTTCCTCCTGGTGACTTGGCCTTGGGACAGATGGATCTTGGTGTGACGTCTGCCAAGCCAGATGGCCTGGCTGCTTTAAGGGGCCAGGACATCAGCTGAGAGTCCTGCCCCAGCAGGCAGGGCTCTTAACCCCTTCCTGCCCCGGCCACGGGAGTCAGCGTCCCCCTGACCCCTAATCACTGTCCATAACAGTCAGGGCTCCTGCCCTCCACCCTCAGAGGTGAGGGGCCTCCCAGGAAGAGGCTCACTTAACGGGAGTCAGAGAGGCCGTGGAGTGAAAGGGAGCCACAGGGCAGATGGCAACGAAGGAGGTCCCACCGCTCGGCTCAGAGGCAGGCCTGGCCCACCAGGAGTCTGCCAACCCAGAGGGCGGGCAGAAGGGTGCTGGATCCTGGCTGGGGAGCCCTGTGGAGCCAGCTGCCATGCTTCCAGGACGCCCATCCGGGCAGAGACTGCGAGGTCCGAAGGCTGTCAGCTACCTTTATCAGGTGGAAAAACCCACTCCCCAACCCAATCGCCTAGAAACAGCACTAGTCTGAGAAGGAGGAGACTTGACCCCAGCAGTCTGACCGAACGGCTGCAGATATGCTGCTCAGCCTCTCTGAGACTCAGTCTCCCCATCAGGAAAGGTGGGCCTGGGAGATCCCTGGGCTCCAGGGCCACTTTCCGCTCAGAGGGCTCGATGACTCCAGGAGAAGGAATGTGCCTCCTCCCCTCCCCACCCCCAGGAACTCATGGACTCCTAGAGGGACCAGTCAGATCCTTTCTCCACCAAGAGCATGTCCCAACCACGACGGGAGCACGGGGATGAGTCAAGAGGACTTCAGGCAGCAAGAAGGGAAGCTTCTGGGATTCAGAGGGGGACTGATGCTGCCTGCAGAAGGTGGGGAGGGTCTTCACTAGGCAGTGCCCCACCCAATCCCCTACTAGACAGAAGGCTAAACAAGGGGAAATGCAGCACACAGGATCAGGGCCAGAGACCAGGAAGGGTTTCCCAACGGAAGAGGCTACAAGGATGCTACAAGGATGCGATTTCAGAAGATGCCTCGAGGGGAAGGCTCTGGAATGTCCTTCCCAGGCAGTAAAATCTCTAATGGCGTTTGCAGAGGTCCTACCCTCAAGGCAAGAGAGGAACAGATGACCGCTAGCGACCCTCTACAGACAGCAAGCCAGTCTCCACAGCAAAACAGGGCCTCAGAGTCTCTACACTTGGGTACCCAGCCAACCTGATGTTCCAAATGGACAACAGAGTCATCTCAGGGCACGGCACAGCCAGGTTCAGCTGCGGCCTGGGGTCTGCATGCCAGTCCAATGAGCATCTCAAGACAGAGGCTGCAGACGACTTGAGAAAAGCCCAAGAACCCATCAAAACAACTGAGGAGGGAAGGACAGGGCCAGAGGGCTGCCAGCCAGGAGTGGGGCCATCTGTCAGCACAGCAGAGATGCAAGAGCATGGGACTGGGGCCCACAGATGAGGCTCTGAGTCCCAAGTCTGCCACCAACGTTGGGTATAACTTTCAGCAAGTGACTACCCCTCTGAAAAGTGCGTGTTGGGCAGAAATCGAACATCTCTAAGGACTCTTGCTGCTGCTGCTGCTGCTGCTAAGTCGCTTCAGTCGTGTCTGAATCTGTGCGACCCCATAGACGGCAGCCCACCAGGCTCCCCCGTCCCTGGGATTCTCCAGGCAAGAACACTGGAGTGGGCTGCCATTTCCTTCTCCAATGCATGAAAGTGAAAAGTGAAAGTGAAGTTGCTCAGTCGTGTCCAACTCTTCGCGACCCCATGGGCTGTAGCCTACCAGGCCCTTCCATCCATGGGATTTTCCAGGCAAGAGTACTGGAGTGGGGTGCCATTGAACTCTTGCAGCTCTGACTTAACAGTCATTTAGTGAACTCCCTAGGGATAGGAGCCTGCCATCATCCCCAGGAGCCAAGCATACGGCCAAAAGCACAAGCACTCTAAAAATAGTGGATGGATGGATGAAGGGATGGATAAATAGAGAGGTAGATGGATGGAGGGAGGGAAGAAGGGATGTATGGATGAATGCAAGGATGGATGGATGGATGGATGGATGGATGAATAGAAAGACAGATGATGGATGGATGGATGGGAAAATATGGATGGATGGATGGAAGGGTGGGTGGATAGATGATGCAGTGGAGGAGTTCCTGAAAAAGAAGAGCAGAAGGTCTTCGGCGTCTGCTGGAACGATTCCTTTCTCTTGCCCTCAAGGCCTTCCTGGAACCACCTTCCCATGATACAGACCTCCCAGCATCCAACCCACCTTCTCTAATTTGTACACAGATGTACACACACCTACATACACACTTAAATATGCAACAGGCTCCAAGCACTGTGACCCAACTCTGAATCCTGAGAATAGAGGCTCTGGTTCCCAAAAGCCGTGAGACCTATCTGTTCCAGTGTTCCCCCGGGGGCGCCTCCACTTCCTGAAGCACCCTCCCAAAGCTGGGTCTGAAACAAGACTGGACAGTGGTGGAACCCCAGTGACAATCTTCTAAGACCCAAGTTCACATGCCGCCTCTGCCCCTTTTCTGGCCATGGCAAGTAACAAGTTGCTTCACCTGGCGAGACTTGGTTTCTCCATCTGTACAGTGGGCATAACCACATCTACCCTTCTAGAGTCTTGTGAGGTTTAAGAATCTCATGCAGTAAAAAAAAATGGCTCCGAAGTTTTAAACTGTATCAACCACACGGGATGCTCTCAGGGAACCATGAGGGGAATATTATGGGTTACGAGATCCTGGCTTCCTTCTGGGAGGAGGTGAGGATGAGCCGAGCCTCCCAGGGCCTCTCTGCTTGGGCCCTGTGACCCCTTCCACCTCGTTTCCCACCTTGGGGGTGGGTGATAGCAGGACTTAAACCAAGCAGAAGCCACAAAGCAGCCTTTGTCTCAGAGAAGAAACCCTAAACCGGCTGCCTTGACGTCAACCCTGGGAAACCAATGCCAGGACAGCCTTCAACATCACCCCTCTGCCAAGGTCTGGGAGTGAGGGCTTCACCCACAAGCCCTTGCAGAGATAGCCTAGAAACCATCTTCCCGTGGCTTTAAGAAAGAACAGCTGCCCCAGTGACCCCTGAGGTGCAAGACAGGACTTGACCCCTGCCCCCCGTATCTCAGGCCAAGGGCCGGGGCCAGGAACGTGTACCCATTCCTCAGCCTGGGAGACTGAGTCTGGGAGTCAGAGGCGGGAAGTATTCTAGAAGAGTCCACCAGGTTCAGGTTCAAATACTAGCTCTGCCCCCCACACGACGAGACCTCAGGACAGGGCTGAGACCTCCTGAGGCCGCCTCCGCATCAAGGGTGCTGGGACTTAGGAGGCAGGGACAGAGACAAACTCCCCGTTCAAGACCACCCTCTGACAAGGCCCCTGGGAGCCACAGGGTTCAGGCGACAGACCACACCGGCCGCAGCCTCAAGGGCCAGGTCTTGCCCTACAGTGACCCTCCGCCGACAGCCTGCTGGGGAGGACAGGGGATGTGACCTCCTCCTGGTCGGTCAAGCGGGCGGCTGGGCTGGGGAAGGAAGTGCTCTGAACACAAAGGCCATTCTGCAGCCGGAAGCGGGAGGGATGAGTCTGTGCTCATTGTGTGGGGCCCGGGGCTGGGGAGGCAGGGCCAGGTCAAGACAGAGGCACAGAGCGACAGCAGCTCAGGGGTCTGCGCCACACTTGGCCCTCGGTGTGCCCCATCTCACTGAAGCTTCATTACAACCATAAGCTAAGGCTGACAGCCCCATTTTACAGATGAGAAACCTGAGGCCTGGGGTGGTGATGCAAAACCCAGGTGGTCTCACTCCAGGACCAGAGCTCCCACCCAAGTGAAAGCCCTGATCGCAGGCTGACAGTATAACCAAGTAAGAGGGAACAAATCATTTCTTTTTAAATCCCCATGGATCAACCCTGAATATTCATCGGAAGGACTAATGCTAAAGCTGAAGCTCCAATACTTTGGTGGCCTGATAGAAGAGCCGACTCACAGGAAAAGATCCTGATGCTGGGAAAGATTGACGGTGGGAGGAGAAGGGGACGACAGAGGATGAGATGGTTGGATGGCATCACTGAGCAAACTCCAGGAGATAGTGAAGGACAGGGAAGCCTGGCATGCTGCAGTCCATGGGGTCACAAGGACTCAGACATGACTTAACAACTGAACGACAACAACAACAATGGATGTATTATGCCTTAAGGCCCAGAAAGGGACAACCTATAAATTAGGGATCCCCTGAACTCAGCAATAGGTTAATCCTGGCTTGTCTGTAGCCTGGTGAGCGGCAGCCTGTCTCCCAACATGAATGAATCCTAATGTTGTAAACATCAGTATTTTATTTAAAGGCAAGTGCAAAACCAGTTGCAATGTAATATTGAGATTTTGCATGGAAAATTGTATAAACGTCCAAACATACTACTTGTCAGGGCACAGCCCCAGACTGCGGACTCAAGAAGCATGGTCTTTGTGGGGACTGGGGGATCAGCCTTTATAGTTCACCCAGTTCCTCACTGTGGACAAAGTCCTCAGACCTCCAACTCCAGGGCTCACCCCAGAGAAGAGGGGATGGGAATGGCCCTCACTGGGCCAGGCTCATCAACAATGCTGTGGGTCTCGCCATCCCATTTTATACCAGAGGAAACTGAGGCAGAGAGAAATGCACGGCTGAGCACACAGCTGGCAGACAGGGTCGGTGGGTCAGTCCCCATCCCAGGACGCCAGCGTCAGGCCGAGTTTAGGGAAGTGCGCCCAGGAGACGAACCCAAGATGACCTCAGATGTCTCCTCTGCAGCTCTGCAGCGCTGGGGATCCAGCTGTCTGGCCAAGGGGCAGGGTTCATTGTGTCTCTGTGGGCGCCACCTCGACAGGCTGCAAGACCTCTTCACTCTAAGCTCTCTGACCTCTGGGAGCTCTCCAAACCCCTCCTTAAAGGACCACAGCCTCCAGAAGGATCCCTTAGCCCAAGGGTTTCAAAGGAACCCTGTTTAGGGGAGCTGGGTTCTAGCCCCTACTGTGCTGTGTGACCTCAGGAGAGCTGCTCTCCTTCTCTGGGCCTCAGTTTTCTCATCTGTAAAATGGCCATGGGTATTTAAGTGGGAGTAGAGAGAAAAAGATAAAACACTGAGGGATGAACTCGCAGAAGGTCTTCTTCAAAGACAGCCGGCACATCTAGTTATCTGGGATGACAGGAGAGCAACGTCTCCTGGAAGCAGAGGGACTAGAAGATCTCAGAGAGAGCCTCAAACCCTCTGGGCCCACCAGGAGGTAAGACGAAGGCACAGGTGTGAGGGAGGGCGGTCAGCTGGGAGAGTTCCGTGAGCTGCCTAGTCTCTGCAGCCGACTTCCCGAACTGCGTCTAATCTGAGGCCTGGACCTTGATGGTGGCGGAGGAAGCTGAGGCCCCCAGGACAGCACTGACCTCTAATCTGGCAGCTACCTCTCTCATTAAGCTCCTCTGCCCCCCACCAGGATGTCAAGACCCTAGCCCCATAGTGCAAGGGGTGGGGGTAAACGGAGATGGGGTCCTAACTCCAGGGTGCTCCACGTCCACAGGGGAAAGACACGGGCCCCAGCTCACAGACACACGAGCTCATGAAGCCTCGCAGGAGGCAAAGAGCCCCTACCCAGGCCTGGCATCGGGCCAGGGTGGGGGCAGTGGCCCTCACAGCCCTCCCCTGACTCCCTCGGGAGATGGGGCAGGGGTAAGAGACCAAAACAAGGAAGAGGAGAGAGGGGAGAGACCGCAAAACAGAACAAAGAGAGCCCAGAAGGCCCCGAGCAGGGAGGGAGGAGAGGAAGGGGGAGGGACCGAGCAGGCAGGCCTAGCTGTGTCCCGTGTCCAGCCGCCCCGGCCGCCCGGGAGCCACCAGCCCGGCCCTCTCAGCTCCAGGCCTCGGCACAAACTGCTCTCTCCACCTGCAGCACCCGTCCCCCCTCTCTTCCACTCTTACTCGATCTTCCAAACATAACTCAGCTGCTGTCTCCTCCAGGAAGCCTTCCTTGACTGGCCTTAAGCTGGCTCAGCTGCCTTCCAGAATCCTCGGGTTTCAGGCACTACAAAGTCCCACCAGGGTCCTCTCTGGTCCAGCGTTCTGACTTTGCAACGCGCTTTCCCCAAATTGATTCCGGTCTCAGTCTCCTCCCCTTCCCCAATGGCCTTCTACCCATTACTACAGCTGGCCAGGGCAAATTGGGGGGTGCGCACGGGTCCTGGGAAGATGTCCCAACCCTGCCCAGAGAGGAGCCTGTCTGCCGGGGAATCTCACAAGGTCCACTGAGACCAGCAGCTCTGCCCCTCCCCCCAGACAGCCAACAGGCGGCGAGCCAGGAAGCTTCTTAAATAACCCAAGCAATAAAAGTGGCCAATTAAGAGGGTGGAAGGCAGTGTCTCCACTGCGGGGGCGTCTCTCCATTCAGCAGCAGATGAGCGGGGGGCTGTGTGCAGGAGCACATTCCGCAGTCGGAGCACGCAGGCCAGAGAGCGCTGAGCAAGCATCTCGGAGCCAGCTCGGAGGCAGCACCCGCCCGGCGCGGCCCAGGCCAGCACCCCAGTGCCCCCCGAGGGCCCCCCACTCCTCTCCATAGAACCCCCGGCCTCATTGAGAATCATCACGACAGCTGCCCGTGTCTCAACGCTGGCACCTCCTTCCCTTTCTCTCGCCACTCATGCAATAGGACTGGTGGTCCCCATTTTGCAGATAAGAAATCAAGGTCTCCCTCAAGGTCACGGGGCTGATAAGCAATGGAAACACTTTTGGACTCCTCCGTCCCCGACCTCCAAGTCACGCACAAAGGCTCTGCTCCGAGCTATTTTGTCTCAAAGGTTTTGTCCAGCACCGCATCCCAGCTTGACTTGCGACCTAGGGAAGATGTGCTGTTAAGGCAAGGGGACGACAAGACCTCTCATGGAACTTCAAGTGGCCCCTGGTTGCCCAGGGAGCTGGAGAAGACACAGCAGTGTGGGTTTGGGCCCAGGGCCTCCGATCAGTCATCACAGGCACAGCAGGCAACAATTTATAAAATGCTGCCACAGGTATCACTTGGTTTAATCTGCCAAACAGCCTCATGAAGCCAGATTTATCACCCCCATTTCACAGCAGGGAAAACTGAGGCTCAGAGCAGGAAAGCTGCCTGTAATTATTGATATGCCCCTTCCTGGGTACCACAAAGGGTAAGAGGTTGGGTCTGGAGCCTCACTTCCTGGGTTTGAATCTTGGCTTGCCGCTTCCTGTCTTGGCCCTCAGGGTCTCAGTTTCAGCATCCCTAAAATGGGCCACTGATAGTACGCAACTCATTGGGTTATTAAGAGGTTCCACGAATTAAACTGCTTTGAATAGAGCCTGGCAACGTGTAAACAGTATAGAAACATTTTTTAATTAATTCATTGCTGTTAACTGTGCCCATGGTCTGCACAGGCACTATTTGGGCAGGTATTTGTCATGTGGTATTGTCCCATTTGCCTGGTTCCCCAGACCCTGGGCTCCTGAGAACAGGGGCTGTGTATGTGTCACCCCAGTGCCCAGCACGGGGCCTGGCACACGGTGAGTGCCCAGCCACTGTCCAGAGAACAGAACTCCGGCTTCTTGGACACCCATGCCCAGCAGTCTCATCTTCCCCACCAAGAGACATGGCATGTCTGTAACAAGTTCCCCATTCCCTGGAGAAGTTCACAGCACCAACAGAGAAAGCAGAAGTCAGACCTGAGCCGAGGGCGGAGGCTGGCTTCCCTCCGGCCACCGGAATGCCCTCTGCCCTCTCCTGCTTGTCATCAGGCAGGGAGGGCCCCTGAGCACTGCCTGGGGAGCCCTCAGGTGCTGGGCATGACGGAGCATTAACTTAGAGTGTGAGGCCCACATCCTGCCCTGGCTCCCGGCAAGTAAATTTTCCTCTCTGATCCTCAGGTTCCATCATGGAGGGTGGTCGCAAGGTTTAAATCAGATCTCATGGAAAGTGCTCGGCAGGTAACGATTCATGTTCCCTGCTCACTCACCCGCCCTCCTTCCCCACCCACCTGGATATGCCAACTAGGAACTCTCCCCTACCCAGAGCCCCGTTCTCAGTGAGCAGGGAGGCTGGACCGCCCTCTAAGGCCACCCGGAGGCTCATTTGCTTGCCCCTGGCAGTGATTCATTGGCTTCGCAAGAAATAATTACTCTAAATTCACAGCAGGAAGTCTTCCCCGCGTGGCAGCCACCTCCTGTTCTGCCACCCGCCGCGGCAATATTGTGTCAGGCGCCGGGGAGACCCACACCTCAGCCTGCCTCCTGCCTGCCTCTGCCACCCTTTGCCAGCTTCACCAGCTTTCAGGCGGCATCTTCCAGCCTGCATCTTCCCCGGGGAGGAGCCTGAACTTGGGGTCTGGAGACCCAGGCTGCCCTCCTTTGAGATCTGGAGCAGGTGTCTTCACCCTTCTGAACCTCTCATCCATAAAATGAACAATAATCAATTCTCACTTCTTGGGATGGCTCTAATAAATAAATCTCACTTATTTAAACAATTCATTACAAGGCTTAGCACATAGTAGGTACTCAGTCAATGATGGCAATTAACTCATCATGACTTATTTTAAACCTTTTGGCCAATGTTTCCACATCCCACGGTTTCAACTGATTTTTATATGAACCCTGGGAAGCAGAACTCATAAGAAACCTTATCCCCATTTTACAGAGCGACTCATCAAAGTACAGGAGACTAAACTGCACACACAGAATCCAGGTCACTCTAGGAAAGTTACAGAGACACCAGTCTTTCCATGGTCCCCATTGCCAGGTGGGCAACGGGAAGCTTAGGCCACAGCACAGGCAAACCAGGACCAGGACCAGGGTGCCCCCTGGACCCCTGGGCAGCTCTAGCTGCCCCCTGCCACACCCTAGGGGGCTCAGCCAGGCCACAGCCCCTGGAGGGAATCAGAGGCATTTGCCAGGTTTAGTATTGAATAACAACTACTCTTATACCAGGAACTACAGGAAAAAAAACCACATCCTCCCCAGGAAGCCAAGCATGGGTGCCCATTGGGGGTGGGAGGGCACTGCCCTGGCAGGCAGGTAGCAACATCAGCAACCTTCACCAGCCTCCTTTCTGGCCTAGAATCTTCTAAGCACCTCACGGCCAGTCACGCCCAGAGGCTGCACCACCCCCAGATGCTGCCAGCAAGCTCATGGACCACCCTCTCCCCAGGGCCCAGCCTGGTTCTTGACTTTTGCCCACCTCACAAAGCTGGCATTACCCACCCCTTAGGGCGCCCACCCTTCCGCCCTGTGAAATCTGGCCATGTACCTCTTGGAACGCCACGGTCTGCAACGTGCTGTAGCCATGCGAACCCGTGGACTGTCCTGCAGCGTCGGGACCCTGACACACTTGGTCAGCAGCCCCCTTTTCTGGATGAGAAAACTGAGACTCAGGGAGGCAAAGGGGTAGCCTAGTTTTTAACTTCTGCGCTGGGGGCCTAGCATTTGGCATCAGAAGATGGGTTTTCATTCAAACTTGTTGAGATGATGTGTCGGGACCAGAGTCCTGATCTCCTGACTCCAGGTCCAGACCTTTTGCTCCACAAGCTGCAAGTATGCCAGACACAGAGGCCATGTGTGTCGGTCACCCGCGTCCACGCAGACCCACCGGGGCCTACTAGCACGCAGCAGCCAGGCACAGAGCCTCCCTCCCCGCACAAATCTGTGCGCAGCATGGACTCTGGCCGGACCCTGGCTGGGCTCTGTGAGTACAAGATGAAGAAGGCAGACCCGGAGCCGGCCCCGCAGAGCTTCCAGTTGCCGGAAGGGGCAGACACGTGCCAGGCAACTAGAGTTCAGGGCGGGGGGTGCTGTGCCAGGGGAGGCAGTGGGCGCTCAGGAATGCCCGACGGAAGGTCGGGGGAGCACGGGGAACAACAGGGCCGCCTCCCTCCCTGCCGGGCGCCTGCAGCCACCTATGACCCGGGAAGTCACCCGAGCGCCTGGCCACAGCGTATCGATGGAATCAAAAGCCAGGACTCCGCGGGCAACGTCCACGGCCTCTGGGATTACTGACTCATGGCACAGTTCAAATCAATTCCCCTGGAAGTCCACGCATCTCCTAGCGGCAAAAGACATGTGCAAGCTCTGGGTCTACCCTTCTGTGTCCTTCAAATACCGGCACGTGTGCAGATGCAGGCATGGGCTTGGAGAGAGAGCCTGACAGCGCATGTGTGCATGAGGGTGCGCACACGTGTGTGTGTGTGTGCGCGCGCGCGCGTGCTGCTGAGGCTCAGGGGCCCCGCATCCGGTGGCCAAGGAAAAAGCCCCGCCTCGAATTCCTGGGAGAAGGAATCTTCAGCGTCAGCTGTCTCCCTGCTTCCTGCTTCCTTTACTTTTCTGGGACCTCATTCCCTTCCTTCTAGCGCAAGGCTCTGAAAATCCCTCCCAAATTTGTCCCCAGAGAGCCTGTCAGCCAAACCAAGAGATTGGAAGACTAAGGAGCTAAATGGAGGGGGGTCTGTGTGCTTCTTTTAAAGGAGGATGGGAGACAGGGCAGGGGGGTGGCCAGAGATTTCCGGAGACACAAATCAACCACTAAGAGTAGGAAGAACAGCCTCCTTAGATGCTGGACAAAGCAGCAGCCCTTTCTTCCTCCGCCCCCAGCACCATCTCTGGCGCCTTCCAGGGGACAGAGAGCAGCGACGTGTCCTGAAATGGATGTGCCCGGCGTCCAGCGCCGTGCTGAGAAACCCTCCTAAAATGAAAGGAACAGATATTGCGGGGGCGGGGGGGTGGTGCTCTGGGATGGGGGATGTCCCAGGGGCCTCAAGTGCTTAACCCAGGAGCTGACTTACCCCGCTCCGACCCCTAGGGGACTTAGTCTCCCTCTTTCACAGATAGCCGTGGGCCAGGCAGCTCAGAGAGGCCAAGCAACTGCCCACAGTCACCCAGAGGCTTGGAGAGCTGGGATTCGATCCATGCTTCCTCCAGCCAAAGCTGCCCCCTCCCCCACGGGAACAATCAGAAATAAAGAAGCTGTATCCGCAGCGGCTTCAGAAACAATGGAAGTGCAGGGAAAGAAGCCCTCTGAGCAGCTTTCCAGGGCAGTCTTGTGGCTTTGGGGCACTTGGGGGCCAGAACCCTCCTGCCCAAGGGCCTCCCAGGGCATGATGGCAAAGAGTCAAGGGACAGTCCAGCGGGCCCACCCCAGCCCCTTTCTGGAGCTCTTCATTCGGGCTGGCAGCCCAGCCCCTTCCGGCTCATGATCAGAAATAGCTGTTAGAAAAGTCCCTCCCATCCCCGAAAGTGGCTTTTTAAAAAATGCTTAAAGGCAGACACATAAAAAGGTGGAGAGAATTCTGCCAAGCCCAACAGAAGGCAAATGGTGCCGGCATCGCCTCGGGGCAGGAAACAAAGCTTTCCATGACAGACGGAGGTTCTGCCCGGCCCATCTTTGTGGGTCAGCTCCCTCTGGGCCTCAGTTTCTCCGTCTCTAAAATACGAAAGTATTCCACTGAATCAGCAATTTCTTTCTTTTCTGCTAAACTGCAAAACCCTAGATTTCCAAACGAATCTCCCACTGAATATCAATTTGAGAGCCATGAAAATGGAGCTGCTGTGGTTGAAGGGGGCCAAATCCTAGGTGGTCTGCTCCCAACTGTTCCCCAAATGGCCTCACAGCTCCCTGCTCTAGATCCCAGGGCTCCAAAGAGCCCACCTGAAAACCACCGGGCTAAGGAGCACCGTGGTCCTCCAGGACCTCAAACAAAGCTCCAGTGAAAACAAACCAAGACTTCCAGGCAGACTGGAGTCAGGGGCACAGACACTCAGCAACGTGCAAGAGCTGGGAACAAAACCAGCCCAGTCCAAACCACGCTGGGCCTGGGGCCAGAGAGGGGGCGCCCCGGAACAGAGAAAGGCCCCCCTGCCACCCCAGGAGGCAGAAAGAGCAGCCCTGACTTGGACCCCTCCAAGTCACAGTCCGAAACGCAGAGGGAGCTGGGAGGGATCGCCTACAGGAAGCCTGTTGGGTACAGGAAGACCACGGCTCAAAAAGAGCAGCGACTGGCCCGAGGTGACACAATGCCTCCCGGCAGAGTGGGGTCTGGAGACTCCGGGCACTGAGGTCTGGGTCCCGAGGATGCCCTTTCTGAAAACCCTCCGCCCGTCTAAAGTTCAGCTAGATTCAGCAGGAATCTCCCAGGGAAAGGCCCCCAGCCTGCAAACTCGGAACAGGATATTTCGGTGACAGTGCACGGCGACAGGGTACCCGTGTTTGTTTTGGTTTCCAATCAACGCTTGACAACCTTGTCAGCTACGGTTTCAGCAGCCACACTTCCCTCATGGTAAAGAGCTCGGAGCTGACTGGGCCAAGGGGAAAGCAAAGTAAGACTGAACAGGGTGAGCCCAGGCGTCCCAGGCCAGGGGCTCTGGTTTGGGTAGGCGTTTCCAAAACACAGATCCTGCACCACTGACGCACACGAGATGACGTGCGGTGGGACACAAAAGGTGACTTTTTAAATTTACATTTTACTGACTATGTGAGTGGGTAAACAAAATGGGGTCTACCCATACAGAGGAATATTATTCAGCATTACAAAGGAACGTACTGCTGGTATAAGCTACAACATGGATGAATCTCACAAACATCATCTAAGTGAAAGCAGCCAGGCACAAAAGACGACATACTGCCTGACCCCATTCATATGAAAAGTCTACAGAAATAGAAAGCAGATCGGTGGTTGCCTGGTCTGGAGTAGAAGTGGGGATTCACTGCAGATGTGCAAGAAAGATCTTTTTGAGATGATGCAAGTATTCTAAAACTGGACTGTGCTGATAGTAGCACAGATCAATGGATTGACTAAAAATCATTGAACTGTATGTGTAAAATGGGAGAATTTTGTGATATGTAAATTATACCTCAGTAAAGCCGGCTGAAAATTTAACATTCAAAAAACTAAGATCACAGCATCTCTGGTCCCATCATTTCATGACAAACAGAAGAGGAAAAAGTGGAAGCAATGGCAGATTTTATTTTCCTAGGGTCCAAAATCACTGCAGACAGTGACTGCAGCCATGAAATTAAAAGACATTTGCTCCTTGGAAGAAAAGCTATGACAAACCTAGACAGCATATTAAAAAGCAAAGACATCACTTTGCCGACAAAGGTCCATCTAGTCAAAGCTATGGTTTTTCCAGTAGTCATGTATGGATGTGAGAGTTGGACCATAAAGAAGGCTGAGCACTGAAGAATTGATGCTTTTGAACCGTGGTGTTGGAGAAGACTCTTGAGAGTCCCTTGGACTGCAAGGAGACCCAAACTAGTTAATCTTAAAAGAAATCAATTCTGAATATTCATTAGAAGGACTGATGCTAAAGCTGGAGCTCCAATACTTTGGCCACCTGATGGGAAAAGCCAACTCATTGGAAAAGACCCTGATTCTGTGAAAGACTGAAGGCAAAAGGAGAAGGGGATGACAGAGGATGAGATGGTTGGATGGCATCACCGACTCAATGGACATGAATCTGAGCCAATTCCAGGAGATAGTGAAGGCCAGGGAAACCTGGCAGGCTGCAGTCCGTGGGGTCGCAAAGAGTCAGAAACGACTGAGCAACTGAACAACAACAACAAAGCTGTTTAAAAGATTTTACAAAAATAATAATATAGATGATGATACATGACTATGGCTGCAGTTCATGGAGGTAGAACCCCAAAGTTCCCAGCTTGGAAAACACTGAGCTACACAACCCAGGTTGCCCTTTGGAGAGGCAGAAGAGCATCTATCTCCAAGGCTACGAGTTCCTCCAGGTGGGCAGGGGAAACTCTGGAAACTTTCCTTCTCCAGGATAGGCTCTTTCTTTTGGTCACCTCTTGGGACCCCATGCTAGACATCTTGGAAGGATCTGAAGCCTTCAGTGGCCAAAAGCCCAGGTAAACACCGTGGTCTCATTCTCTTATGAACAAGAGATCAGAAGTGGGCTAGGAGTTCAAACTCAGATTTACATATTGTCAAGGCTGGGAAGACTCTTTGAGATCATCTAGTCCAGTGGTTCTTACGCTTTTCAAAAAGGTTGATCATATGCCTGCCCTCTTCGCAAAAGAAAATCCTTATGAGAAACCCAAATAAAGAAACAAATAAATACAGAATGTTATTTGTATGAATCTGTGCTGTAGGCTCAGTGAGAAAACAGTTACCAGTCCTTGAGGTTGATGAGCCCATTTTGGTCTGTTAACACTTAGAACTAGGATTATAGTTGACAGGTCTACCTTCGGTTTAATTCTATCTCTGGTTTGGGCTGCAGAGTATCAGGAAAATCCTGACTCACACAGATTAGTAGCTACAAATGGGACCAGCTTTTAGCAGTTTGCTGTGTGATCTCAGAATATTTTTCCGATGAAGAGAAGGCAGGGGTGGCTCTAACTTGACGCTGAACCAACAAATCAATGTTAAGTCGACTTCCAAGAGTTACCAGTAAGAACTCAAAAGTGAGTGAGCATATTTTCATGACCATTTGACATTTTTTTAAATATGAATTTTTATTTAACATTCAAGGAATGCCTAATGCATCTCTGAGGCAGCCTGGGGCTTCAGGAACAGTTCTAGCCCACCCTCTTCTCACCTTTACAGACAGGGAAACTGAGGCTTGCTCAAAGGAGGAGGCAGACGTGCTTTGGCAAAAATCCAACTTGAGCCCTGAATCAACTTCAGAAAAGATGCATCTCCCCAATTCACCAAAAAAAAAAAAAAAAAAAAAGGCAGGGGGAAAGAGAAGGTGCCCGCGCCCCCTACAAGGGCGGGAAGAGAGACACACTCACCCTCCACCTGTCTCAGCAGTGCCCATGTCATTCCAGGGCAGCACTAGAAGCTGACATCACACCCCACACCCTGGGTGCAACTTGAACTGGGCATTGCTCAATGCCAATCCATCTCCCTCTAGGACTGGGCACGGTGTTCCCATCTCCTTAGTAGCCAGGTCCGAAAAGCACACACACACACAATAAAACAAACACCCCACAAGCCTGGGGCATGACGACACCATCAACAGTGGCAGACCAAAGGGCCCTCCCAGTTTCACCATCAAGAGCAAGCGCCTGTTTCCCTGCCCCACCCCAACGAAGCTGCCCACACAGGGCAAAGAGGTGGCCTCCCCATGGCAAGGCACCAGGCCATTCTCAAGCCCTGCAGAGAGACAATCAGCCCAGGAGAGTAGCCTGTCTCCCCAAGGGGGCCAAGACGTTTCCCCAGGAAGCCAGGCCCCGCATGGGAGACCTGAGACTCTGGGCAACTGCCCCCTCACAGCTTGACAAAGAGTCTCTCATCTTTAATAACATCAATCTGATTACTTCATACCTTCCAAAAAGCATCACCAGCCTACTCACCCCTTGTACGGCTGTGGCCGTTTGTCTGATAAGTAAACAGGCTTCCGAGTAGTTCAATGATCACTCAGTTCAGCCGGGGGTTCTCACTGGCAGGTGCTGGAGGTGGCACTTGAATCCAGCCCAGTGGCCAGCCCACCCAGGTGAGATGAAAAGGGAGGAGACCCATGGCCAGCTCTCTGTGCTCTTGTGAGCACCAGGACACAGGAGTGGAAGGGAAGATGCTTCTTAGGGCATCCTCCAAGCCCTGGGGGTCAGAGCCACAGTTCCCAACATAGAGTTGCCCATGCCTGGGACAGCAGAGGGCCCTGCTCCCTTCCTGAGATGCTACAGACAAACCCCTCTCCTCTTATCAGAAGGCTGATTAGGTAAAACTGTCAGCCAGGTTGCAGGCAGGAGGCAATGTCAGTTTCCCAGCTGGGAATCTGGGCTGGGCAGAAATGTGCTAGCCAGTTCAGCAGGCAGTCTGCGCCGCACTCCAGCCAGATCTGGTGGTCTGCGTCCATTCAGTGTCCAGTCTTCCAGCCTAAGGTTATCTTTGCTTGTGTAGATAACTCAGTCTTTAGGGCTGAGTTTGTTGGGGGTCCAAAAAAACCATGAGAATTGAGGGTAGGGAGAAGAGAGGTGAAGAAGGGAGGTGTTTCTAAAACTCGTGGCCAGTCTGATGTAGGTCTGGTTATCCAGTCCAGCCAACTGGACATGACAGAGCTGGAGCAAGACAGCAAACCCTGGCCTCAGTGGACAGACCCCAGCACTCTGAAACACTTGATTTTTTTTTTTTTTAATTCAAGGAAAAACAGAAAGTTAGTGGATTACTTAAGAGTTGTTTCTTTTCACCCATTGACAGAGGGGAGCTCACTTTGTACATCCTTGAGGAAAACACCTAAGTTAGAAGACAGACTAGCCAGGAGTATCTCACATCCCAGCTTCACCACCTATTAGCCAAGCCACCTTAGGCAAGTCACTTGCATCCGTGCCTCGGTTTTCTCATCTACAGAATGAGGATAAGAATGCCCCACACTTTGTGTTGCCATGAAGATTAGGTGACATCACATAAAACACCTACGGCCATTATGTCACCTAGAAAACAACGTGCCTAATCCAGTGACGGAGCGGAGGTGTCCCCCACGGTAGTCAGCGCCGGTCCCCATCCTTGGAACTAGAAAACCGAGTTTTCCAAGTCTGCAAACACAGCTTCCAGCCCACCTGCCAGGACCAGCTGGCCGCCCACCCGCTACCCCGGCCCCTCTGGAACGCACACATTCCGGGGCTGCCAGACCGGAACGACCCCCAGCCCCCAACCCGGGAGTGCGGGGGGACAGGGCGGGGTCCCACTCACCTCCGCTTGTACTCGTCGCGCTCGCGCTTCACCTTGGCGAGCACGTTGTAGAGCGCGCGGATCTCGGGCGTGATGGTGTCGATCTGCACGCCCACGCCGTCGGGGTGCACCCAGGACACTCCGGGGCCCTGCACGGTCTCCACGCCGCCGCCGCCCGTGCGCCGCACCTGCGTGTAGCTCCAGATGGTCCCGGGCAGGCGGCCGTAGTACTGCGGGTGCGAGCCACCACCGGGGGGCAGGCCGCCCAGGGCCGCGGCGTGGTTGGCGTTGGCGCCGGCGCCGGCCGCCGCGCCGCTGCCCGGCACGCCGCCGGGCGCGGGGGGCCGCAGCAGCTCCGGCCCGGTCTGCACGGCCTGCTCGCGGGAGAAGGTCTTGTAGCGCAGCCGCCGATCGCGCTCGCTCTGCTGCTGCTCCAGCTGCTTCTCCAGCAGCCGGTTGCGCCGCTCCAGTTCGTGCACCTTGGCCAGGAAGCAGCGGAAGCGCACGTTGAGCCCCTTGAGGAGGTGGATGTTGGAGCCCAGGTCGTCCCGCAGCGCCGCCGTCACCGGCGACGGCCCGGGCCCAGCCCCGCCGCCGCCGCCGCCGCCCCCGCCGGGGCAACCCCCGGGCCCGCCGCCGCCGACGACGACCGGCGGGCAGCCGAAGGCCAAGGCCATCTCCCCGAACAGCAGCGAGTTCACCATGCGCCGGCCGCGCGGCTCAGGGCCCAGGGCCCGCGGATCCAGGTGCGGCTCCAGCTCCGGGCAGGGCTCCCGGCGCGGCCGGGCCAGGGAGGGCGCGGGATCCAGCGCGGCCGGCCGGGCGGTTCCAGATGCGCTCCAGACGCGGCCTCCGCGGCTACGGCGAGCCGGGCCGCCCCCGGGTGTGGGCTCCGCGGCGAAGGACGGGACTCCGGCCGCAGAGGAGGCCGCGGCGGCTAGCACGGGGCGGCGAGGGTCGCGAGTCCCGGCGCCGGGGGCTGTCGGAGACGCTGTGGAGGCGCAGCGGCAGCCGCGCTCCGAGGACTCTCCGCGGGCACTGCCCCTCTGCGGCGGGCCCCGCCCACTGCAGACATAGGCCCCGCCCCCGGTAACGCCCCGCCCACCGCGCCTTCCGCCGCGGCGCTCCCGGCGCCGAAGGCCCCGCCCCAGGACTCGCCCCGCCCACCCCGCCTTCCTCTGCGGCGCTCCCGGAGCTGGGCCACGCCCCTGTCCCCGCCCCGCCCACCGCGCCCTCCACTGCGGCGCTCCCGGAGCTGGAGACCCCGCCCACCCTGGCCTCGCCCCGCCCACCGCGCCTTCCTCTGCGGCGCTCCCGGAGCCGGAGGCCTCGCCCAGCTCCGGACTGGACCCCTCCCTCCCCTGCGCCGGGTCCAGTGGCCCGGCCCGGCTCCGATCCTTCGCCCGGGGACACGGCCCGCAGAACTGCACCAGGCAGATGGTCAGGTGGGATCGCCGCAGAGCCAGCCCGGCCTCTTAAAGGGACCGGCGGCCTCGACAGCGCTCGCTTCCCCCGCCAGGGAGTCTCCTCCCCCGGTCTTTGCCAAGGAAGCTACCCTTTTCTTCCAGCCACCCCAGCTCCCGCGGTCCCCGATTCCCGCGGAGTGAGGGGGACCTCGGTCTGGAAGGGCTGGGGACCAGAGCATCCGAAGGTGCATCCGCACCCCACCCCCAGTCTGGCGTGGCGCGGCCTCGATCGCCCTTCCCCGGATGTGGCCGCGCTTGCGCCGGCACGTCGCCCACGCGGTGGACCCAGGAGGGCTCCTCCACCGCTTGCCCCAGCCTCTCGTCCAGAGATCGGCCTGGACTATGCCGAGCCGGCTGGTCCTCGGGCCCAAAGATGCGCCACGCGGATGCGGGGGACCGGCGTAGGGAAACTGAGCTGAGATCCTCCGGCATGTGACACCTGCAAGCTCAGCTTGGGGTGCTACCACTCCCCGGCCCCGAATGATCCCCTCCCCACCACCGCACAGGCTGCGATGCAGCTGGCCCCAGAATGAGGGTCTATTTCATCAACCGCGTGGGGGGCAGCTTGAGGGCAGAACAGGTCTAGAGGGCGGCGCCGACTGTTTTCAGATTTACCACCCTAAAAAGACAAGTTCTCCAATCTCCTGGTGTCTCTTAATGTGTTAGTCGCTCAGTCGTGTCCGACTCTCTGCGACCCCATGGACTGTAGTCTGCCAGGCTCCTCTGTCCGTGGGATTCTGCAGGCAAGGATACTGGAGTGGGTTGCCCCTCCCTTCTCCAGGGGATCTTCCCTTCCCAGGGATCGAACCCGGTCTCCTGCATTGCAGGCAGATGCTTTACCACTGAGCCACCAGGGAAACCTGGTGTCTCTTAAACCAGCTTGCAAACATCTCTGATTATTTTTTGAATACTGGTAATAGTTCCCGTTATTGAATGTTAAGTATATATCAGGTGCCATACTTGTTATCCCGATATTACAGAGGTTGCTGGGACCAGAGGAGCAGTGATCCACCCCTAAACACACACTCTAACCCGCCTACCCAATGCTGCTGGCCTCTTGTCCATTTCCCCAGTCGATTCTCACCACAAACCTCAGGGGGAGGTGACCCCCACCTTTGAACGCCTGTGGCTGGCACTGTGTGCATTTAACCAGGTATGTGGCATGTTCCACATTCTTTCGGCTGCATTTTTTGAATTGCAATTTAATTTTTGTCTTATTAACTTAATGTGTTTGTTCCCTCTCTTTGTGTGTAAGCTTGAGGGCAGGTACCCTTTCTCAGAAGGACAAAGGCTTTGTGTTTTCAGTGCCAGAAGAGACATAAAGGAGGCACGGGCATGCTCTGGGGTGAGGTCGTGGCTGTGATCTTAGTTGGCTATTTTTGATTCAGGCACAAGAGCAAACCCTCCCCAGGTTTCCTTCCTTCAACCCCAGCTCCTTGCTCCCTTTCAAAAATAGGCTCACCTTTCCAACACCCCCAGCAGAAACTCACCTGTCTTAAAATCTTTCTCTGCCTCACCCAACCAGATGTGGTCATTGCTCTTCAGTCTTTCTTCTCTCCTCTCTTGGTAATTTTCTTGTTTATCTAACCTAAAGAATCAAAGCCCTTTGCCTTACAGCAGGAGTTCACAAATTCCCCAGGGTGGGATGGGGATATCTAAGGACAGAATTCCGCAAAGTCCATGATATGGACAAAAGTTACATTTTTATTTTCACTAGTACCTGAATCAGTTCAGTTCAGTCACTCAGTCATGTCCAACCCTTTGCCTGAATGGTATCTAGTATTTCCCTTGATCATGAATGCAGGCAACAAGAAGTCCCTGTGATGTTATTACTGATAGAAATCACGGGTGTTTTCACATCACCTTCAGTTTTTACATATCTCAAAGTATCATTTAAACCACCACACTCTTAAGATCATATTCAACTCACCACTAAATCTTACTTAATGTATTAATAAACATGTTACTATATCACAAATTTTGTTACTATTTTGATAGTTGTATTTTAGTAAAATTGTCACTGGTGTCTGAATGCAATATTTTAAAAATTATTATGAGATGGATTTACAGGCTTCTCCAGGCTTCTCCCAAAGGGCCTTAACCCACAGAAAGGGTTAAGAAGCCACACCTGGGGAGTGGTTCCCTGCCACCTTTTCTCAGACAGATCTGTTCTGCTAACAGCGTTGCCCTGGAATCAGGGTGTGAAGCCCTCCTGGAGGGGCCGGGTGGGTTGGGGGCACCCAACTCTGTTCTGGGCCTGGAGAGACCCAAACATTCCAAGATCATTTACTGACCTCCTGCTTCAGCACAGACCTTGCACTAATTCTGGGGAAACAGCCATGAACAATGCAAGAGCTCCAGGAACCCTAGGGGAGCTAGCGGAGACAGACAACCACCTCACCCCCAACAGCTGCTAGTCCACAACTTCCATCAGGTCAGGGGTCTTATGCCAATACTAGGTCAAGTTCACCACTGTACCTCCATATCCCAGCATGATGCCTAGCACATAATAGGTGTTCAACAAAGATGGGTTTATGTAAATGACTGAATGAGCTGTTGGCATTGGAAAAATCCCTGTAAAGTGCCTAAGAGGTATTCAATAAATATTAGGTTTTCATATTTTAATTACATTTCTTTGTCTGATAACTTTATCGAGGCATTTTTTACATATCATGTGATCCACCCACTTCAGTGGTATTTAGTACATTAACCAAATTGCACAACTGCCACTATAAATCAGCTTTAGACGATGTCATCTCTCCCGGTGAGATCTCTCGTGCCATTTAGTGTTACTGTTTCACCTCCTGCCCCAGGCAACCACTAATCGTCTTTCCGTCTCTATAGATTTGCCTTTTATGGACATTTCCTATAAAGGGAATCATACAATATGTGATCCTCATGCCTGGCTTCTTTCACTAAGTATCATGTTTTTCAAATTCACATTATAGCATCAGTAGGACCTTCCTTTCTGTTGCCAGCCTCTTCTAAAATTTGGTAGTTTGAATTTTGCATTTGCCCTGTTTACTTTTCTGCACGTCAGTTCCTCATCTGGAAATGGGACTAATAAAAACATCTACCCCGGGGACTTCACTGGTCCAGAGGTTAAGGCCTCACCTTCCAATGCAGGGGTGCAGGTTCAGTTCCTGGTCAGGGAGTTAAGACCCCACATGCCTTGGGCCACAAAAACAAAACATAAAGTGAGCAATATTATAACAAAAATTCAACAAAGACTTTAAAAAAAAGAATATCTATCAGGAGGGTGGTTAAGGGTTAAATGACTTAATGCATATAAAGTCAGCATGCAGTAAATGCTCAGTAAAATGTTAGCTATTATCACCATTATTCTTTTTCATTCTTTTTGCTTATGCCAGTGTGAAAAGCCCATAAATGTCTCAAGAAGCCGGGCAAAAAATAAGCCTCTCCCATGATCCCACACCCAGTGGCCCTCCCCATTGTCTGAGCCCAGTTCTGCTGCCAGGAAGAATGAACTGCCCTCTCCCTTACGCCCCCCATCCTCCCTCCAGGCTGCAGTTTCTAGAACATTCCCATCAGGTGTCTTCATGGCAAAATGAAAGACAGCAGTAAAACATGATGGCACAGAGGAAAGGGAGTGGTTATTAGTCCCACATGATGCTCCAGGTGAAAATTAATCCTTTAAAAGGCACAGGTAAATTCTTAAGAGGGCCCATCTCTCCTCCCCCCAAAACAATGACAATAATAACAGCCAAAAAAAGAAAAGAGAGCTGGCAGAAAGGGTGACTCTCGCCCATCCCAGCAGCGACGGCATGCTGCCCAGCCTCGTCCCTCCTGGGCACCTCCAGGCTTACAGGCGGCTTAAGCTACCTGTTGGCTCAACAATTACTCTAAGTGGGTTTGCCTTCCTCGAAAAGGGCGTGGGTTTCACCGACGTCAGGGCGCCAGAGTGTCCCACTGGCTGCCCAGACAGCCCTCTTCCTGGTCAGCAGAACCCTGGTTGCTTCCAGCACCTTCTCCGGGCCTCTCTCACGCAGGCCAGCCGGGCGGTATGGCAGTGTGGTTACGAGCGGGGGATGCAGGGCCAGGCTCCATCGGTTTACTGTGTGACTGTGGGCGAGTTACTAAACTGTTCTGTCTCAGCTTCCCCCTCAGTGAAATGAGATGGTAGTAGTTTATGGGGTTACCGTGACGATGTAACAAGTCCACAGAGCTGAGAGCAGTGTCTGGCATGTTTTAAGTGCCAGTTATCATGAATCAACATTCCTCAACCCCCTGCCAGGCACCGTTTGGGGGGGGGGGAGCGCGGTCTTTGAGCTCCACGTGACAGCAAGTAAAGGCCGAGGGTTGCAGAAGCCTAACCAGGGGCAGCCACAAATTTGGAGAGGCCCTTGCTTTTAGGCCTTCTTCCGTCATTTCCAAATGACTGCATCAGTTAAACATCTTCTTTGCATGTGTGCCAAGTTGCTTCATTTGTGTCTGATGCTTTGCAACGACATGGACTGTAGCCCGCCAGGCTCCTCCATCCATGGGGATTCTCCAGGCAAGAACACTGGAGTGGGTTGCCGTGCCCTCCTCCGGGGGATCTTCCTGACCCAGGTATCAAACTCATATCTCTCATGTCTCCTGCGTTGGCAGGTGGGTTCTTTACTACCTGGGAAGCCCAATATCTTCTTTACCCCGACTTGATCACTAAACCTCTGCATGTTAAAGACCCATCTTACAGATGGGAGCCTGAGGCTCAGGGGGTGAGGAGCCTATCCCCAAACACACAATTCACAGCACAGTTGAACTCTGAACCCAACTTTGAACTCCAAGTTCCATCCATTCTGCTCCAGCTCTAGCCTCTTCCTCGACCACCCAAAGATGGGACATCCAGACGCTGATCTGAGAAGTGAGCCTTTGAAGTGATTTCTGCCATCCTCTTCCATGCTGTTGGCCTTCAAGTGAGGAGAACTGGGCACGGAGAAGCAACAGGCAGGGGCGTCGCAGATGAGCCCAGAGCCGCGACGAGAAGCCTCACCGTGGCCTCCGGGTCTTTACACACGCTGGTCCAGCTCCAGGGACGCTGGCCCCCTTCTCGCCGGCTCTCACTCACCCTCCAGATCCTGGCTTTAGCAGCAGTTCCTCGTTTGCTGTCTTGTCTGACTTTGCATTGAGGGATGATGTACATTCAACAAATATGTGTACAGCTCGATGAATTTCCACACATGCACACCCTAGGGTACTCCACGCCCAGTTCATTTCCCGCAAACGGAAATCTCTCTGGTGACCCCTCCAGTGACACATCCCAAACGTGATTGGGCTCTGACGTTTCTCACCGTGGATTCCTTTCTAGCCTCACGTACAACGGAATCGGACAGTAGGTTTTTTTACTTCTTTCGCTCAGTCTTGTCCATAGGAGATCCATCCAGGTAGTTGAGTGTGGCAGCATTTTGTTCTTCTTTGCTGGGTCACATCACGTGCTATGAACATGTCACAGTGTATCTGTCCATTCTACCACGGGTGGACATTTGGGTGGTTTCTGGTTTGGGGCTATTTGAAGTAAAGCTGCTAAGAGCCTTCTCATCTCTGTCTTTAGGTGAACATAAGCATTTGTTCTTCTTGAGTGGAAACTGAGGGATGGGATTGCTGTGTGGGAGGGTTTGTGTATGTTTAGAGTTAGTAGATACAGCCAGACAGTTTCCAACCTGGCCATATAAACGTATACCCCCAGCAGCATACGAGAGTTCAGTTCAGTTCAGTTCAGTTCAGTCGCTCAGTCGTGTCTGACTCTTTGTGACCCCGTGAACTGCAGCACGCCAGGCCTCCCTGTCCCTCACCATCTCCCAGGGTTTGCTCAAACCCATGTCCATTGTGTTGGTCATGCCATCCGGCCATCTCATCCTCTGTCGCCCCCTTCTCCTCCTACCCTCAATCTTTCCCAGCATCAAGGTCTTTTCCAGTGAGTCACTGGAGCTTCAGCTTCAGCACCATTCCTTCCAATGAATATTCAGGGTTGACCAGGGAAGCCCATTATTTAGAATAGTCAGAGATAAACAACTAGGATTTACTGTATAACATAGGGAACTATATTCAATATCTTGTAATAACCTATAATAGAAAATAATCTGAAAAAATATATCAAAAAATCACTTTTCTGTATACCTGAAACTAACACAGTCTTGTAAATCAACTCTACTTCCATAAACATATTTAGCATAATCACTGCTTTTTTATTTAAGGGTAGCACTTCCCCTAGAACCACTCTGCACCCTCAAAACCAGGGTAGGTAGGGACCTCTTGTTGTTCTTCTCATTGTAGATTCATTTGTCCATAGCGTTCCCACTAATTCCTTGTCTCCCTCATGTCAGGAAGCGAGGGCTCCTTAAGGGAGGGAAGGATACCACCTATCTCCTTGGAAGGGAGAAGCCAGGCCCTGTCACCCCAGCCCCAGGCCGCTCGCCCTCTGCCAGTGCAGCAGAAGTCCAGCCCCGAGGATGCAGGGCCCCTCTCTTTGAGGTGCCCTAATCAATTTCAAGCCCGGAGCTTGATGAGACGGCTCCTCACTGGCTGTGTGATGCGGGACCCTCCCAGCCTCAGTCTCTCTGTCTATAAAACAGTGATGATGCCTCTGCATAGGGCTGTGCTGAGTGTTGTGTGTGGTCAGTCTGTCGGACTCTCTGCAACCCCATGGACTGTAACCCACCGGGCTTCTCCATCCACGGAAATTTTCCAAACAAGGATATTGAACTGGGGTGCCATTTCCTCCTCCAGGGGATCTTTTGAATCCAGGGATCGAACCCACATCTCCTGAAGCTCCTGCATTGCAGGTAGATTCTTTACCCACCGAGCCATTTGGGGGAACCCCAATGAGGTTGTGGTAGGGGCTAAATGAAACACTATTAAGTTCCTGGAAGGGAGCCTGACAGAGGCACGTGGTTCTTTGCGGTCACTCGAAAGCCTGTCGCCCTCTCTCCGAGATGACCTCCCAGGCTTCCTTCTTCTCGTTGTCAGAAAGCTCTACAAAGTGCCTGCCCGAAGACACAGGCCTCTGACCGCAAGAACCAACAGGTACTTCTCTCTGCTCCGTGCACAGCATTTTGCTCATTCCTCATGTTGTCCTTCTCAGATCCGTCCCAGTAGAAATAGTCTATGGGCCAGACATCACTTCACATGGATCACCTCATTCTCTCCAAACCACATCAATCTGAAAAAAGACTCTCGTTCCCCTTTTACAGATGGAGAAACTGAGGCTTGGAGATGAGAAGCTGGATTCTTTCCCTCCTTCCAGGGCCTGGCGATCTTAGATCTGAAACCTTAAGCCAGGTCCTGCCTGGATACTGCAATGTCCACACCAACCTCAGGATGAGCAAGGACCCCGTGGCTGCAGAGTGTGTGGGTTGTGGCAGGGAGGCCCTGGGAGTTTCAGAAGCAAGATGGGGCAGGACAGGGGCGTCTTCACCCCGTGGGGACCGTCCTGTCTCCTCCACTGGCTTGCTTTGCTCCCATTAAGAGATGAGCTGGGTAAATTCCCACATAACCCACCTCTGATTTCTGATTTGCAAACAGCTTTTCACTTGCCAGGGAAAGTGCTCAGAGGAAGGCAGGCAGGTCTTCTGTGGCCTCGTGGTCCTGTTTCTGCTGAAACAGACATCCCAGTCGTGGGGCCGCCTCCCGGGAGGTGACCGCCAGCGAGGAGTGAGTCAAAGCCCTTCTTCCCGGAGGCCTGCCCCTTCCAGGGCCATGAAAAGGAGGAATGCGTCTGAACTCATCCCAGACCCTGATGACAGGACCGGCTCCCTAATTGTCCTGAACACAAGTTTGAAATGACTTGCCGCAGAAGTCACCATGTCAGCCTTGGTGACTTCCCCGATGGCTATTTCGTAACTGCAGAAACTTCAGCCAGCCAGAGGCTTCCTTGGTCCACACCTGCCCTGCACCTTCCAGCATAGCTCAGATGGGAGGCGTCACCTCCGTGTCCAGCGACTGTGGATTAACTGCTTAAGTCATGACAAGTCCATAAGAAGTCATACTCAAGCGATCCTGAGGATAACACACACATCTTTATTGGCACGAAGGAGGTCCTCCAGTTGTCACTAAAGGGAAAAGCCACCGCCGTGAAACACTATAAAACCACATCATTTGTATGTGGCATCCAAAAACTGAAACTAGTGAATATAACAAAGAATAAACAGATTCACAGATACAGAGAACAAACTAGCGGTTACCAGTGGGGGAGAGAGACGAGGTGAGGGACAAGACGCGGGTAGGGGAGTCACAGGTACAGACTATTATGTATGTAAGGATACATTGTACAGCCAAGGAATATAGCCAATATTTTGTAGGAACTATAAACTTTGAAAATTGTGAATCACTATGTTGTACATCTGTAACTTATGTAATACTGTACGTCAACTATACTTCAATTAAAAATGAATAAAACTATAAAATCCCACTTTTAAAGTATTCATCTTTGGTCTGTGGCTCTGTCTACGTGTATATACATAGGAAAAAAATCTGTAAGGACATCCCAAAGGTCAGCTGATGGTTTCTGTTCTTTTACACACCTTTCTATGTTTTCTGAATAATAACATATATGTAGAGATGTATATATATAAAGAACTAAAGAGCCTCTTGATGAAAGTGAAAGAAGAGAATGAAAAAGTTGGCTTAAAATTCAACATTCAGAAAACTAAGATCATGGCATCCGATCCCATCACTTCATGGCAAATAGATGGGGAAACAATAGAAACAGTGACAGACTTTATTTTGGGGGGCTCCAAAATCACTGCAGATGGTGATTGCAGCTGCAAAATTAAAAGACACTTGCTCCTTGGAAGAAAAGTTATGACCAACCTAGACAGCACATTACTTTGCCAACAAAGGTCTGTCTAGTCAAAGCTATGGTTTTTCCAGTAGTCATGTATGGATGGAGAGTTGGACTATAAAGAAAACTGAGCACTGAAGAATTGATGCTTTTGAACTGTGGTGTTGGAGAAGACTCTTGAGAGTCCCTTGGACTGCGAGGAGACCAAACCAGTCCATCCTAAAGGAAATCAGTCCTGAATATTCACTGGAAGGACTGATGCTGAAGCTGAAACTCCAATACTTTGGCCACCTGATGCGAAGAACTTACTCACTGGAAAAGACCCTGATGCTGGGAAAGATTGAAGGCGGGAGGAGAAGGGGACGACAGAGGATGAGATGGTAGGATGGCATCACTGACTCAATGAACATGAGTTTGAGTAAGCTCCGGGAGTTGGTGATGGACAAGGAAGCTTGGTGTGCTGCAGTCCTTGGGGTGGCAAAGAGTCAGACATGACTGAGTGACTGAACTGAACTGAGATACACACACACACACACACACACACACACACATATATACGTAACACATATAAAAACAGTTGAAAGTCACAGTGGTAAGGACATCAACACCATTATCTCATTGAAACCTCATGTCATTTGACAAAGCCGGTCAAATTCTACCTGTATTTTAAAATGAGCCCTTATTACTTTTAAAAGGGAGCTTCTCGGGTGGCACTAAGTGGTAAAGAAACTGCCTGCCAATGCAGGAGACATAAGAGACAGGGTTCGATCCCTGGGTTGGGAAGATCCCCTGGAGGAGGAAATGGCAACCCACTCCAATATCCTTGCCTGAAAACTCCCATGGACAGAGGAACCTGCAGGCTACAGTCCATAGTGTCACAAAGAGTCAGACATGACTTAGCACAGCACACACTTTTAAAAGGAGAGAAATAGAAAAGTTATTTTTACTTTGGGGGAAAAAAAAAACATTATTGTGTAAAATAAAAAGCACTGGGCCAAGTGGGAGATCTAAAGATGCATGGGATGTGGCCTTCAACTTTGAGAACTTTCCAGCCCCAGGTCCTTGAATAACTAGACACGAGTTGACCTCCAGTCAGTAGGACCCAGAGAGGCAGCTGGCATAGTGTTAGGAGGACACGGAGGAAAACATGTAGCTTTATGGCAATGAAACAATTTATTGAGCACTTACTGTGTGCCTTCTGCTCAGAGCATCTTCTATTTCAGGCTCACAACGGCCCTTGAGATGGGCACAACTTCCGCCACTGTACTCACAAAATATCCAGGCTCTACCAGGCTCTGGGATTTTCCCAGAACTGTGAAGCTAGCAGTAGTGCAGGTGGGAATCTGAAATTCTGTCTCCAAAGCCAATGCCCTCTCTTCCACTCCTCACACTCCCACCGTCCCCAGGGGATAGCGCTGGGGGTGATCCGGACAAAGCAGCTTGTGAGGGATCCTGCAACAGCAGAAGAGGCCACAGAAAACAATTCTCTCTCCAGGTCTCCGTCGTCTCACCTTTAAATTGGGGGCAATATACTCCATAGGGCTGGTGTGAGGGTTAAAGAGAAACCCAGCATATTGCCAGGTAGAAACGCCAGAGACAGTCATGCATATAAAGCGTCTGGAATACATGCCTGATGCGTATTGAGTGCTCGGTTAAATAGAGGCTGCAGTGGACTCTGGAGTCAGGTTGCCTGGGTTTGCATCCTTTCTCTGCCACTTACGGTGTGGTGTGGGACAAGTAACTAATGGTCTCTGTGCCTTACTTTCTTCTCTATAAAATGGGGTGACAATAAAATTCCCAACCTCAGGCTTTTGTTAGGACAATTAAAGAAGGGAAGGCATATAAGGGATTCAGAGCAATGTCTGGCACGTGGTAGGTGCTTAATGAACAGTCGGTATTGTTATTCATATTATTTTGCACTGCAAAGACTTCTGAAGCCAGCAGAGCCTGATCCTTGCTGGTAAGGGTTTTAAAGGACTGTCCCTGCGCCCCCACCCCACCCCCCTGCCTTGAAATCCCTGGGAGGAACAGTAACACCACTGGTTTCTATCTGCCAGCCTTTGGAAAGATGAAGACGATGGTGTCATAGGTAACGATGAGAGATGGAGACCCAGGGGTCAGAGGGGCCTCAGAGGGAAGGGAAAGAACCTCTTCCAGAAGAGCCTAAACTGGGAGGAAAGGTCACTTCAGACATAACCCTAACATTTGGCTCCTCATCCAGCCCAATGCTAGCAGCTCAAGATGAGGCAGAAAATGGTGATTAATTGTAGCTCACCTCGCTGAGTAGTTGTTATGGATCAGGTGCTTACCTGCCTCAGCTTTATTCACACAGGCAATCATTTGATACTCATGCGATGCTGTGAGCACATGCTCACATCCCCATTTTACAGATGAGGAAACTGAGGCCCAGGAATCTCAGCTGACTTGCGAACGTCACACAACTAATACGTGGTCCACCCAGGACTGTGCCTGTGACTTGCATGCTTCCTGATTCAGTGGATAGACAGACGCCTCCCTTTACTCCCTGGTTCTCCACCTCCCATGCAGCCAGGAAAAGCCTCTGCCATTGGGATGGAATCCATCCTGGGGACCTTCTGGCCTCCTTTGGAGATGACCACCGAGGTTGTCTGGGGGAAACAGCTAGTCTGGCCGGTGGTCAGGAGTCCCCAGACCTCAGCCCTCCTCTGGGGGTCCCATTCAAGGTTAGCCACCATCCTCACCTGTCAGGGCAAAGTCAGACCCCCCAGCCCACAGGCAGGGTTGACATCTACTTTGGAGGAGGCTTTGGGGAGGCACAGTTCGTCCCCTGTGACCTGGACTTCGGTCCCCCGACCTGGAGTCCAGGCCCGCCTCCCGGTGCCCAGCCATGCCACGGCTTAGATAAGAGGGTGGTGAGCAGCTGGAGAGGCAACCCTCAGTGGCAAAGCTGCGGGACCCAGGGTCAGGGCCCAGGGCTGGCGACGCCTGTCTCTGTCCTGCTGCTTACTCCAGCATGCATCACCCCTCTCAGAGCCTCAGACTTCCCAGCTAAAACATGGGGGGCGAGGCTCGGAAGAGACAGTCTCGCGGGACCGTTCAGCTCCCCCAGATTTAGTAGTTCTAGGAAATAGTTCTCTTCCTTCTTGGTGTTCACAAAGGAACAGGAAGACACAGTCCTTACCCTCAAGGAATTCGAGTGGGGCGGCAGGGATGGTCACCTCCCAACCCTGTTCAAATCCCAGCGCCAAGTGTTACCAAGCCCAAGCGGGTACTGCCCACCGCACGACAGACCGATAAACCGAGAGACGAGTTACTGGGGCAAGGAATAGTGACTATTCAGAAAGCCAGCAGACCGAGAAGATGGTAGACTTGTGCCCCAAGAACCATCTTGCCTGAGTGAGAATTCAGGCTTCGTTTATATAAAAGGGATGGGAGTAAAGTCAAGCATTTCCTGGTCCCGGTCAGCCGCCAGAGTCATCCACAGATGGGCCTGGTCAGGACGCGCTCTGTGAGCTAAACAAAGGTATTTCAGCTTAATGTCATGACCTGGGAGGCAGGGTTCCCAGAGACGGACCATTATGTATAATTTAAGCTTATGGGTAACATCCGTTTAGTGAATAACTTGTACTAGAATACGAAGGTCCTTCCCTGTTACACAAGTGTGTGACGTCAAGTTATTTTTCTCTAAGCCTCAGTTTCCCTCACTGTAAAGGGGCTATAAGAGCTACCCTTAAAATTATAGTGTTACCACATGAGACACCGCTTCATACCCACGAGGATGGCTATCATCCAAAAAAAAGGGGTGTGTGTATGTGTGGAAATAACAAGTGTTGACCAGAATGTAGAGAATTTGGAGCCCTCGTGCACCGCTCGTGAGAATGTAAAAGCTGCAGACACGATGGAGAACAGGTTAGCATTTTCTCAAGAAGTTAAACATAGAACTACCAACAGTTCCGTTCCTAGGAATATGCACCCAGGAATTGAAAGCAGGGACTAAAAGACATACTGTCCACCAGTGCTCAGAGCAATGTTACTCACAGTAGCCAAAAACTGGAAACAACCAAAGTGTCTGTCTATGGATGAATGAATAAACAAAATGTGGTAAAGACATCCAAGGGGCCATTACTCAGCCATAAAAAGAAGGGAAATTCTGACACATGCTATCACATGGATGAATCTAGAAGACATTATGCCAAGTGAAATAAGCCAGACACGAAAGGATAAACATCGCTTGATTCGCTTATGTAAGGCGTCGAGAACAGGCTATAGAGACAGAAAGTGGAGGAGCGACTACAGGAACGGGAGGGAGGGGCAACAGGGACTTAGTATTTAATGGGTCCGGGGTATTGGTTTGGGATGACGACAAATTCTGGAAACGGTTGGTGGTAATCGGTGCACAGTACTGTGAACGAATTAAATACCACTGAACTGTGCGCTTAAAATGGTTCAAATGGTAAATCTTATGTATAGTTTACCAAAATAAAACTATACATAGTTTTTGGTTTTTTTTTTTACCATCAGAAAAAAAAACTCAGGGGCTGTTAAATGAGACAGGTGTGCAACTCCCAGTTATATTCTCTGGCAAAAGAGAAATCATCCCCATATATTTCCTTGCCAAGAAGGGACAAGAGACAGACCAAAGTCCACCACCAGCAAGGCATGCCCTCTGCTGAGCCCCGGAGCAGGCGTGGGGTGGGGGAGGATCTGCAGGACCCTGTAGACCCTACTGCCTACTCTCTCCCAGAACTCCGCCCCCAAGGAGGCTCCACGGCCCAGCGATTCCCACAGAGCGCGCCGAAAGTGATGAATGACAAGGTGCAGGATGCTCGCGGAGGCTGGGAGGGCAGCAGAGGCAGGAGAGGATGTTGTCCCATAAACCAAAGTCCTGGGGAATTCGAAAGCAAAGACAAGGACGCTAGGGCTGCTGGGAACCCGGGGAGGCTTCCTGAAGGAGGTGGCCTTGAACCTGGTTTTGAAGGAGGCAGAGATGGGACACCCCTGGTTTCTAGCAACCCCTCTGCTTAGGCTGGATGCAGTGACGAGCCGTTTGTGGAGCTTCTACTCGGCGCTTACTCAGTCCTAGCAGTGACCCTGTGAGGCGGCAGTCATTGAGCCCAAGTTACCGAGAGGGAACCGGAGGCCCTGAAGACGGCCCTTGTCCGGGTGGCGGCCTAAAGTGGAAACCCAGGCTTATCTGACCCCCAGATCCGTGCTGCTCCCACAATACAAAGCTTCTCCCCCAGGATTCGAGTGGGTCCCACTCCCCCATGACCCCACCCCACAGATGTGTGACTTCCACCCTAAGGAGGAGGCCATGGATTTAAACCCGGCTTTATACCTGGTTGGGGAGAAGTACTTGTGATTGTTGTCTGAAATGGGGGCAATCTTGTGCGGTCTGTGCCCTGAACTTGAGGAGTCTATGCTAATAATTCTAGCGTCAGAACTGAATTGAACTGTGGGACACTTAGTTGGTGTTGAAGAACTGTATAATTGGTATGGGAGAAAAACACGCAGTATGGTGTCAGGAAAAAAAAAGTATGACACAGCCGTTTAAAATTTTTTTAAAATGGTGCCGAGTGATTGCAGGAGACCCAAGGGTGTCCAGGGCGCCTGCCGTGCTCTTGCTCCCGGCCTGGCCAGCGCTTGCAGTTGTTTGCCATGTGACAGTTCACTGGGCTATAAAGGTGTGTACTGGCTATGCTTCTGTCTGCTATTGTTACTTCATAATATGTAATAAATCCCAAAGGTGGCTTTCTAAACTTTACTGGTGAGAAAAAACACATTTAAGGGCTAGATCTGGCCCCCAGGGAGCAAATTTGCAACCCCTGAGTTAAGCGCTTCCTCCGAGATGGACAGCACCTGGCCGGTGAAATGACCAGGGCTCCAGGATCTGTCTCCCAGCACAGAGCTGGCAGCCGGGGACAAGGACTGCCAGGGCTCTTACGGTCCAGCCCCTCCTCCCGCACAGAAGGTGTCATTATCTGCATTACTCAGATGAGGCCAGCAAGGTGCAGGAACCCTCAACAAGAGGCCCCCGCGTCAAAAGTCATCATCTTGGGACTTCCCTGGTGGTTCAGCAGTTATGAATCCGCCTGCCAATGCCATGGACAACGAGTCCAGTCCCTGGTCCAGGAAGATCCTACATGCCATGGAGCAATGAAGCCTGTGCTCCACAACTATTGAGATCACGAGCCACAGCTACGGAAGCCCAGGCGCCCTAGAAGTCCCCGAAATGCGAAGCCCACGCATGGCATCGAGGAGCAGCCCCTGGTCGCCATAACTGGAGAAGGTCCAAGCGCAGCAACAAAGGTCGAGCGCTGCAACTAATTAATCTGTAAAAGTCAGCATCTCATTAGGGACCTCAACACCTCCAACACATTTCCAACTGTTTCTTTCATCTCCAAGAGCCTCCTGCAGGCCTCTACCTGGAGCAGGGCAGGTGGGATCCCAAGACTTTCTCTGGGGCCTCTTCCACGGGGCCTCGGTTGCTTTCATGACCTTGACTCACTCTTGCTGCTATTTTAATTATTATTTTAACGATGCTTTTCAAAGATGCTTGGCGGCCTTCGGGCACTAAGGTCTCATCAGCCCAAATTCATCCCCATTACTGTGATTAGTATTTTATTAACAGTAATAATTCCCTGCACAGGCCATCAACTTGTCATTAGGTGATTTCAAAACACTATAGAGGTTGGCTCACAGCAGGTCAGAGGCAGCGTTTTGCCTCCTGTGATTAGAACTCAGCACACATCATGGGTGGTCTCCATGACCAGGGCCGGGCGCAGTGATGGCACTTCCAATGCCGCCTCCCGCAGGAGGATGTTAGGCCATATGGGATGCAGCGTTAAACAGTGAGATAACCTCTTATTCATTCTTTTCCCACATTTTCCCTTTGAGTTTGACCAGGAGAAAGCCTGTCTCGTCCCATTTGTCCCTGAAACCTCTCCATGTCTCTTTAGACAGAACAGACCCCAGGCTTGGACCCTTGGGCTGGACCTGGTGAAAATTTAATGATGCCAGTTTGCTTTTCTAGGGCATTTTCACAGTCATCTTCGATTAAGGGAGGTAAAATTTCCTTTTCAAATGAATTTATTTAAGCAATACAAGGTGAATCTAAAGAAAATTTTTTTAGTTAGAGGAGAATTAATTTACAATGTTGTGTTGGTTTCTGCCACACAACAACTCAAAATCAGTCATAATTATATATATATATATAAAAATATAGATATATCCCCTTCCTCTTGAGCCTCCCTTCCCCCTCCCAATTCCACCCCTCTAGGTCATCACAGAGCCCCAGGCTGGACTCCCTGTGTTATATAGCAGCTACCCACTAGCTATCTATTAGTGTATATATGTCAACGATACTAAAGAAAACATTAAAGAAATAATAATCTGGGCCAGAGGTCAGCAAACTGTGGCCTGCATGCCAAATCTGTTGCACTGCCTGTCATTGTATGGTTCATGAACTAAACATGCTTTTAATAAATGTAAAAGCTGCTCTATAACACGGGGAGCCCAGCCTGGAGGGAGTGGAGAATAAAAACATGAAGAATATTTTGTGATACGTGACAAATATATGAAATTCAAATTTCAGGGTCCAGAAACAAAGTTGAATTGGCACACATCCATGTTTATTGATTTACGTTTTATCTACGGCCGCTCTCACGCCACAGTGGCAGAGTTAAGTAGTTGCAGCAGAGACCGAATAGCCCACAATGTTTAAAATATTTATTATTTGATCCTTTACAGAAAATGTTTTCTGACCCCTGGTTATGGTGGTTGGCTGACATGGCCAAGATCTTGGTGATGGTACCAGAGTGAGTCAATCCCTCATCAGAACCCTAGGAGGTTATCATCATTTGTTTCCATCCAGTTTACAGGGGAGAAGGAAACTGTGGCTCAGAGAGGTTTAGTGACTTGCCCAAGGTCACACAGCCAGTCAGCAGCAAGTCAGAATTTGAACCAAGGTCAGACTCCAAAGGGGCATTTGGTGGGCAGGGTCGAACATCACATATGCTTTGCTGATCTTTCTTGCCACCCCTTTATTTTCTTCATGTCCCTCAAATACACCTAGTACTTTCTTTCAAAACTCTATACCTTTGTTCAGACACCTCTTCTTCCTATTAATGCCAGCAAGATAGCCCCTCCTCCAGGAAGTCTCTGCTATGGCCCACCCCTCCTGGACCCAGGGCAGACCTCCCTCCTCTGCCCTCCCCACGCTGGTACCTGAATGTCAGTGGATTTTTCATCATCATTTTTTCCTTTTTTTTTTTGCCTCACTACACAGCATACGGGATCTTAGTTCCCTGACCAGGGATTGAATCCATACGTCCTGCATTGGAAGCACAGAGTCTTAATCACTGGACTGCCAGAGAAGTTCCCATCATCATTTCTTGATGACATGGCTCATCTCCACAAGCTCAGGAAACGCCCTGGAGGGCGGGAACGGTGTCATGTATCGAGTCTTAATAATTTAGCAAAACAAGACAGGCCTTCCTCGCCTTGTGCCTCGTCTATGGTCACCTCACCTCTCCCCTGCTCTGCCTTATGCTCCTGCAGGACTGAACCACCTATAATTTCCCAAACCCACTGAGTTAGCTCAGCCCTCTCTGCCTATGCACAGGCTGTTCCTTCTACTGGAACATCCTCCCTGCCCCTTCTGCACCTAACTCCTACGCATCCTTCAAAGCCCCAACCAGGCATCAGTATGGAGACTGCTGCATACCCCACTCCCACCCCAACAGAGCAGCCCCTTCCCTCCGCTGGGCTCCTCCGTGCCCCTCGGCCCTGGTGAGGCAGTAGGAGGGGAGGCTTAGCCTGCAGGCTCTGGACAGTCTGGGGTCCGTCTGGCTCTTCTCAGCTCTAGCTCTCTGTCATTGCCCCAGTGCCTGAGCCTTGCTCTGCCTCAGCTTTGCCTATAAATTGGGGACGGTAACAGCAGGTTACACCTGGTATCATCGTGAGGCTTGGATGAGATAACACCTGGGAAGCCCTCACCTACAGAGAAGCTCCATTAATGTCTGCTGTTATATTTTTTTTCCTAACTTCTTTTTTTTTTATTTGGCTGTGCCAGGTCTCAGTTGTGGCACACAGGATTTTCAGTCTTGGTTGTGGTATGTGGGATCTTGTTCCCTAACCAGGGATTGAATCTGGGCCCCAGAATTGGGAGCACGGAGTCTTAACTGCTGGACCACCAAGGAAGTCCCAATGTCTGCTGTTACTACTGCACCATGATTCTGATTGTCAGTTTCTTTGTTCCTCTGCCCTCCAAGTGCTGAGGGTTCTGCGAGAGCCGGGAAAGGGCTCTTGTCTCTGTGACTGCCCTGTACCCAGTTCAGCAGATTGGGGTGAGATACTCAGGAAACATGATTTCCCTCCTCTTTCCTCCTCCTCAGCTCCACCCCCATCCCTACTGCCCTCTGAACAAAGCAAACAGGCCCCAGGGTGGCACTCAGCCTGCCCAAGAACAAGTCTACTTTCTCACGGGGGTCCCCAAACACAAATCCAGAACTGCAGGTCCCAAGCTCCCCAGGGTCACCCTGAGAGCTGCCCCCACAGCAGCCCTTCCAGCCCATTGCAAATCCGAAGAGAGTATCCCATAAACTTGGTTTATGAGTCAGGAAAAAGATCAAGATGCCTGCCTTGTTCCTGAGTCACTAAGACCTCAAAGAAAGCCACACCAGCGTCCTTGTTCCCTGTCCAGCCACCAGGCCCTCTCCTGAGAGTGGACCCCCCCAACCCCATAAATCGGTTAAAAAAAATAAAAAGAAAAGCCTAGCCAAAGACACACCTAAACGCTGTCCTTAACAGCTGGGCTCAGAGCCAATATGGCAGCAGGCAGAGCAAACCAAAGCCTTCCCCAAACCAGAGACCCCATAAATCTAAATGCAAAGGAGGTGGATCAGCTGCTTGACGGATTTTAATGACCCAGATAACCACGAAGGTGTGATCACTCACCTAGAGCCAGACATCCTGGAATGAGAAGACAAGTGGGCCTTAGGAAGCATCACTACGAACAAAGCTAGTGGAAGTGATGGAATTCCAGTTGAGCTATTTCAAATCCTCAAAGGTGATGCTGTGAAAGTGCTGCACTCGATATGCCAGCAAATTTGGAAAACTCAGCAGTGGCCACAGGACTGGAAAAGGGCAGTTTTCATTCCAATCCTAAAGAAAGGAAATGCCAAAGAATGTTCAAACTATCTTACAATTGCACTCATCTCACATGATAGCAAAATAATGCTCAAAATTCTCCAAGCCAGGCTTCAACAGTACGTGAACCAAGAACTTCCAGATGTTCAAGCTGGTTTTAGAAAAGGCAGAGGAACCAGAGATCAAATTGCCAACATCTGTTGGATCATTGAAAAAGCAAGAGAGCTCCAGAAAAACATCTACTTCTACTTTATTGACTATGCCAAAGCCTTTGACTGTGTGGGTCATAATAAACTGTGGAAAATTCTTCAAGAGATGGGAATACCAGACCACCTGACCTGCCTCTTGAGAAACCTGTATGCAGATCAAGAAGCAACAGTTAGAACTGAACATGTAACAACGTACTGGTTCCGAATTGGGAAAGAAGTACATCAAGGCTGTATATTGTCACTCCGCTTGTTTAACTTATATGCAGAGTACATAATGTGAATGCTGGGCTGGATGAAGCACAAGCTGGAATCAAGATTGCTGGGAGAAATATCAATAACCTCAGATATGCAGATGATACCACCCGTATGACAGAAAGTGAAGAAGAACTAAAGACCTTCTTGAGGAAAATGAAAGAGGAGAGTGAAAAAGTTGGCTTAAAACTCAACATTCAGAAAAGTAAGATCATGGCATTCGGTCCCATCACTTCATGGCAAATAGATGGGGAAACAGTGACAGACTTTTTGTTCTTGGGCTCCAAAATCACTGTAGATGGTGACTGCAGCCATGAAATTAAAAGACGTTTACTCCTTGGAAGAAAAGTTATGACCAACCCGGACAGCATATTAAAAAGCAGAGACATTACTTTGCCAAAAAACATCCATCTAGTCAAAGCTATGGTTTTTCCAGTGGTCATGTATGGATGTGAGAGTTGGACGATAAAGAAAGCCGAATGCCAAAGAATGGATGCTTTTGAACTGTGGTGTTGGAGAAGACTCTTGAGAGTCCCTTGGACTGCAAGGAGATCCAACCAGTCCATCCTAAAGGAGATCAGTCCTGAATATTCATTGGAAGGACTGACGCTAAAGCTGAAATTCCAATACTTTGGCCACCTGATGCGAAGAGCTGACTCATTGGAAAAGACCCTGATGCTGGGAAAGATTGAAGGCGGGAGGAGAAGGGGATGACAGAGGATGAGATGGTTGGATGGCATCACCGACTCAATGGACATGAGTTTGGGTAAACTCTGGGAGTTGGTGATGGACAGGGAGGCCTGGCGTGCTGTAGTCCATGGGATCACAAAGAGTCGGACATGACTGAGCAACTGAACTGAACTGAACTGAGATGTAACTTACATACCACAAGATTCACTCATCTGAAGGGAGTAATTCAGTGTGCTTTATTATATTTTACAGAGTCGGGCCACCATCACCACAGTCCAACATTAGAATGTTGTCCATTTATAGTCACTCTCCATTTCCCTACAACCAGAACCCCCACCAGCCCCAGGCATTCATGAAACTATTTTATGTCTGTATAGATTTGTCTATTCTGGACATTTCATGTAAATGGAATCATACATCATGCAGTCGTTTGAGGCTAGCTTCTTTCATTTAGCATGCTTTTTAGGTTCATCCATGTCGTAGTTTCAATATTTCAATCTTTTTTGTATTCTATGGAATGGAAATAACAGGATTTGTTTCTCCATCCACCAGATGATGGGCATTTGAATTGTTTCCATTTGGGACCATTATGAATAATACTGCTATGAACATTTCCGTGTGAGTTTTGGGTGGAGACAGGTTCTCATTTTTCTGAAGTGGATAACTACGTGTAGAGTCACTAGGTCATATGCTAACTCTATGTTTACTATTTTGAGAAATTGCTTTTCCAGAGCAACTGCACCATCTCACATTCCCACGGGCAGTGCATGCAGATTCCGCCTCTGCATACCCTTGGTGACACTTGCTGTTACCTAGTGGGGGTAAGTCGTGTCTCACTGCGGCTGTGACCTGCGTTTCCCCGACGACTAAGGATGTAGAGCCGCTTTTCGTTTGCTTATGGGCCGTTCGTCTGTCTTCTTTGGACATGTATCTATTCAGATTCCTTTGCCCAGTTTTTAATTGGGTTATGTGTCTTCTTCATCATCCCCCTTTTACAGATTGAAGGACTGAAGCTCAGAGGCAGGGCAGCTAGCCCAAAGCACCACAGCTTGTGGGGGGACAGGGAGCCTGACCCCTGAGTGCTGCCCTTGGCTGCACTGCGGGCCACCTGCGGATCCCCCTTTGACCTTATTCCCTGTGGGCATGTTTGGGGATTGTTAGGAGTTGAATGGCTCTTTGGAACCGGGGGGCTGGGGGGAACTGGGGGACATCTCTCTACCTTTAGAAGTCTGTGATGCCCAGAAAGAAAAGTGCTTGGCCCCTCGCCAGCAGCCTGCGCCCCTCCGCAGCACCAGGACCAGGTGACGGCAGAGTGGCTCCTGCAGGTCCTCGGCGTTAGAGGCTGTGTGGCCCGGACCACGCGGCTGCACCCCGCCCACTCCCCCGGCCCCCGGAGCCTCTCCATCCTCCTCCCTCTCCGCCCTCCACCTGGGAGCCTGGCCTGCTTTCTCCTGACCTCAGGCCTTGGCTCGCCTTCCTGGCCCCTGTTCTGGTTTTTTCTCCACGGTCCAGTGACTCCGCTGACGGCACGCTAGGTACCAGCCCTGCCGGCCTGACCCAGCTCTCCTCCAGAAGCCCCCTCAATCAGTCCTCTCAGCAGACAGCGTCTGGGCACCTGCTCAGAGCAGGACACCAGGGGCCCAGAAAAGACAGGATGCGGTCTGTGCCCTTGATAGGACGGAGGAGGCAGAATCATAAATGACTGAGAGCCAGTGGAGGTTTTCTGTGTGTTTTTTTGGCTGTGCTGGGTCTTCATTGCTGCTTGAGGGCTTTTCTCTAGTTCGGGTGAGCATGGGCGACACCTCTCCAGTTGCAGTGCACAAGCCCGTCATTATGGTGGCTTCTCTTGTTGTGGGGCACAGGCTCTAGGGTGCATGGGCTTAGCAGTGTGGCACACGGGCTTAGCTGCCCCACAGCACGTAGGATCTTCCCAGAGCAGGGACTGAACCCAGGTCGCCTGCATTGGCGGGCAGATTCTTCACCCTTGGCCCACCAGGGAAGTGCTACCAGTGACGTTTTACAGGAGCCGTAACAGATGAGAGAAGTCTGAACGAGGAATTCTGGGGTGAGGGGCGGAAGGCAGAGGGAGACAGATGGACCGACTCCCTGCCGGAGGGCAGAGGCAGGAAGGGCGTGCCAGGCAGCAGGAACAGCAAAAGCCATGACAGACAGGCACAAAATCTGCGGAGCTGCAAGCAGTTCAGGTTGTTCGTGTGAAGTTTGTCCCCGGGATCTGGTAAACCTGGGATCATGGAGGACCTTGCCATACAGAGGAATTTACAGCAGTGGGAGTGAATAAGGGTTTTAAGATGGGGATGGACTTGGTCAAATCTGTGCTTTAGGAAAATACAACCCAGTGATCGGTCTCATCAAGTTCAGCCCATGACTCGCCACGGGGTATTCTGAGGCTCACTTCCCAGCCCGTTCGCTCTCCTGCTCTCCTAGAAGAGCATTTCACACCTCCTCTCTCTCAAAGCTCAGACACCTCTTCCGCATCCTCCTCCTCAGCTAACGGCCTTCCTTCCTGTACGCCAAGGACGCAGAAGCAACCAGCAGAGATGGCTCACATCGCCCATCACTTCACTGCAAACTATGTGACTCTGCTCCGCGCTCCCACTGCGGTCTTAAGTGAACGCTCTAGCTTGCACCTGAGGCCCTCTCCTCCATCTGTGCAAGGGATCTGTCTGTTCTCCCTATACAAGGACATCGCCCCATCAGCTGGCCCCTGTTTGCTGGGTCTTTCTCATCACCATACAAATCTCTATCTCACCGTAAAGTAATTTCTCAACAGTTTTTTTTTTTTGACCCTGCATCCCCTCCAGCAATGGGCCCATTTCTCTGATCATTTTCACGGTACAATTTCTCAAAAGAGTTTTGGATGTTTCTCTAGCCACATTCCGTTTAAAGAACTGGATCAATTCTAAGAAGAATCAAACTGAACATGGATCAGGAGATTATAAAAATGTCCTTGAAGATTTGAAAAAGAACCAAACAGAACTTCTAGAAATGAAAAATATATCAAGTGAAATTTTAAAATCAATGGCTGGATGAAATAGCAGACCATATAGAACTGAACAGATAATTGGGAAAACTAAAGATATATTTGAAGAAATTTATCTAGAATGTAGTACAGAGAGATAAAATTATAAATTATAGGAAAAAAAAAACTAAAGACATGGAGGACGGAATGAGCAGTGTAACATACATCTCTTTGAAGTTCAGTGAAGAAGGCTGAAAAACAGCCCCCCAAAAGATACCCATGTCCTAACGCCTGGAACTTGTAAACGTTACTATATATGGAAAGGGGGGTCTTTGCAGATGTGATACAGAGTCAGAGAACAGGGAGATTAGCATAGATTATCCGAAGTCCCTAAATGCAATCACTTATATTCTTATGAGAGGGAGGCAGAGGGAGACCACAGGAAGACAAAACAGACAGAGGTTTGAAGGCGCCGCCCGGGAAGACCGGAGTGATGCCGCTACAAGCCAAGAAGGTTGGCAGCCACCAGAACCTGTGAGAGACAAGGAGGTATTCCCCCCTACAGCCTCCAGAGAAAGCATGGCCCTGCCGACACCTTGGTTTCAGCCCAATCATATTATTTAGGACTTTTGGTCTCCAGAACTGTGAAAGAATAAATGCCTGTTGTTTTAAGTCACCAAGTTTGTGGTCATTTGTTAACAGCAGCCAGAGAACACTAATACAATGGGAGAGAAGCTTAGCTGAAAAGATAACAGCTACGAATTTTTTACAATTGATGAAATACATGAATGATAGGTATTGTAACACATGAAACACAGTAAACTTAGAGAAAGATCAAAGTTTAAATTCACATGTATGTATAATGTAGTGCACCTGTAGAATAACATTGTCAAAGAGAAAATACAGTCAGAGGGGGAAACAGCAGACGATTAACCGAGAAACACGGATGCTTGGGCAGCTAACGTTTCAGTGTTAACAACCACAGCCAGACAGTGGAGTAGTGCTTTCAAAGGGCCAAATAATCGTCCTATAGTGAAAACAGTTGTCACTAAGGTTGTGTACCCAGCAAAATTATCTTTCAAGAACAAAGGCAAAATCTTCAAACAAATAAATTGGGTGTCTTGACCACCAATAAACTTTCATCAAGAGTAAGTCAGACAGAGAAAGACAAATATCGTAAGATATCACTTGTGGAATCTAATAAAAAATGATACAAATGAACTTATTTACAAAACAGAAACAGACTCACAGATCTCAAAATCAAATTTATGGTTACCAAAAGGGAAAAGTTTGGGGAACGTGATAAATTAGAAGATAGAGATTAACATACATACTGAGCTGTCCTGCGCTTTGCTGTGCTGTCATTGTAGACGTGTCCGACTCTCTGCGACACTCTGGACTGTAGCCTGCCAGGCTCCTCTGTTCCCGGGATCCTCCAGGCAAGCATCCGGGGGTAGGTTGTGGTGTCCTACCTCCAGGGGATCTTTCTGACCCGGGATCAAACCCGCATCTCCTGCCTTGTCAGGCAGGTTCTTTACCACTAGCACTGCCTGGGAAGCCCCGTCACGTATATACTACGTATAAAATAAATAGCTGATACGGACGTACTGTGTAGCACAGGGAATTCTACTCAATACTCTGTAAAAATTTACATGGGAAAAGAATCTGAAAAGAATGAAAAAATATATCGTATAACTGATTCTCCTTTCTGTATACCTGAAACTACCACAACATAGTAAATCAACTATACACCAATTTTACAAATTTTAGAGCAACTTTCACCCAGGGAACTTTAAAAAATGTACATCAGGTTGAAGGAAAATGATCCCAGATGAAAGGTTGGAAATGTAAGATAGAACAATAGAAAAAAGGACAACCATGGAGGGAAATATAAACCAGTGTTCACTAAATAAAATATAACACCGGCACAAATTAGTTTATCATCCAACGCGGTTTCAAATAAACTCCCAACCAGGTGTTCATGACATAGGACAATCTCTTTCTATAATTTATAAAGAAGGACAAAGGGCCAAAAGGAGCTAAGACATTCCTGAAGAATTACAAGGAGTAGGGCTTGGCCTGCCGGGTATCAGCGCACACAACGTGATCTTTAAGACTTGTTTTAAAGCCCCAGTAAGTGGAGTAGTGTGGCTTTGGCTCAGAGACAGACACACAGGCCATGGGATCAGACGAGTGAATCCAAACACGGACTCAAGCATAATGGAAATGTGATCTAGAGAAGACGTGGTTTTCAAAAATTATGCAGAAGATGAACTGTTCAATACACAGAGCTTGAATGGTTGCTTATCCAAAAGGAAAAAACTGAAATTAGATCCTTATTTATATAAAATCAGTTTCTTTGGCTAAAGACCTAAACATGCAAGACAAAATTTTAGAAGAAAATAGAGGCAACTATGTTCTCAGGGGAGGAAAGGACTTTTTTAAAAACACACAAGGGGAACACATGTAAACCCATGGCTGATTCATGTCAATATATGGCAAAAACTATTACAATACTGTAAAGTAATTAGCCCCCAACTAAAATAAATAAATTTATGAAAAAAAAAAAACCAAAAAATAAATAAATAAAAAAAATAAAAGCACACAAAAAGCACACACCACATCAATAAGTTCTACTAAGTTAAGAACAAAGAATTTCTGTTCACCAAGACATACCGTCTAGAAAGCACAAAGGTAAGCCACAGACTGGGAAATGACTGGTTGAAATGCATATATTTTACGAAAGATCAGGATCAGAATATATGAAAAGCTCCTAAAGAATCAATAAGAAAAAGATGACACAGCAGAAAAAGACTAGAAACGTAACCTAGCATTGCACAGACAAGGAGACAAGTGTTGCCAATAAACATTCAATCTCATTATGAATCAGGGAAATGCAAACCTAAAACCTCCATAATATGCCAATTTACACCCACCAGGTTGGCATCTACATCAAAGTCTGACAACACCAAGTGTTGTCAGGGTTGTGGAACAATGCAAGCTCTGTCCACTGCTTTGGGAGTGTTAATTCATGCAACCACTTTAGAGAGAAACTTGGCATTGTCTGGTCAAGTTCAGATGTGCGTATCTTCCAACCCAGCATTTCTAGTCCCTGTGCCTCACCTAGAAACTCTTACACATGTGCATCAGGGGGTGCAATAAATATTAATGGCAGCAGCCCTGTGTCCACCAAGAGAAGAATGGAGCCGTGACCTGTGGTTTATTTGTACAGTAGAGTGCATTACGGGAGTGAAAATGCATGCACGACAGCTCTACTCAACCATATGTATGAGTTTCATAAATAAAATGTAGATCAAAAACACGTGTGCTGTAGGAAAATGCAGCCAGTCTAATTCTATGTCTCCAAAGTTCAAAGGCATGCAAAACTAGACAATATTTTTCTTAGGACTGCATCATCTGTGAGAAAACTATAAAGAAAGGGGCAAAGAAATAATAAATCCAAAACTCAGGGTAGTTATTGCCTCCGGATGAGAGGAAGAGGCAGAGATCAAGGAGAGACATGGGGAAGCTTCAGGAATTAATAATGTCAGTTCTCCTAAGTTGGATGGTGGGGTATATGCATTTATTATTATTATTTATTTTATATGTTTTACATGGCTCAGTTCAGTTCAGTCGCTCAGTCATGTCTGACTCTTTGCAACCCCATGGATCCAGCATACCAGGCTTCCCTGTCCATCACCGACTCCAGGAGTTTACTCAAATTCATGTCCATCGAGTTGGTGATACCATCCAACCATCTCATCCTTTGTCATCCGCTTCTCCTCTCACCTTCAATCTTTCCCAGCATCAGGGTCTTTTCAAATGAGTCAGCTCTTCGCATCAGGTGGCCAAAGTATTGGAGTTTCAGTTTCGGCATCAGTTCTTCCAAAGAATATTCAGGACTGACTTCCTTTAGGATGGACTGGTTGGAGAAGGCAGTGGCACCCCACTCCAGTACTCTTGCTTGGGAAATCCCATGGATGGAGGAGCCTGGTAGGCTACAGTTCATGGGGTTGCGAAGAGTCGGACACGACTGAGCAACTTCACTTTCACTTTTCACTTTCATGCACTGGAGAAGGAAATGGCAACCCATTCCAGTATTCTTGCCTGGAGAATCCCAGGGACGGCGGAGCCTGGTGGGCTGCCGTCTATGGGGTCACACAGAGTCAGACACGACTGACGCGACTTAGCAGCGGCAGCAGGACTGGTTGGATCTCCTTGCAGTCCAAGGGACTCTCAGGAGTCTCCTCCAACACCACAGTTCAAAAGCATCAGTTCTTCAGCGCTCAGCTTTCTTTATAGTCCTATTCTCACATCCACACATGACTACTGGAAAAACCATAGCTTTGACTAGACGGACCTTTGTTGGCAAAGTAATGTCTCTGCTTTTCAATATGCTGTCTAGGTTGGTCATAGCTTTTCTTCCAAGGAGCAACCGTCTTTTAATTTCATGGCTGCAGTCACCATCTGCAGTGATTTTGGAGCCCAAGAAAATAAAGTCTCTCATTGTTTCCATTGTGTCCCCATCTATTTGCCATGAAGAGATGGGACCGAATGCCATGATCTTACTTTTCTGAATGTTGTATTTTAAGCCAACTTTTTCACTCTCCTCTTTCATTTTCACCAAGAGGCTGTTTAGTTCCTCTTCACTTTCTGCCATAAGGGTGGTGTCATTTGAGTATCTGAAGTTATTGATATTTCTCCCATAAATCTTGATTCCTGTTTCATCCAGCCCAGCATCTCCACGATGTACTCTGCATATAAGTTAAATAAGCAGGGTGACGATATACAGCCTTGAAGTATTCCTTTCCCAGTTTGGAACCAGTCCATAGTTCCATGTTCGGCTCTAACTGTTGCTTCCTGACCTGCATACAGATTTCTCAGGAGGCAGGTAAGGTGGTCTGGTATTCTCAACTTTTGAAGAATTTTCCACAGTTTGTTGTGATCCACACAGTCAAAGGCTTTCACGTAATCAATAAAGCAGAAGTAGATATTTTTCTGGAACTCTCTTGATTTTGATAATCCAGGAGATGTTGGCAATCTGACCTCTGGTTCCTCTGCCTTTTCTAAAACCAGCTTGAACATGCGGAAGTTCTTGCTTCATGTACTACTGAAGCCTGGCTCGGAGAATTTTGAGCATTACTTTACTAGCGTGTGAGATGAGTGCAATTGTGTGGTAGTTTGAGCATTCTTTGGCATTGCCTTTCTTTGGGATTGGAATGAAAACTGCCCTTTTCCAGTCCTGTGGCCACTGCTGAGTTTTCCAAATTTGCTGGCATATTGAGTGCAGCACTTTCACAGCATCATCTGTTAGGATTTGAAATAGATCAACTCGAATTCCATCACCTCCACTAGCTTTGTTCATAGTGATGCTTTCTAAGGCCCATTTGACCACATTCCAGGATGTCTGGCTCTAGGTGAGTGATCACACCAACGTGGTTATCTGGGTCATGACAATCTTTTTTGTATAGTTCTTTTGTGTATTCTTGCCATCTCTTCTTAGTATCTTCTGCTTCTGTTAGATCCATAATGTTTCTGTCCTTTATTAGGCCCATCTTTAACTACCGCACAATTGCGCTCATCTCACAAGCTAGTAAAGTAATGCTCAAAATTCTCCAAGCCAGGCTTCAGCAATATGTGAACCGTGAACTTCCACATGTTCAAGCTGGTTTTAGAAAAGGCAGAGGAACCAGAAATCAAATTGCCAATATCTGCTGGATCATCAAAAAAGCAAGAGAGTTCCAGAAAAACATCTATTTCTGCTTTATTGACTATGCCAAAACCTTTGACTGTGTGGATCACAATAAACTGTGGAAAATTCTGAAAGAGATGGGAATACCAGACCATCTGACCTGTCTCTTGAGAAACCTGTATGCAGGTCAGGAAGCAACAGTTAGAACTGGACATGGAGCAACAGACTGCTTCCAAATAGGAAAAGGAGTACGTCAAGGCTGTATATTGTCACCCTGCTTATTTAACTTATATGCAGAGTACATCATGAGAAACGCTGGGCTGGAAGAAACACAAGCTGGAATCAAGATTGCCGGGAGAAATATCAATAACCTCTGATATGCGGATGATACCACCCTTATGGCAGAGAGTGAAGAAGAACTAAAGAGCCTCTTGATGAAAGTGAAAGAGGAGAGTGAAAAAGTTGGCTTAAAGCTCAATGTTCAGAAAACTAAGATCATGGCATCTGGTCCCATCACTTCATGGGAAATAGATGGGGAAACAGTGGAAACAGTGTCAGACTTTATTTTTTTGGGCTCCAGAATCACTGCTGATGGTGACTGCAGCCACGAAATTAAAAGACGCTTACTCCTTGGAAGAAAGGTTATGGCCAACCTAGATAGCATATTTAAAAGCAGAGACATTACTTTGCCAACAAAATACCACCTAGTCAAGGCTATGGTTTTTCCAGTGGTCATGTATGGATGTGAGAGTTGGACAGTGAAGAAAGCTGAGCACCGAAGAATTGATGCTTTTGAACTGTGGTGTTGGAGAAGACTCTTGAGAGTCCCTTGGACTGCAAGGAGATCCAATCAATCCATCCTAAAAGAGATCAATCCTGGGTGTTCATTGGAAGGTCTGATGTTGAAGCTGAAACTCCAATACTTTGGCCACCTCATGCGAAGGGTTGACTCATTGGAAAAGACCCGAATGCTGGGTAGGATTGGGGGCAGGAGGAGAAGGGGACAACAGAGGATGAGATGGTTGGATGGCATCACCGACTCGATGGACATGGGTTTGGGTAGACTCCGGGAGTTGGTGATGGACAGAGAGGCCTGGCGTGCTGCAATTCATGGGGTCGCAAAGAATCGGACACGACTGAGCGACTGAACTGAACTGAACTGAACTTGCATGAAATGTTCCCCTGGTGTCTGTAATTTTCTTGAAGCGATCTCTAGTCTTTCCCATTCTACTGTTTTCCTCTATTTATTTGCACTGATCGCTGAGGAAGGCTTTATCTCTCCTTGCTATTCTTTGGAACTCTGCATTCAAGTGGGTATATCTTTCCTTTTCCCCTTTGCCTTTAGCTTCTCTTCTTTTCTCAGCTATTTGTAAGGTCTCCTCAGACAACTATTTTGCTTTTTTGCATTTCTTTTTCTTGGGGATGGTCTTGATCTCTGCCTCCTGTACGATGTCACAAACTTCCGTCCATGTTCATCAGGTACTCTGTCTATCAGATCTAATCCCTTGAACCTATTTGTCACTTCCATTGTATAATCATAAAGGATTTGATTTTACATGAATGTCCTTAATTTAAAAAAGGAAATGCAGGGTATTCCCTGGCAGTCCATTGGTTAGGGCTCCTCACTTTTACTGCAGGGGACATGGGTTCGATCCCTGGTCAGGCAGCTAAGATGCTGCATGCCAAACAACACAGTCAAAACAAACAAACAAAAATGTAAAAAACATAGAACAGGAAATGCAACTACCACACACGGGCACCCACACTCTCTGGTGACCATGAGGATGGTGTGGAATCCACAGAGAGACTGGAGAGGGGAGACCGGCCATGAGGCTTTGCCTCTCTGGCGGCTTGTGAGTATCAAACAAAATCACAAGTGTTAAAATGCGGAAGAATGATGCCTAGGTCATGATAATAAGGTCTATATAAGTGTTCACTCCTACTGCGGTGATGAGGGTTTGGTCGGGGGCGATGGTCATGGGAACAGGAGGAAAGGAATGTATTTGAGAGATCTCTGCAGCTTAGGGTGATTGAATCGGGGGAGGGGGTGAGAGAGTCAGTAATGACACTATCATTTCATTGCAGTATTTTATGGCAGTGAAAGCTCTGAGTCCTAACCACTGGACTGCCAGGGAATTTTTTTATTGTATTTCTTAATACACTTAGTATTTGCAGAAAACCCAGCAGGGACCAACACAGGAGAAGCCGTGGGGGCTTGCAGACCTGGTAGTTGCTGCTCATGCCCTGACTGGGTCACACAGATGATTCCTGCTTGCTTTTTCAGCTGCACTGGGTCTTCATGGCTGCTGCGGACTTGCTCTCGTTACAATGAGCTGGGGCCCTCTCTGCTGCCGAGCGTGGACTCTAGGGTGTGTGTGTACCAGAAGTTGCAGTGCTCAGGCTTAGCTGATCCACAACATGTGAAATCCTCCAGATCCAGTGATTGAACCAGTGTCCCCTGCATTGGCAGGCGGTTTCTCAACCACTGGCCCACCAGGGAAGTCCGATGGATATTTCTATCCATGTGTGTGTGCACTGTCCTGAGAAAGGTGGGTTGGACAGGTTGTATAAAGGATGGTAAGTCAAGGATTTGCTGGAGGAGCCTTCCCCAAGCCTGTCCTTGGAGCCAGGGGCAGATGCCATAGCTCACAGGCAAGGTTGCTCCAGCCCTTGGGAAAACTCAGAGTCTAACTGGTCCTCTTTGGGGCTCGCTGCAGAACCCTTCCTCCTTGGCCCTTCAAAATGCCAAGCATCTTATTTGGGGAGGTATACTCATGTTTGGGGGCTTCCCAGGCCACTCAGTGGTAAAGAATCCACTTGCCAATGCAGGAGACAAGGGTTCAGTCCCTGGTCTGGGAAGATCCCCTGGAGAAGGAAATGACAACCCAGTCCAGTAGGCTTGCCTAGAGAATTTCATGGACAGAGGAGCCTGGCGGGTTACAGTCCATGTGGTTGCAGAGTAGGACACAACTTAGCGACTAAACAACAGCCTACCTTTTGAGGTGGCTGCCCTCGGAAGTAAAGCACATTCGTGCCGGAACCCTGTCTCTGTGGGCCTCAAGGGAACCTGACTCTGGAACTGGGCTCTCCGAGGGCAGGGTCTTTGAAGATGCTCCCAGGGGCCTTGGCCCTCCCAGCCACACGTCACAGCTAACCTTGATGCAGGCTGCACAGTCCGTCCCTTCCCCCGCCCACCCCCACTCAGACAGCATTCCCTCCCTCTTACTCTCCCAAAGGAAGAGAAGAACGATCAGCACGGACAGTGGCCGCTGGAGAGGCAACACCAAGAGCCACTCCACGCTCGGGAGAGCGCTGCGTCTCCTCCTGGTGGTTTCGGGCAGTCTACACGTTCAGAGAAACTTCTCTAGTAACCAACTGTAGACGTGATGCCTGAAAGCGTAGTCTTATGCTTTGTCTTCTTGTTACTGGAACAACAGCAGGTCAGTTCCGGAAGGGACTTCAGAAGGTCATCTGGGCAGCTCTGCCTCTGAAGACCAACCTAGACCAGGCACATCTCCTCTGTCTCTGAAGGTTCCTATGAGGGAAACGCCGCTGATGCTCTCTGGATAAGAAGCTATTCTTGAAAAGCCTTGAGGCAAAGGGGACCTGTCGGGAACATCCTGCCTTGGGCAATCTGCAGTGGGTTCCCATTTATGGAAGGCGACTGGGCACTGTGAATCAAAGGCTTTAAAATAGCTTCACCCACATAGTTTCCGAATAAAACGGTCCTAAATAAACAACTGGACAGCTGAATTAAGACACACTTACAAGGTTGTAGATAACAAAGAAAGAATATAAATGAGCTATATGGGGATTTAAATGCATGGTGGTAAATGCAAGCAGCACAGGCCATTAAATATACCCATTAAAAAAAAAAAACTTGGTTTGACAGAGAAAGACAAATATCATATGATATCATTTACATATAGAATCTAAAAAAAGTGATACAAATAAATTTTTATACAAAACAGAAACAGACCCACAGACATTGAAAAGCAACTCATGGGGGAAAAGCAACTCATGGGGGGAAAGTGGGGAGGGATAAATCAGGAGTTTGAGATTAACATATACACCCTACTGCACATAAAATAGATAACCAGCAAGGACCTACTGTAGAGAACAGGAAATGATAGTCAATATTTTATAATAACCTATAAGGGAAAAGAATCTAAAATATACATATATATATGTATGTGTACTAACTCACTTAACACCTGAAACTAACACAATATTGTCAATCAGCTATACTTTGGTATTAATTAATGAAAATAAAAATATGTAAAAAGTAAAAAAAGAAAACTTGGCTTGAGAGAATATTTGATGACATGGAGAGACACTCAAAATATACTATTAAAAAGCAGGTCATAAAGTAGTATGTTTAAGAGTTATTATTTTTATTTTTGAGAAAATAAGAAATAAGAAAATATAGAAAGATGAGAAGCATGTGTAGTAAGATCTTAATAACAGCTATCTTTGGGAGGTAATATAGGTATTTTACCCTTCATTTGCATAGCTGTACTTTCAGAGGCTTTGCAATGAATATAGATTAGTTTTAACTTTTTAATTATACCAGGTATGCACAAATATGGAAGTCGGGGTGACATCTTCAAACGGAACACGCAAGGTCAGCAGATCTCTAAGCACCACCCGCCCCAGGGCCGTCCTCGTCCATCAGGGTCCACATGAGGAGTTTAGCATCATTCCTTTGAATCCTTTTCCTACGCATTTTGCACAGGTGTGTGTGTGTTTAACACACTTAGAAATAGGCAGCATTCTTTCAGGTTTTTGTTTTCACATATTAGATGTCATAATGTATGTACTGTATTGACATGAAACTTGTTTTGTTTTTTCACTTACTCACAGACCTAGGAGATCTTTTCATGTTGGTATAAGGAGATCTATGCAGTTATTTTAACTGCTGTATAGTATCTCTGTGGGTGGATCACAGTTTGTCTACCTGTCCATAACTGATGGATATGTAGGTTGTTTACAGTCTCTGATATACAAACACTGGTGCCTTGAAAATCCTCACCCAACCTGACATACATGCAGGTACCTACTCATTTCTCTAGAGATTTCTAAGGAACCAAAGCTATAGTCATGCACATTTTAAATTTAAATAGGTAACCCTAAAGTACATTCCAAAAATAAGATTTGCCTGTGGATTTTCCCACTAACGGTATTTAAGATACCTGCTCCTTGTCAATACATGACCTCATCATCAATCTTTTAAGTTTTTTGTGAGAAAATAGGATTATCAAAGGTCATCCTGTTGAACCTCCACCATCTGATGACTGGCTCTTTATTATCCTCCAAGGGGTTCAGCAGCCCTTCTCCTTCTCCTCGAATACCCAGGAACACAGTTTTGCACTCAGTGCCCTGGGTGGCTGGGTCACATGTCTGAAGGCTGGGCAAGGAGTGCGACTGGGCTGTAGATGAGAGGGGAAACCCCAAAAATACAGAAACCATTTCCCATCACCAGGCACCACACACGGACTACTGGTCTACCTCCAGAATAAACGGCAGCTCTGTCTGCCTCTTCTGACTTTGTCACCACCATTCGAGACCCAGGCACCCTCATCCATCACACAAACCCTGAAACTGTCTGCCATTGTCCCCCTCGTCCACTCTTGTCCTTTCAATCCTGTTCATCCGCCAGCCAACAGCCAGATGAAGCTTTCCTGAAATGTAATTCAGATCCCATCACTCCCAGGCTCAAAGGCTTCCGATCCCTTCCTGCTAAACTGGAAATTACATCCCAGCCCTCTTCCAGGGCTGCAGAACCCTGCACCCTCTGCGCGCCCCCCCCCCCACACACACACTGACTCCTTCTCTGCTCTCCTCCTTGCTTACTATCGACCAGACACCCGGGGCACCCTTCTACTCCACAAACCACCCCTCACCAACTTCCCCCAGGGACTCCTGGGTCCCTGTTCACCTTGCACCCTCTATCAGGGACACTCTTCCCAAGCTGATCCACCCCCCCACTCACCTTTCAGATCTCAGCTTAAATGCCATGCGGTCTAAATTGGGTCTTCCCCAGCTTGTTCTAATTTTCCACATTTTGCTTTCATGGGACCCATCACAACCAAAATGCAGAAGCTTATCTGTGTGTCTGTTTCCAATATTTCAGGTCCGTCTTCCCACCAGACTGGGAGTCCGTGGGGGTAGAGTCTCGTCCGCCATTTCTTTCCTGAATCTCAGCACCAAACACAGTGCCTGGCACGTACTATTAATAGACGGCTTAATGAGGAACGAATGCATGGATGGATGGATACACAAGAAAGGGGGAGGGAAGCATCCTAGGAGCTGGGGAGGAAAGGGGGAGAAGTCAGGAGGTACTCAAGGGAACCCTTGATCAGAAAGGAGCCCTGGGAGGTGAAGGGGGCCTGGAGATGGCTAAGAGGATGAGCATCTAATGGTACCTTCCGGCTGTCTGCTCTTCTGGGATGCAGTTCCCTCTATGACCCCAAATCTCAGTAAAAGCCTGTGCTGCTCAGATGAGTGGTACCTTGGGAAGAAGTTAAAGGAAGATGAGTTGCTTCTGAGTCCAGGTGGGGCTAGAGAGACAAAGACAGCTGCAGGAGGCAAATCAGAGACACACCCCCCTGGGAATCCTTAGTGATTCAGTCCGGGTGGGGACACCATGGGTCCCCATGGTGGGGACTCACTGAAGGGAAGAGTGACCCCCCACACAGCTAGAGGAATTTGGTGATTCCATTATTCTACCAGGTTCCCCATTTCCTTCAGAGGAAAAGAATATTAAGGAAAAAAACAGGAAGGAGACCAAGAATCAGGTGGCTTATTCCTCTTAGAGGTGGGTGTTCAGGGGAAGTGAGCCCAAGCCTTGGCCTCAGCTGAGTTCTGGGTTCCAGTGCCAGACCCTCCTCTGCGTCTATAAGGCGGGCAGGACAGTCACTGTCTACATCAAGGTGTCAACAGACGACACGAGATAACAGACCTCAAATCTTGGCACTGATTGATGCACTTTTGACTTCGTTCACAGCAAATGAGGGGAAGGGAAGGCACAAGCCCAATGCCAAGAGCAGGGACCCTGTGAGTGTGAAGCCCCGGGTGACTGCACAGGTCACGAGGCCCGGCAGCCAACCCGCCCCCCGTGCAAACTCACTTCTGGGTTAATGCTCTGCTTTAATTTCAACAGCTTGAAATTCGTCATTTTTGAACAAGGGACCCTGCACTTTCATTGTGCACTGGGCTCCGCAAATTAAATTATGTAGCCTGTGTGTGTGTGTGAGAGAGAGAGAGAGAGAGGAAGAAGGAGACAAAGAGAGAAGGATGCTGCTGTGAGTGATCCGCGGAGAGATGAAGTGATGTTCTCATCAATGAAGCAATGCTAATTGACGGTAACACCCACCCTATGGGACCGAGCCAACACCACACACCAGCAAGCTGAGACATCACCTAACAATAGCCCCTCTCAGTTCTAATCGTTAACAACCAAAACAACCCCTCCTAGACTTTGGGCTGGTACCCAAACACCCCCACACCCGCAGGCTGAGGCCCAGCACCCAGCGGTGCCAGGTGTGGGCTCCCTGTGAATTTTCGCGAGGACTCAACCAGCGCCAGAGGCTGTCTGCTGATGTTTCTGTACAAGAGGCATGCAATGTGCTCACTCCCACAAGTGCCGCCTGAACTACCCTGTGGGCAACCTAAATGATGACATCACCACTTCGTCCTCCCGGGACGAGATGGTGCGCTCCCTGAGGACGGGAGCTGGCCGGCATCATCTCAGTGTTCCTGAGGCTGCTTGCTGTACTTGGAACACAGTGGGTGCTCAGTAACACATGCTAGCATCATGTATATCATTCCACAGACACATCATTTGATAGTGGTGGTGGCCACAGACAAGATGAACATAAGATAAAGGAATACTTAGAAGTTTGCAGTCCAAGGACATCCCTGGTGGTCCGGAGGCTAAGACTCCGCACTCCCAACGCAGGAGGCTTGGGGTGATCCCTGGTCAGGGAACTAGATCCCGCATGCCACAACTAAGAGGTCGCACACCACAGCTAAAGATCCTGTGTGTCGCCACTAGAACCTGGCACAGCCTAAATAAATAAACAATCTTTTTAATTAAGAAAAAAATTACAGCCTGAGCAAGTTGGACTCTTACTAGCAGAGGCTGTGCTTCTGCAGCCTGGGACTCTCACTGCTGAGAAGTGGGAAACGAGGAAAGGCTTCTCTTTCTAAATCCACTTCTAAGTTGCTGCTTCAGTGTTCAACACCTGCTCCAAAGAGGGCATTTGGTGAAGAGGAGTGAGACGCCCCTGACAGCGTCAGCAGACCTTGGCCCTGATCCCACTCAGCTCAGTGTCCTTGGCCAGACTGCTCCCTCCCTGGACCTCATGACCCCCTCCATCAGGCGAGCTTATCGGATTAGGGTGCACTGGCTGTTCAATACGGCAGCCGCTCGCTTGAAATGCGGCTAGAGAGACGGAGACACTGAATTACAGATTTTATTTGTTTTTAATTAACATGAATTTTAAAACTGATACACCATCAGTCACTGGAAAATTAGCATCATTTGGAACAAAAGAATTTCAGGTTTTGTTTTTGACATGGAGCTTTTAGAATTTAATTTTGTTTACCTGAAAAATAAAACTTTAAAAAAACGTATCGGGCTTTCCGAGTACAGGTGTTACTTAAGCTGGATTATAAATAATTTTCTGGTCAGCTTCACACCTAGAGTTGGAGCTGATGTCCCACCTTCATTGTAAATTTGATAAAAATCTAAACACAGATGAAATGTTTCTGAAGAAATTTAAGCATTCGAAGAGGTGTTATACGTGTAAAATACAGATTTTGAAGACTCAGTATGAAGAGAGAATGCAAACTATCTCATTAACACTTCTTGCATTGATAATACAATAGGATGAGCTAAGGAGTTAAAGACATGACTGAAGTTAATTTCACGTGTTTCTCCGTCCCATTTTTAATGTGGGCACTAGAAAAAAGTCACATCTGTGGCTCAGAGCCTCCTTCTACTGACAACACTGGATTAGGGAGTCTCTAAAAGTAATTTCTTTTTAAGAATATTCTGACATTCGACAAATGCAACACACTTTCGTGCGAGGTAACTACTGAATTTTAGGTTTGCTTCTTCAGCATCGTAGTCCTGATCGCCTTCCTGATGGTACCTTGACTTTGCAAAAGAAAACTGCCTCCTCTAGACTCACCTCCATCCTCAACTATAGGAATGGGCATATGACCAGCCCTGGCCAATCAGAAAAGAGCACCGTCCCTTTGACCACAGTGATGGGCTCAGATATGACACATGACCCCCAGGCAGCACCAATGAGACGCCCGTTTGGTTGCAAGAGTGACAGCGAGTCCGGCACTCCCCCTGGGATTGTGGAGGATGTAAGATGGAAGCCTAGACCCGAAGGCAGCTCTCCTGCCCCTCGGGAGAGACCAGCCTGCCCGACGAGGAAGCCGGCACAAAGAAAGGAGGACCGGAGAGAGGCCAAGTCTTGTATCTGAAGTCAGGATCTATCCCTGGGAAAAAACAATTGCTTTTTGCTTAAAGCAGTTTGAATCGTAATTCTGACCCTGGAATCATGAATACCATCTAGACAATCGATGATTCCCCTTAACTCAGGCCCAAGTGACTGTCTTCTAAAACTGCTGGGCTAGGGACTCCCCTGGTGGTCCCCTGGTTGGGAGTCTGCGTACCAGAGAAGGGTACATGGCTTCAATCCGGGAAGATTCCACTTGCTGCAGGTCTACTGAACCCTTGCACCACATCTACTGAACCCAGGCTCTAGAGCCTGCCAGCCCCAACTGCTGAGACCCAGCCTCCCAGAGCCAGGGCCCCACGACAAGAGACCCCACCACAGTGAGAAGCCCAGACACAGCTAGAGTGGCCCATGCATAAGGAAGACCCTATGCAGCCCAAAATGAAATAAAATAAATACATAATAAAGTTTAAAAAAAATAAATAAAACCACCGGATGCTGTCCTCAGTTCAGTTCAGTTGCTCAGTCACGTCCAGCTCTTTGCAACCCCATGGACTGCAGCACGCCAGGCTTCCCTGTTCATCACCAACTCCTGGAGCTTGCTCAAACTCACGTCCATCAAGTTGGTGATGCCATCCAACCATCTCATCCTCTGTCATCCCCTTCTCCTCCCTCTTTCAATCTTTCCCAGCCTCAGGGTCTTTTCAAATGAGTCAGTTCTTCACATCAGGTGGCCAAAGTATTGGAGTTTCAGCTTCAACATCAGTCCTTCCAATGAACACCCAGGACTGATCTCCTTTAGGATGGACTGGTTGGATCTCCTTGCAGTCCAAGGGACTCTCAAGAGTCTTCTCCAACACCACAGTTCACAGTTCAAAAGCATCAATTCTTCAGTGCTCAGCTTTCTTTACAGCCCAACTCTCACATCCATACATGACCACTGGAAAAACCATAGCCTTGTCTAGACGGACCTTTGTTGGCAAAGTAATGTCTCTGCTTTTTAATATGCTGTCTAGATTGGTCATAACCTTCATGCCAAGGAGTGTCTTTTAATTTCATGGCTGCAGTCACCATCTGCAGTGATTTTGGAGCCCCCCCAAATAAAGTCAGCCACTGTTTCCACTGTTTCCCCATCTATTTGCCATGAAGTGATGGGACCGGATGCCATGATCTTAGTTTTCTGAATGTTGAGCTTTAAGCCAACTTTTTCACTCTCCTCTTTCACTTTCATCAAGAGGCTCTTTAGTTGAGGCTGTCCTCAACCCTCTCCCAAACCCTGCCTTCTCATACTCGTAGCCTCTTCTCTCCTGGCCACTCTCTCACCCTCCCGTCAGCTGGAATAACTTGTAGTGACATGAACCAGTCCCACTTGTCTTCCTGCATTTTCACATCCTTGCATTTCTCACTGCTTGGGAGATCTCCTCTCTCTCACCCTCCACCCCCACTCTACCCCCTGCCTCATAGGCTCTGGCAATCTCCTCATCTTTCAAGTCTCAGCTACTCTTATCAAGGTCACTGATGACCTCTGTGTTGCCAAACCCAATGGTCACTTCTCGGTCTACCTCTTATGCAACTTTGACAACATTCCACACAGCTGACTGTTCCCATCTTCTTGAAACTTTTTTCTTGGCTTCTATGATACCTTATTCTCCTCCTCCTATGTCACTGACCACTCCTTCTCAATCTCTTCATTCATTCCTTTATTCTTTCATGTGCTTCTTCAACAAATATTTACTCAGAGCCTACCACTTGCTAAGCCCTATGCTAGGTACTAGGCAGTCAACAGAACAAAGCTCTGCCCCACGGAGTTTATATTCTAGGGCAACTTTCCTTTATTGATTCTCCACTTCTGCTCAACCTCCAAATGTTGGCTGTGTGTGTGTGTTAGTTGCTCAGTCGTGTCTGATTCTTTGTGACCCATAGACTATAGCCTGCCACCAGACTCCTCTGTCCATGGGATTTCCCAGGCAAGAATACTGGAGTAGGTTGCCATTCCCTTCTCCGGGGGATCTTCCTGACCCAGGGATCTAACCCTGGTCTCCTGCATTGTAGGCAGATTCTTTGCCATCTGAGCCATCAGGGATCTCTTGTTATTTCCATCTTATCCAGTCTTGTGGCTTTAAATTCCCTCAACATGTTGCTGACTCCCAAATATTTAGCCCTAGCCCTGGCTATTTGCCCTGAAAGTGAAAGTGAAGTCGCTCAGTCGTGTCCGACTCTTTGCTACCCCGTGGACTGTAGCCCACCAGGTTCCTCTGTCCAAGGAATTCTCCAGGCAAGAATACTGGAGTGGATTGCCAGTTCCTTCTCCAGAGGATCTTCCCAACCCAGGGATCGAACCCAGGTCTCCCACATTGCAGCCAGACACTTTAACCTCAACTACCTACTTGATTTACACTTAGATATCTACAGATTGCCTCAAGATTAATGTGTTGAAAACAGAAACATTTATTCCCCAGCTCTCAGCCTAAACTTGTTTCTCCACCTGCCATTCTCCACCACACTCAGTGGCACCATCACCTACCCAGTTGTTTGGCTGAAAAAACCTAAGAGTCATTCTGATCCCTATCTTTTCTTCTCACCCTGCACCCCATCTAGCACCAAGTTCTCCCAGCTCTACCTCCAAAATCTACTCTGGAACTGCCCACTTTTCTCCATTTCCTCTCCTACTCCAGGTCACCCTCCTCTAGCCCTGGACCAGTATTGTCATGACCTCTTCACTGGTTTTCCTGTATCCACTCATACTCATCACCCTTATCTCCCCTTCTTCACCCCGTAGCCGGAGCTATCTTTTAAAAATGTAAATCAGATCACGTCACTCCTCTTCTTAAAACCCCCCATCAAGCAGCATGGGAGAAGACATTTGCAACATTTATGAAAGACAATGGATTAGTAACTCGAATATATAAACAAATTTTAAAAAGAGAGCCTTGTCAAAAAAAATGGACAAGGGATATGAACAGACAATTCACAAGAAACTCCAAGAACTAATAAATACAAAATTACATGTTTAACCTCACTAGTAATCCTGGAAACACAAATTAAAGTGAGTTACCATTTTACACCCAAAGCACTGTCAAAATTTTAAAAGGCTGACAATATCAACAATTGGCAAGGATATAAAGAAGTGGGAACTTTCAGATGCTGTTTATGGGAATATAAATTAGGATGCCAGCTTTAAAGAGCCATCTGGCAACTTTTTATAATGTCGGAAATGCACAAACCCATTAATTCCTCTATTTCAGAAGCAGTTGAAATAGTAAAAAACAGGATGAAACCTTAAGTCTATCAATATGAGAATGAATAAATAAAATATGATATTCATGTGCCCAAATAATTCTATATAGCACTGGAAACAAATTAGCTAAGTTCACACCACATCGCTCAGCATTGTTGGATGAAAAAAAGCAGCCATAAAATTTTGTATGTTTCTATTCGCTCAGCCGCTCAGTCGTGTCTGACTCTCTGCGACCCAATGGACTGTAGCCCCCCAGACTCCTCCATCCATGGGATTCTCCAGGCAAGAATACTGGAGTGGGTTGCCATTTCCTTAGCCAGGGGATCTTCCCGACCCAGGAACTGAACCCACATCTCCTGCATTGGCAGGTGGATTCTTTACCACTGAGCCATCGGGGAAGGCATAAAAAGACTGCACGCTTCCATTTATGAAGATTTAAAATTTTAAACTTCAAGAGAAAAATGGTTTCCCATTCTCCTCGCAGTAAAATTCTAATTCCTACCCGGGACCACGAGGCCTGTGTCATCTGTCACTTGCTGGTCTCTCTAATTCCATCTCATCCCACTCGCTTGGCTCCAGCATGGACAAGGGATGTATCCAGAACAATGCTGTTTTCAAGCATTCTTCAAGCACTGCATTTTCATGCCCACCTTAGAGCCCTTCCATAAACTGTCCCCTCTCGCTGGCACTCCCCCTAAAGCAGGCACCCCATCACCTCCAGACATTGTGTTTACCTATTTATTTATATCTTTGTCTGTCCCCACCAAACCGTGACCTCCAAAGAGTAAGGACCTTGCTTCTGTTGTTCATTGGTATATCACGAATGGATGGCATTTTGTAGGTGTTCAATAAATGCTTGTTGAATGAGTCATTGTGAATTCCTTCAGGAAGTCTTTCCTGCATTCCTAGACCAAGAAACATTCCTTCAATTTGCCCTTCAACAGCTTCCTGCTTGGCCCACTCAGCTCTTTCCCATTATGACTCAGCATCTCTTGATCTGGGTTCTAGATTGGGTGTCAGGGGAACCTGTGAACATCCTAAACTCTAGATCAAATTTCACATGCATGTGCTTATTACATCTTCTGGGAGAAGGTTCTTTGTTTCCATCATATTCTTTAAAGGGTCACACAGAAAAGTTTTCACAACACTGGTGTTTCACTTGCATTGTCGTTAGACCAGGTCCTCCAGATTGTTGGCTGCTTGAGGGCAAGTCAGCCACTGTTTTTCCAAATGCCAGAGAAGGGCCTGATGTGTAATAGATGAATTTCAGTGAAACCTTGAGTGAATGAATAAAGGAATAAATGCATGTTTTCAGAGTCTAGGTGGTCGTTGTTCAGTTGCCAAGTCGTGGGCAAGTCTTTGCAACCCCACAGACTGCAGCATGCCACCTCCTCAGTCCTCCACCATCTCCCAGAGTTCTCTCAAATTCAGGTTCGTTGAGTCGGTGATGTTATCCAACCATCTCATCCTCTGCCACTCTCTGCTTATTTTGCCTTCAGTCTTTCCCAGCATCAGGGTCTTTTCCAAGGAGTCGGCTCTTCTCATCAGGTGGTCTAAGTATTGGAGCTTCTGCTTCAGCATCAGTCCTTCCAGTGAATATTCAGGGTTGATTTCCTTTAGGATGGACTGGTTGGATCTCCGTGCAGTCCAAGGGACTCTCAAGAGCCTTCTCCAGCATCACGGTTCGAAAGAATCAGTTCTTCAGTGCTCAGCCTTCTTTACAGTCCAATTCTCACATTTGTACATGGCTACTGTAAAAACGTTAGCTTTGACTATATGGAACTTTGTCTTCAAAATGATGCCTCTGCTTTTTAATATGCTGTCTAGGTTTGTCACAGCTTTCCTTCCAAGGAGCAAGCGTCTTTTAATTTTATGACTGCTGTTACTGTCCACAGTGATTTTGAAGTCCAAGAAAAGAAAATCTCTCACTGCTTCCACATTTTCTGTTTCTATTTGCCACAAAGTGATGGGACTGGGTGCCAGGATCTTAGCTTTTTTAATATTGAGTTTTAAGCCAACTTTTTCACTCTTCCCTTTCATCGTCATCAAGAGGCTCTTAGTTCCTCTTCACTTCCTGCCATTACGGTGGTATCATCTGCAGGTCTAAGGTTGTTGATAGGTACCGGGTCCGTACTCACTCCCAGTCCCTCTGGGAGGCTGGCCCTTGGGACTGGGACAGGGAAGGAACAGAAGGCTGGCCTCAGAGCTGGGCAGTGACGCACTCAGGACCGCATTCCGGCCCGGCCTCTCCTCGCTCACCTGGGCCCAGCCATGCTGATCCGCTACAGGTTTTTCCATCCTTGACCCAGAGCTGGCTGCACCTCCTCGCTCCTCCTCACCCCGCAAGATGAACCAGCTTTGGTACCAGGAGTGTTACAGCCAAGACGAAGGCAATCGCCAAGCTCAGGCAGCCCCATGGAAACCCCACAACAAGGCACCAAAACAGAGACAAACCTGTCCCAGAAAACTCCAGGGGTGAGGAGGGGTGCCTCTCCACCAATGACTTAGGAATCCAGAAATTCCGGTGGGGCCAACTGGGCAAGGGGTGCAGGATGCTCGCCTCCTTCCATATAAAGAAGTCCCAAGCTCCAACATACATGCTGCCCGCTCTGCGGCCAGAGTCTCTCCCCAAGGCCATCTTGCACACCCCCCAGGCACACGTGTTTCTGAGACATTCATGAATGAAGTCCAGGCAGGCTGGGTCCTCAGGTTATCAGGAGGAATATTTAATAGTGCTATTGGCTCCACTGACTGAGGTCAACCGTGTGCCAGGCCTTGTGCGACATGACCTACGTTTTGAAAAATTTAATCCTCACTATGTCCGTATCAGCCCCATTTGACAGAAGAGGAAACTGAGGCAGGAAAGGCCAAGTGGTTGGCCCAAGGCCCCTCGGCCAACGAGGGGCTAAGGCGAGATTCAAACAGGTCACATGAGTCCTGTGACTTTCAGCTAAACCCTAGAGCTGCCATCTATAAAGCTGGTCACTTGGGGCTACACCTGATTACACTCAGGCCTCATAGCAACCCCGGCCAGGGGAATCACCATCACTTTCCTTATTTTATTCTATTTTTAAAAATTAATTTTTATTTTATTTGGGAGTATAATTGATTTTGGCTTCCCTGGTGGCTCAGTGGTAGAGAATCTGCCTGCAATGCAGGAGACACAGGTTCAATCCCTGGGTCAGGAAGATCCTCTGGAGAAGGAAATGGCAACCTCCTCCAGTATCCTTGCCTGGGAAATCCTATGGACAGAGGAGCCTGGCGGGCTACAGTGCATTAGGTCTCAAAAGAGCTGGACACGACCTAGTGATTAAACAACAGCAATAGCTGATTTATAATGTTGTGTTAGTTTCAGGTGCAGAGCTATGTGATTCAGTTTTACATGTACATACATCCATTCTTTTCAGATTCTGCCCATGTAGGTTGTTATAGAGTGTTGAGTACAGCAGGTCCGTGTTGATGGTGGATTTTATATACAGAAGCGTATTTATTAATGCCAGACTCCTAACTTCTCCCTTCCCCCAACATTTCCCTTTTGGTAACCGTATGTTTGGCTTCAAACTCTGTGAGTCTGTTTCTGTTTTGTAAATAAGTTCATTCATATCATTTTCTTTAGATTCCACATATGTAAGTGACATCATATGATATTTGTCTTTGTCTGATTTGCTTTACTTAGTACGATAATCTCTAGGTCCATTCACGTTGCTGCAAATGGCATTATTATTTTGTTTTTGCACTCTAATCCTAGGTTTATTCAACACAGTCCTTTCACTCTCCACAATAGAGTACAAACACATTATCTAAAATGCCACGCAGTTACAAAACTCTAGAACAGAAAATTTGTGGTCCTGACTGGATGATAAAAGTCAAAAAAGCAATGTACATGTTGTCAAGGGAACCAGCAAGACCACCATGAGTATCAGCGAAACAGGGGGTTCTGGGAGGACCCTGCAGAGCTGGTCTTCACCCTGCTCATCAGTTTCAGAGAGACGGAGCCATGGGGGATGCGTGTGTGTGTAACCCCACATAATAACATGTAAAAAGAGATCCATTTTTAGCAGCCAACAGTGAGTATTTGACCCTAGAGGTCAAAAGAGGCCTCAGGCAAGAAGGGCAGCTGCAGAGAAGTGCACCCTTTCCTGCCGGACCCTGCGGGCAACACGCGGGGGCCTGAGCAGGCCCCAGGTCGTCAGCGGAATGGAAAGCCGTGTTCTCAGGCTCATCCCCGCTGGCTTTGCCACCGACTTGCCTCTCAGGAAAGGGAAACATGCAAGCTTTCTAGCCAGGAAATGTAAGAGCACCTTTGCAAATGAACCCCGCAGCGGCAGTGACCTCCTGGGCCTCCATCCACGCGCGTGTGTGCGTCTGTGCTCCCTCCAGGAGAGGCAGGCCCACAGGGCGTCCTCCCCAGAGGCTGGAGAACTAACCCTGCTGTCTGCTGCACAGCAATGTTCTTAGTGGCTCGGTCGTGTCTGACTCTGCGCGACCCCCTGGACTGCAGCCCGCCAGGCTCCTCTGTCCATGGGATTCTCCAGGCCAGAACACTGGAGTGGGTTGCCATTCCCTTCTCTAGGGATCTTCCCAACCCAGGGATTGAACCCTGCACTGGCAGGTGGATTCTTTACCATCCGAGCCACCAGGGAAGCCCAGAGCACTTGGCCCACACATGCCCGTGGATTTCTCCCCACAGCCACCGCGAGGGCGGCATCACACTCCCATTTTACAGGTTAAAGAGCTCGAAGCCCAGAGAGGGCACGTGAGGCGCCACCCGGGAACAAGGACCAGAGCGGGGGTCACTTCAGACCCCTCGGCCCTCCTCCTCCAGCCTGTCCCCGTGTGCCAGGATCTGACCTTAGAGCAGCCACGGGTCAGGGATGAGATGAAGGTTATCGAGGGCGTGTCCCCCACCCACAGGCCGATGGGTCAGGGGGCAGCATGTGGACCCTCACTTAGAGGGAAGTGAAACGGGAACAGACACTCCACCAGATGTGCTCAGAGGTCTTGGCCAGATAACCAGGCCCGGAGGGCTTCTGAGAGCTGCACGGCGGCCCCAGATGGGCTCCGACGGGAAACCCGGCAGAGAACCAGGGGCCCCGCCCGGGGACAGCCGGACAGGCTCAAGCCCAGGCTCAGGCGGCCCCAGAAACTAGCCATGGGCCCCCGCCTGCCCTCCTGCTCACCTCTTCTGCTGGGACACAGGCGCATCACCAGGGAAGCCGGCTGGGAGGGCAGACCTCTGTCTGGTCTGGGCACGGTGCGGGGGTGCCCGGTGCGGGGGTGCCCGGCCCGGCCCTGCCAGGCCCTCACCAGACAGCCAAGCACAAGGCCCTTCTCAGGCAGACAGACAATCAGCCCTTTCAGTCCCAGGGCAGCCGGGCCGGCGTTCCCTGCACCTCTGTTTCTCTCTAGCTCCTGTGAGTGAATCACTAGGAGTTAATGACTCTGGGAACAATGAGTGAGGAGCAGGTTCGAGTTCTCAAGCAGACAGAAAGCTGGGTCCTAGCGCACCAGGGCCGCGTCTGCTGATGAAGATCCATGCCATGGATGCCCCAGGGTCACAGAGCCCCAAAACAGAGTCATAGAATCGACACCATGGAAGGGTAGGGCCGGAGCATCATGGATTGTTCGAGAGCTACAAGTTGTTCTGATCACAGAACCACCAAAAGCCAATGTCCCAGAACCATCGATTATTGGAAGCCCAGAATCACCACCTTGGGGAAGCAGAGACTTCCAGGACCTTCAACCCATCAGTTGCCAGAACCCAGCTCTTTAAAAACAAAGTTTTATTTATTTAGGGCCTTGCTGGGTCCTCATGGTTGCACGGGCTTTCTGTCTAGTTGTGGCAAGCGGTGAGGTTGGGAGAGAGGACTCCTGTCTGGCCGCGGTGCAGGGCTTTCCCGTTGCCGTGGCTTCTCTTACTGCGGAGCACCTGCTCTGGGCACTAGGGCCGCAGCAGCTGTGGGATGCGCGCTCGGTAGTTGCAGCTCCTGCGCTTTCAAACACAAGCTCAGTAATCGTGGCACATGGGCTGGGCTGACATGGCATATGCGATCTTCCCCGCCCAGGGATTGAACCCGTGTCTCCTGCATTGTCAGGCAGACTCTACCACTGAGCTCAGCTCTTCAGGGCAGGAAAAGGCCGTGCTCTCTGAAGCTTCATTCTGCAGGTGCGAAAACTAAGTTCACTGATCACAGTCACAGATCTGGGGCTGGGCCCCTGACCTCGCCACTGCTTATCCTGGCTCCTTGCCCAGGGAAGGTGGGCAAGGGCAGCAGCAGCCTGAGCTCCTGGACACTCGGCCTGGACTTGCCTCCCTGGGAATCGGTCTGGCTTCATTCTGGGGGATCGTCCGATGCTGTCAGGGCACCTATGCTCAGGCCCTTCCGTTGTGTCAAGATCTGAGCCTTTGTGAGCTCTAAGGTCAGGATGATGTGTTTGGCAAGTCTGGGCAGGCTTGGGCTCTCTTAACCAATCCCTCAGTCCCCTGCCTAATAAGGGAGAATTGTGCACCCTCGTGATTTTACCTGGGAGGATGCCTAGCGGTGATCACACAAAGGAGAGAGCCGGTCCTCCTAGGTTTTCAGACTGGGGTGCCCATTGCCTCATCGGAGTCGCTTCAGTTCATTGTCAAGCCATACAGCGTAATCCCCAGCTCACTTCCCCATCACATGCTAGGCTCAGAGAAGTTGCTAAGACACTAAAGACTCTGTGCCCACCTTTGAGGCCCTCATAGTCCACTGAGACAGTCACATGTATTTGTGATTATAAGTCAAGGCAGAATGTGATAGCAATAAACACAGAAGAGGCAGAAAGCCTTCCTAGGAAGGCTTTATGAGAGAGGGCTAACATCTAACAGGAGCCTTTTAGAGAGCCTTTCATGAAGTCAGTTCCTGACTTCTGCATCTGACTATGATGCAGTAACAAGAATTAGGCTTGCCTTGCCACCCTAAACAGCTAGAGAACCGACCAAAATATATGAAACAATTGCTTTCAAGCAATGGAAAGCAAGTGTGGCAGAATGTGATCCAAAGGAGAAGAGAGATAAATATAATGGGGGTTGGGGAGAGGGCTGATTGTCCTGGTTTTCTGCCTAGTCATACTTCAGACCATGGTCCAAGGAGAGGGAAACCCAAGAAGAACATACTAATCTTGCTGAACTGAGCATTTGGAGTTTGGTGTCCAGGGACACAGCTAGAAGTTGAATGGCAAAGTTCCAGAAAGGAGGAAGCTGTGTAGAAAATGAGCTCCAGAAATTTGCATGGGACCTTCTAGAGTTGTTGTTAAGTACTAGAGTAAAATTCCCCGAGACAGAGCAAAGACAAACTGAAATTTGCAAGTGGAACAATTCCCAGAGCTCACACAGGTCAGAAAACATTTGAGTTGCAACCAGCCAGAGTGGTGAAAACTCAGCAAAAACCTCAAACATTCAGTGGAAAGTTCGCAGAAGTCATGTGTTAGCCATGGGCTAAGCCATCCCTAGAGTGAAGGCTAGTCCAGACCAGCCATAGCAAAGTTTGAAAACAGGCTTCAAAGGGATAAAGATAGTGTGCAAGTAACCTAGCTGCATGTTACAACAAAGCCCAACATTATTTAAAAGAAGACAACAAAATTGAGACACTCAACTATGTAACAGCCATAATGTCCAGCATCCAGTTAGAAACTGCTGGATATGCCCCAAAGCAGGAAATGTGACCCATAGACAGAAGAAAAATCAATCAATAAAAATGGGCACAGAAATGATAGAGACGATGGGACTAGATACAGAGATGTTAAAGAGTTATTATAATTACAAATATTTAAAGAAAAATATAATCATAATGAGTAGAGGAATGGAAGATATAAAAAGGAATCAAGTAGAACTTCTAAAATGAAAAATAGACTATGTAAAATGAGAATTTTATCAAATGAGATCAACATTGCAGAAGAAAAGATAACTGACCCACATTTCAGTGTATCAATATAATCTACCCGAATCCCAGGGAGAAAAATAGATGGGAAAAAAAATTAACAGAGCTTAGTGATCTCTGATATGACATCAAATGGTCTAATGTAAGTGTAACTGAAGTCCAAGAAGGAAAGGAGAGGAGAAAGAAAGACAGAGAAAGAGAGGAAAAGACAGACAGAAGAACACATTTGAAGAAATGATGGCTGGAAATTTTCTAAATTTGAGAAAAATTATAAACCCAGAGATTCAACAACGTCAACAAACTCCAGTCAGGATTAACATAAAAACCCCACACCGAGATACATCATAGTCAAATTGCTGAAAACAAGTGATAACAAGACAATTTAAAAAGTAAACATAGAAAAAAGGACATGTCACATACAGAGAAACAATGATAAGAATTTAAAGAATTCTCATCAGAAACTATGTAAGCAGGAGACAATGGAACCTCTCCAAAGCACTGAAAGAAAAAGAAAAAAATTGTCAACCTAAAATTTTATGGCCAGCAACAATACCCTTTAAACAATGAAAGGGAAATAACTTCTTCACAAAAGAAAAACAAAAGCGGAGAGAATTTGTCACCAGCAGACCTGCACTACAAGAAATAGTAAAGGAAGCTCCTCAAGTGGCAGGAAATTATTCTGGATGAAAACCTGAACTAAACTCAGGAGGAACGAACAGAGAGATGATACACGTGTGAGAAAACAGGAAGGTCTTTCACCCCTCGTTTGTGATGTCTTTGAAAGATAAACAAAAATGATAACAGTGTACAGTGGGGTTTGCAATATACGTAAAAGCAAAACGCATGGCAACAGTAGCACCCAAGGGACAGAATGGGAGTGGAACTCTACTTACTGTTAAATACAGCTTCTTACTCTCTCTGCTGTAGTGGATTTGCATTGCGTCAACTCAGCTAAGCTGGAACCGTATTCTCAGAGTTTCTTTCCCTGTACAGTTCCAAGTCAGCATGGGTCACTAGAGACATTTTATACAACATCTGGTAGGTACAGTGAAGCAGTAGCCATTTGCTTTTTTTTTTTTTTTGTCACTCAAAAAATTGGTGCAGTAACACCAGGTGCAGATCGCATACACTGCGACTTAACTGCTGGGTCACCCTGTCATCACGAGATGGCAGCTGAGCCCACAGCCCCTCCAGCTCCTGCTGGATCATCCTGCAGTTTCTCCTCTAGGTCAAACACATCTTCAGAGATGGCCTCTTGGAAACAGTGAGAGAGGACGTGTGGGTGCCGCTTTGTTCCTGCTCCCCTACTCTTCCCCAACTTCAAATCCGTCTCCTGCTCCCAATGTCTTTCCCTTCACAGCCAGGAATATACCAGCACCAGACACAAAGAAACCAGCCTTTTAGAAACTGTTTAGCCAGCTGCCTACCATTGCATAAGATCAAATTTCTATAATAAACCCTTGCTATATATTACTCCCAGTGGTTTTGTTTCTCTGTTTGAACGCTGACTAATAAATATGCAAAGTACTCAAGTATTATGTGATTAGTTAAAGATGCATATAATTAACCCTCAAGCAGCTACTGAAAAAGAAAATAGGGATTTCCCTGGTGGCAAGGTGGCATAGTGGTTAGGATTCCAGGCTTTCACTGCCGTGGCCCTGGTTCTATCCCTGGTTGGGGAGCTGAGATCCCACAAGCTGTGCAGTGTAACTGAAAAAAAGGAAAAGAAAGAATGAAAATAAAATGGATTATAAACGATATATAATCCAAAGAAACCAGACAAGGGGAAGGAAATTAAGGAACGAAAAATAGAAATCACACGGCAGAACAGTAGATTTAAACTCAATTATGTTGATACTTAATTAACTGTAAATCATCTAAACTCAGAGCAAGTGCGCCTTCAGAACGAGGAATTTTACCAGAGACTGAGAAAGGTATTAATGAATGAGAAATGGATCAACTAGTGAAGAGAATATGTTACTCCTAAATCTACACGTGCCTAATAACAGAGCTTCAAAAATACATGAAACAAACACCGAAAGGAGAGGTAGGGAACCCGCAGCGAGCGCTGGGATTCCATCCCCTCACCACCGAGGGAACAGCGGGCAGAGTCAGCAAGGGCACGGAAGGGCGCCGCAGCACCGAGGGAACAGCGGGCAGAGTCAGCAGGGCACGGAAGGGCGCCGCAGCACCGTCAAACAGCGCGGCCTCATTTACGCTCACACAACACTCCACGCGACAGGGGAGTGCACGCCGGTCCCAAGAGCAAACCCAACATGCACCAAATACCGGGCCCTACGGTAAACATCAGTCCGTTTAAAAGATGAAATCACTACACTGGCGCTGGAGGGGGGAGGAAAGATAAAGGGATGCGCAAGGTCTTTCTTGGGTTTGTTCTTTTACTAAAAGAGAAGAGAAACTTTCCATATAATGCAAATGAGTCATCTTTCGCTGCTTACAAGTGATAGCAGTGGATTACTGCAGTGCATTTTAAAACTTAACTCCTTTCAAATCGGGCCATGTGTCAGAAGGGACTTCCAGGCCAGCAGAGCATGCCGTTGACGGTCTGGACAACTTTTCAAAGGGAGGTTGCTGGTGATAATGACTTAAGTCAAGAAACAGGCCTGTAAATAGCTAGTGCCCTGCGCTCCTGTGATAAACCCCACGCCTACACTTCCTCTTGGGTGTCCATAGCTTATCAGTATGTCCATAAGCTTCTATTTCTCTTGGATTGTCCATCTTAGGCAACGGCGCCACTCGGATCTGCGGGCAGTCGAAACCCCTGCCTTCTTTCTCAGAACCCAGGGTTGAGTAATCAGAGAACTCATGAGTCTTTTTCTCTCATTAATCACTTGAACCATATTTTCTCTCCCCTCTCATCACCAATGCCAAGTCCAGGCCATCTCACTTCTCACTGCCTCGAACTCGCCCCAGGCCTTCCGCCTCGATCCGCTCTGCCCTGCCTGCCGACGGAGCCTGGACGTTCATGTGCTTCGTGTTTTAAAAGTCGCACAGAGGGGACTTCTCTGGTGATCCAGTGGTTAAGAATCCATCCTCCAGTGCAGGGACATGGGTGAGATCGTGGTCAGAGAACTAGGATCCCACACGCTGTGGGGCAACTAAACCTGAGCACCAAAGTGATGCCGGCGCAGCCAATTTCTTTTTTTAAGTCACACAATAACGTGTGTTTCTCAACAGGAAATATCTAATACAGGTGAGCAAAGCCCCAAATACATTACTTAATACAAAGAAGTGAAGGCAGATTGTAATTTCCCCCATATCACTCAGTGCTGACCACTGCAAATATTTTGGATGAGCTACCTTACAACTCTTCCTAAACATTCACTTATATTCCTTACACAATAGGATTGTACTAGATGTGCTATTAGGGTAACCCGGTTTGCTCAGGACAGTCCCCGTTTTAGCACTGAAGATCCTGCACCCAGGGAAAGCAGTCAGTCCTGGGCAAAGTGCAATTGCAACTCTGCAATATATTATTTTAGGACTTCCCTAGTGGCTCAGATGGTAAAGAGTCTGCCTGCAGTGCGAAGAGACCTGGGTTTGATCCCCGGGTTGGGAAAATCCCTTGGAGAAGGAAATGGCTACCGACTCCAGTATCCTTGCCTGGAAAATCCCATGGACGGAGGAACCTGGCAGACTACAGTCCGTAGGGTCCCAAAGAGTCGGACACAACTGAGTGACTTCACTTTCTTTTCTTTAATATATTATTTTAATATAGTAACAGCTTGCAATGTTAGCAATATACAACTTTATCTTCATTTTAATGACTGCAGGGATTCCAGCACATGTCAATGTCAAAAGGACCTTTAAAGGTAAAAATCCACATCTCTTCTGTGTACCAGCTTTTGATGCACCCCACAGTATAGAGTAGTGAGCTTGAAAGTGGGAGAAGGGAGATGCATTTCAGGAGCTACGCAAGAAGAGCCACTGGATGCAAAGGAGAGAAAGTACCAGGATTTCTGTTTATATGTATTATTTTTATTTCTGTTGGGGAAACTGAATAACCACATGCAAATGAATGGAACAGGACCACTGTCTTACACAAAAATTAACTCAAAGTGGATTATAGATTCCAACATAGAATGAATGGTTTCAAGTTCTGGTTTTAATTTCATGTGTTTTATTACATGATTCTCACATTGCTTTAGGTTTTTTTTAAGTTAGCTACCTTAAAAAGTGATCTTTGGACTTCCTAGGTGGTCCAGTGGTTAAGAATCCACCTGCCAATGCAGGAGACATGGGTTCCATCCCCGGACTGGGAAGAGCGCACGTGCTATAGGGCAACCGAGCCCGTGAGTCACAACGACCAAGTCCGCACTCTGCAGCCCGGGCTCCACAACGGAAGCCCCCGCAACACTAGGGAGAGCCGCCCCCGCCCGGGCTCCACAACGGAAGCCCCCGCAACACTAGGGAGAGCCGCCCCCGCCCGGGCTCCACAACGGAAGCCCCCGCAACACTAGGGAGAGCCGCCCCCGCCCGGGCTCCACAACGGAAGCCCCCGCAACACTAGGGAGAGCCGCCCCCGCCCGGGCTCCACAACGGAAGCCCCCGCAACACTAGGGAGAGCCGCTCCCGCCCGGGCTCCACAACGGAAGCCCCCGCAACACTAGGGAGAGCCGCCCCCGTGAGCCACAACTAGAGAGAGCTCACGTGTAGCAACGGAGACCCAGCGCAGCCAAAAATAAAATAAATAAAAATTTAAAAATGATCTTTGCTGGCAATTCTTTTCAAAATATCATAATCAACTAAATTATATTAAATAATTATTCACGAGGGGAAAAAAGACTTGAATGTAAGACCTAAAGCCATAAAACCCCTAGAAGAAAATATAGGGGATAAGCTTCTTGGCATCAGCCTGGTGATGATTTGGCACCGAAAGCAAAGGCCACAAGAGCAAAAATAGACAAGTAGGGCTACATCAAACTAACAAGCTTTTGCTTAGCAAGTGAAACCATCCACAAAATTAGAAGGCAACCTACCAAATGGGAGAAAATTTTTGCAAATCATTTACCTGATAAGAGGCTGATATCCAAAATGTACAAAGAACTCACACAATTCAATAGCAAAAAAAAAAAAAAATCCAATTAAATGCTTGTGTTTATGTGTCTTATAATATACACGATACATTTGTGTGTATATGTATATAATTTATTCATGAATAAATCTTCACATAATGGACCTGTTGTGTGTGTGTATTTTAGAGCATGATCTTAAAAGTTGGGGACACTGGCCTAGCTGATAAAATATTAACTTTTTAGCAGTTCTGGAATATCCAGTGTAGTTAAAGCTTTACCATTCCTCTGGCTTCATAGACCACCTACCCACACCCCAGCAAGTCACAGCAAACCACGTCTGTTCCCTAAATATCCATATTCTCCCCTCCAAGTCTTTGCACAAGCTGTTTCCTCTGCCAGAATTTCCCACCACCCCACCCTCTTCACTTCCTGGCTAACGTGTACCTGTATCTCAAGACTCAGATCAAGTGACATCTCTGCCAGGAAGCCTTCCTGGGTACACACCTCCTCTGAGCCCAAGCCACCCAGACTGGGTGCCCCTCCTCTTTGTTCCCATAGCACCCTATGCTTATCTGCACAACACTACAACACTAACCATATGACTTCATAATTGTCAGTTTATCCCTTTATGACTTTCTCAAGGTAGGGGACTGCCCTCTAGATGTGAATCCCTAGTGGCTGCCCAGCCCAGTGCCTGCCACAGAGTCACCTCCTGGTAACTGGTGACAGTAATAGCACACATGTATACCGTACTTTGTCAATGCCAGGCGCTGGTTTAAGACCTTTAACATGAATCCACCCCTACGAGCCAGGTACTTCTGTTGTGTCCATTTTACAGATGAGGAAACAGAGGCACAGAAAAGTTAAATAACTTGCTGAGTTCACATAATATTGGCAGAGCTTGAATTTGAATCCAGGTAGATCGGTTTCAGAATCCATGCTATCAATCACTGTGTGATTCACTCAGTGAAAGAACGGATGGACAAAGGGAGGAATGAAGGAAGAAACGAATGAAGGGTTAAATACAGCAGGGAGTAAATGAACGTCGACCTGGCATCATGAGACCGTGTCCAGCCTGCTGTGCAGACATCAATCAACTGCTCCATCAATAAGATGCCTTAGTCATTTTCCACTTTGCACTGTTTTCAAAATTTTAGTCAGTGCTTAAGAAGGAACCAAAATCTTGGTTCCTAAAGAAAAGGATAGTGTAGGATAATTAAATAGATCATTTAGGAGTCCCTCTACGGGATCAAAGACAGAGGGGGAGTTTTAAGGGCGTTTGGGAGACTGTTGTAGGCCAATGAGTACTCAGGAAAAGAATCCAGTAACCTAGCAACAGTTTACACTACTTTGAAGGAAGACCAGGTGCATCTAAGCACCAGGCACACTCAAGCCACAAGCCCTGCTAGTTAAAGCACAAGACAGTAGGTATGGGGTCTGAATCTTGCTACATGAAGTCAGGGAGTTAATGGTCATATAGTTAATACAGGAATATAGGTGAAAGGTGAAAAAACTAGGGGAAAGGGGAAATTACACCGAAACCTGAGATGAATTACCATATTTTATTACATGTTACCGCCCTTTTGCTAATGCACATATGATTTCAATCACGCCATGACAGTCCTGCTTAGACCATATAGGGTCAAAGGAGACCGAATGAGGAAAGCCTTGGTGTCTGCCCAAAAGCGAGGAAGAGGGTGGTCTTCTCCCCTCCCCACCTTTTCTTTGATTATAAAAGGGTAGCCCTCCTTGTTCTCGGGACTGCACTCCCTTGCCTGCCCGCTTGAATGTCTCACAAGCATCCTGTGCCAATAAACTCACTCTTCACCTCTTTGCCTCACACTGAACTCTTTCTGTGATGAGACAAAAGAACCCGACCCTCAGTAAGTCCTGGCACCAGGTGAGGGGTTTTAATTAAGAGACAGTGGTTTCGAATCCCCCCTCCCCAAGTCAAGGACTGTGGGGTCTAGTCCCGCCCTGAGGTGTGTCTGGGTTCAGGGCCCACCTAAGGAGGGCAGTTTCCCTTCCTCCTCAGCCTTTTACTGGTACCGACCAAGCCGCCCCATCCCCAGTACTTCCTCCCTCACAGCGTGTATGACTGTCGAGTGTTGGCGCTAGAGGCTACACTGACAGCCCTCTATTTTGTAGATGGGAAAACTGAAGCTCAGAGTGGCAAAGCAACTTGTGAAAGGTCACACAGCAAGTTAATCGCAGAGTCGAAGTGGACATGGCCCCGTGGCTTCCAGTCTGTCTCTCTTTACTAAACTGCCTCTGTTCATCTGCTTTCAGCATATCAATCAAAAGGCATTTTGAGCAAAAGCACTGCAGACAGGTTTAATGATTTCTTAAGTGCAGACACGACCCCAGATCTGCTTCTGTGTCAATTTGCAAAGGTCATGGGAATAAGGGAGGTGACAAATCCAGGGTGGAAGTCCTGCGATTTCCTCCAGGCAGCAAGTAGCTGACACCATCACTGACGATGCGCCATGGGCTAGGCGCGATGCGCTTCCTTTCGTTATCCCACTTAATCCCCCCAACAGAGATAATCACCCTCATTTTACAAGCAAATTGAGGCTCAGAGAGGTAAATTGAGTGTCTGACTCCAATTTTTCTGGAACCGTCCCTGTTTTACAACTGAAAATCCCACGTCACAGGAACCCCTCTGTCCCAGGCAAACTAGAATGTTTGGTCACCTTCGGGGTAAGTAGCCCACCCAAAGAATTGGATCCCAGAGATTCCAGCCCAAACCTGACGCCAAGTCTCAGGCTATCACGCTGTGCTGAGCCTCTGGGTAAACAGATAAACCCAAGAGGGAGAAATAAACACACAGACAAGCACGTTGGGCTGGAGTGGGAAGTGGGCCGGAGGTGGGTGGGTACGGAGGAGGGGCGGCTCTGAAGTCAGGTCAGCCCTGGGTCACCGCAGCTGAGTTAAGCCGTCTGGGAGGCCGGAGGCTGCTGGCTGACCTGCCAGGCGAGGACAAACAGAGGCTGTTCTATTCCTCTCTCTTTATCCCAGGAGGAGTCTGTTGACCACGATAACAGCCCTGTTATCTCGGCCAGGTCTCTGGGTTCTTGCCAGACAGTGACGAGGAGGTTAAGATCTGAGGCTCTGACAAAACCCATCTCCCTGGCACCCTGGCATGCTCCCCATCCTCGGCTGAAAGGCTGCTTGTTGGGGCGGGGGATGGGACAAGTAGAGCACCAAAGGGCAGGGGCTCCCCACCCAGGGGCCCCGGGAGACCAGGACCTCTCTGCTCAGATACTGGGCTCCCCACCCAGGGGGCCCCGGGAGACCAGGACCTCTCTGCTCAGATATTGGATTTCTGGGTTGCCAGGAAAAGTGCGTCACACTTGTAGACCAGTGGCTGGAAGTCAGACACACTGGGTGTTGCCTCTTTTTACCCTCTCGGTCCTCATGACTTCCAGCCGACAGAAGAGGATGCTGAGGCTCAGAAGCTGTGACATTCAGTCACACAGCACAGCAGTGACGCCGTGTGCCAACAAACCCCAGCTCTCCCTGTCTCCAACCTTGGTGCTTTTCTCTGCACAAGGCTGTAAAATGACACGAAGATAGGCTATGTCCCGGGAGCGGGTCTGTGCGATCCCGTCCCCACACCACACCTCCTCAGCCCCCTCCTCTACCTGGCTGACTCTTGCCATCATTGGACACCCAGCTTGAGGGCCCTCGCCTGCAGGCAGTCTGCCTGATCTCTACCCTGTTTCAGAACCCCCGGGGGCCTGTGCTTGGGCAACCAGGGTTCTTACGCTTTAGGTTGTAGCAGGTCCTTGTCAGGCTCCTCCTGCACTAGGGCGCCCAGGGGCCAAGAACTGATGGCCCACCTCCCAGCAAAAATAAACATATTTAGTAAATCACAAGATCGTCTCTAGCTGCTCCTGAAACAGTGGCATCCTGCAGGCAAGAGCCCACTAAAAAGTCTTCTAGCAGGTGCCTCTGCTTCACCCACTCCCCCCAACCCCATGACCCCTTGACCTTCATCTGTCACCTCACGACTCAAAGTGTGGTCCCTGGATCAGCAGCATCAGTACCACCAAGGGCTTGTTGGAAATGCAGAACCTCAGACAACCCAGACCCCTGGCACGAAGCAGAGCTTCATTAACATTAGCTCTTGTTATAGTATCGAAACCTTGCTCCAAACCCTACTATGTAGCACCCATCATCCACATTCCTAGTTGGGGAGCTGGGCTTCAGGGAAGGGAAATTACTTTCTCCAGGTTCAACAGCCAGGAAATGATAGACATGGGTTTCAAACCTAGGGTTCATCACTCTCTCAAGCTGATGGAAGTTAGTGCTGATATTCCACATGGTGGAAAGAGATGGGAAATCTACATCTATCAAGCATGCACTCTATGCAGAGCCCTCCACCTGGCTCATCTCTTGTGATCTTCCCTACCCCTTTATGAAGCAGTGGGGTAGGCTGTCTCATTTTACAGACGAGACTGCAAGACTCAGGCGGGAGGAGGGAACTTGCCCAAAGGCCACAGCCAGGAAATGGCGGTAACGGGTGGAACCCAGTTCTGTTTACCTGAAGCCAGCACGTGGCCTGTTCCTGATCCAGATGAGCGGATCCGTGGACTGTGGCTGGGGAAGGTGGGGGCTGGTTCACTGCTCCAGCTCCCTCCCGTCCACCTTGGAGAACTTGTGGCCCTGGGTCAAAGTTCACACTTCCTTCCCCTTTCTAATGCTCTGCCTTCGGCTTAATGATTAACCACTTCCGACAGAGCACAAACACCTGCCTATCGCAGCAATCAATCGGCCCCCAATGTATGATGTCACCCCCAAACTATTTCCTTCAGCTGCTGGCAGGTGCTGGGAATTCCTGGGATCGCCCTGGCGCTTGCCTAGGGCTCACCTTGCAGGTCCTTCTGTGTGTGCTCCTGGATGTGTGTCTTCGCAGCAGACAGCTCACAGGGTGATGAACACAGGGGCAGGACCTGAGAGGCCTGTTCCCGCAGCAGCCCCGTCCCTCTCGCTGGTGAGATTTGGGCAGATTTCTCAGCTTCAGCTTCTCCATCACTAAAACGAGTAGGTGATCTCCCAAATACACAAAGAGTTCACGCAGCTCAATATCAAACAAACAGCCCAATCAAAACATGGACCCGAGACTTAAATAGACATTTCCCCAAAGAAGACAGACAGATGCCCAAGAGGCACATGAAAAGATGTTCACTATCACTAGCTGTTGCTGCTGCTGCTAAGTCGCTTCAGTCGTGTCTGACTCTGTGCGACCCCATAGACGGCAGCCCACCAGGCTCCGCCGTCCCTGGGATTCTCCAGGCAAGAACACTGGAGGGGGTTACCATTTCCTTCTCCAATGCATGAAAGTGAAAAGTGAAAGTGAAGTCGCTCAGTCGTGTCCGAGTCTTCGTGACCCCATAGACGGCAGCCCACCAGGCTCCTCCATCCATGGGATTCCAGGGAAGAGTATTGGAGTGGGGTGCCACTGGAATGCAAACCAAAACTACAATGAGGTATCACCTCACAAGGTCAGAATGGCCATGACCAAAAAAATCTACAAACAGTAAGTGCTGGAAAGCGTGCGAGAAAAAGGGAACTGACTCCCTTGCTCTGTTGGTGGGAATGTAAATTGATTCAGCCCCTGTGGAGAAGTATGGAGGTTCCTAAAAAAGCTAAAAGTACAACTGCCATACAACCCAGCAATCCCACTCCTGGGCACACACCCTGAGAAAACCATAATTCAAAAAGACACACGCGCCCCTGTGTTCACTGCGGCACTATTTACAACAGCCGGGACACGGAAGCGACCTAGACGTCCATCGACAGATGAATGGATAGAGAACATATACACAATGAAATGTTACTTAACCATCAAAAGGAACAGAATTTTGGTCATTTGTAGAGACGTGGATGGACCTAGAGTCTGTCATACAGAGTGAAGCAAGTCAGAAAAACAAAAACAAATATCGCATATTAACACCTCTAGTAGCTCAGTTGGTAAAGAATCCACCTGCAATGCAGGAGACCTGGGTTCGATCCCTGGGTTGGGAAGATCCCCTGGAGAAGGGAAAGGCTCCCCACTCCAGTCTTCTGGCCTGGAGAATTCCATGGACTGTATAGTCCATGGGGTCGCAAAGAGTCAGACACGACTGAGCAACTTTCACTTTCGCTTTTCACTTTCAACACGTATATGTGGAATCTAGAAAAATGGTACAGATGAACCTATTTGCAAAGCAGACATAGAGAACAAGACTATATGGGCACCAAAGGAGAAACGGGGTGAGATGAACTGAGAGACTGCGACTGACAGATAACACTACTGTGCATAAAATGGATAACTAATGAGAACCTGCTGGAGAGCACAGGGAACTTCTAAAAATAAAGTGGGTGGGTGACAGCTTCCAAGTGACCGTGAGAAGTGCTCGGAGTGTGTGGACGTGGCTGGGGGGTCGCAGTCCTCACTGATCACGCAAGATCTTTTGTTGCGGCTCCAGGGCTTGGTAGTTGCATGGGCTTAGTTGCAAGTGGATTCTTTACCGCTGAGCCCTCAGGGAAGCCCCCCCACAGACACACAAGAATCAAAACACAGCTCACGGCTGTCTGCTGGTGTAGCCGGTGAGCGTAGTCGGTACAGGGCCTGGAGCCGCGGGGATGGTTCAAGGGCAGAAGTGTCGTTCAGAAGAAGAGACAGAACGTGGGCTCCCGCGGTGGCACTGTGTGCATGCCCTGTGAAGGGGTGCCCGGGGGGTGCCCGGGCGGGGGGCGGGCAGCGCTGGCCGCAGGCACCAAGGTGTGAGCGGAGTGCTAAGAGCAGCCTTTCCTCGCCTTCTGCAGAAACAGGACCTGCGGCCCAGTGGACCCCGCGGGGGCCGGGAGCCTTGGAAACCAGCCCTTGGCGTGACTCCCCCCGTTCCTTCAGATGGCCCCGGCCACTGGGGCCAGGCCTCCTCGGTGACTTCGAGAACGAGAGACACGCGCTGCTGATGAAGGCAGCCAGGATTTGTGAGCCCTGGGTGCCCAGGAGGTGCCCTCACACTCACAGACCCAGCCAGGTAAAGTCTGGCGAGGGCCGGATGCCCGAGGGGCAGTGGGCAGCCGGACCCACTGAAACCTGGGTGGGTGCTACTAACACAGCCTGCTCCACACAAGGCCGGAGAAACAGGTTCCAGATAAAGAAGGACTCATACTCAGGCGGGGGAGGGAAGGGCCCCTGGAAGCCCAGCTGGCAGAGCCGGGGCTTCAAGTCATGCCCCCTCCCAGACCTGGACTCAGGGTGAAAGGCACACCCAGGGGGCGCCCCCAAGAAGTCCTTATAAAGTGAAACCTTCTCCGTGAGTCAGCCGGGGCCTGGCCGGCCCAGTGCGTTCACTGGAAAGGTATTCTCTTTTCAGCTCTTTTCTGCCCTTTCACTGCCGGGGAGGTGAGGTCATCGTTAGTAAACACTCTGCCTTGCGGTGAATTTCCTCTGAACGCTTTGCTTCTGTTTAACACGCCAAACCTCGAGGAAGGCTGGCAGCTGAGAGTCGGACAAAGGGCGCTGGGCTGAGTCGGAGGCCTGGCTTCGAGTCCCAGCTTGGCCCCTTTCTAGTTGTGAGAATTTGGCCACTGGAAGCCCCGTCTCTGGGCCTCCGTTCCTCTGTTGATAAAATGAAGTCACTACTCCTGGAAGGAGTCTAAAGAAGTACTCAGCACCACATGCTCATCCAGTCAACACATATTTATTGAGTACTTATGTGTGCAAACTCTAGGGTGAGGACCCTGGAAATCACCGTAAGGTAACACACACGTGGGGCTTCCCTGGTGGCTCAGTGGTGGAGAACCAGCCTGCCAAGGCAGGAGAAGAGGGTTCAGCCCCTGGATGGGAAGATCCCCTGGAGGAGGAAACGGCAGCCCCTGTAGTGCTCTTGCCTGGAGAATCTCACGGACAGAGGAGCCTGGCAGGCTGCAGTCCATGGGGTCGTGAAAGAGTTGGACGTGACTTAGCAACTAAACAGCAGCAACAACACACATGTGAGCACACATACATGTGTTCTGTCTGACACACACACACACACAGCTCGCACTGGCTGCCTTTGGAAGATCCACATTCTGGTGAAGACAGATAGGAATCACATGATCCTACAAACGCATGTTACAATGAGGCCACGATGGGAGCTGAGCTCTGCGCTGGCCCCGTCTGGGGTGTGCGGGGCAGGACAGGTGAGCCCTCCGAAGGAGTGATGATGGAGATGGAAAACATGACCTGGCATCCCCCAGCTTCAGAGAGGGTGGGAGCAGAGCCCGCAGAGAGACGAAGAAGCGGTGGTCGTCCCCAGCAAGGGAGAAGGCCAGCAGGCCTGGAGTGCAGGGCAGGGACCTTACAGGCCGCTGATGCAGGAAGGGGCGGGAGCCAGCGCCGAGCACACAGCTTCTGGCTTGGAGGTTCCAGGCCAGCTCTTCCCCCAAAGGGTTCCACTGGCTTTGCAGAGACATTCCGAAATATCAATGGGTGAGATTTAATTTGGGGTAAAATCAGACACCATCATGTATCCGATCATAATGCGGACCAAAGGCAACAGGTATGAAAGAACTTACAACCGAAAATACTCTCTTCCTTCAACCGAAAATACTCTCTTCCTTCCTTTTATTTTTCTGTGATTCGAAAAAGCACTGCCACGGTTTGATTTTAGTGATAGACTGTGTCAGCCCAGGGGACAGGAGAGCAGCTTTCCATAGGAGGCCTGTGGGAGCCCAGCTAAAGTCGGTCCTGAGGCACAGGACACAGTGTGCCCAGGGCAGCGGGTGCTGCTGAAGGGGGCCGGGACGACCCCTGGGTGGCTGCCAAAGAGTAAATCACATACGGCCGTAGTTCCTGTCCTTTCATTCTGAGAGCAGAAGAAGATTCAGGTCCCAGGACTCGGTAATATTTGTCTTACAAAGTATACGTTGTCTACAAGGAAACATGGTGTGTAATCTCCTTGATGCTGATCGTGGGAGTGATGTTTCTGGATATGACGCCAAAATCAAAGGCCACAAAAGCAAAAATAAACTAGTGGCTATACATCAAAATAAAAAGCTTCTGCACAGCAAAGGAAACTACACACAAAATGAAAAGACAACCTATGGAACAGAAGGAAATATTTGCAAATCATGTATCTGTTAAGAGATCAACCTGTAAAATATGTTAAGAACTCATGCAATTCAATAGCAAAAAACAAATAAGCCAAAAAACCCCCAAACAATCTGATTAAGAAATGGGCAGAACTTGCAGCAGTATGGATGGACCTAGAGATTATCATACTAGATGAACTAAGTCAGACAGAGAAAGACAAATAGTGTGAAATAAGACAAATAGTGTGAACTTATTCAGTTCAGTTCAGTTGCTCAGTCGTGTCTGACTCTTTGGCACTCCATGGACTGCAGCACGCCAGGCCTCCCTGTCCATCACCAACTCCCAGAGCTTGTTCAAACTCATGTCCATCGAGTTGGTGATGCCATCCAGCCATCTCATCCTCTGTCGTCCCCTTCTTCTCCTGCCTTCAATCTTTCCCAGCATCAGGGTCTTTTCCAATGAGTCGGCTCTTCGCATCAGGTGGCGAAGTATTGGAGTTTCAGCTTTAGCATCAGTCCTTCCAATGAATATTCAGGGTTGATCTCCTTTAGGATGGACTGGTTGGATCTCCTTGCAGTCCAAGAGCCTCTCAAGAGTCTTCTCCAACACTACAGTTCAAAAGCATCAACTCTTCGCCACTCAGCCTTCTTTATGGTCCAACTCTCACATCCATACATGACTACTGGAAAAACCATAGCTTTGACTAGATGGACCATTGTTCACAAAGTCACTTCTCTGCTTTTTAATATGCTGTCTAGGTTGGTCATAGCTTTTCTTCTAAGGAGTAAGCATCTTTTAATTTCAGGCTACAGTCACCATCTGCAGTGATTTGGGAGCCTAAGAAAAGAAAGTCTGTCGCTGTTTCCATTGTTTCCCCATCTATTTGCCATGAAGTGATACCACTTATAAGTGGAATCTAAAATATGACACAAATGAGCTTGTCTATGAGACAGACACAGACTCACAGACGGGGCTGCCGAGGTGGAGGCAGGACGGGGAGGGGGGGCTGGGAGGGTGGGACCAGCAGACGGGATCTTCTGTAGAGAATATGGGTGAGCGACGGAGTCTCACTGCACAGAATAGAGGGCTATAGTCAACACCTGCGATAAACCACAATAGAAAAGAGTATGAAAAAGAATGTATGCGTGTGCGTGTGTGTGTGTGTAATGGAATCACTTTGCTGTACAACAGAAATGAACACAACGTTGTAAATCAACTATACTTCAGTAATTTTTCTAAATGGGCAGAAGACCTGAATGGAAATTTTTCCAAAGAAGCATGCAAATGGCCAAACTGTACACCAAAAGGTGCTCAGCATGACATCACCAGGGAAATGCAAATTAAACCCCTAATGAGGTATATTTCATACCTATCAGAATGGCTATTATCAAAAGACAAGAGATAACAAGTATCAGCCAGGGTATGGAGGAAAGGGAACCCTCTCACACTGTTGGTGGGGATGTAAACAGGTAGAGTCACTATGGAGAACAGTATGGAGGTTTCTCAAAAGATTAAAAATAGAACTACCATAGGATCCATCAATTCCACTTCTGGGTATAAGTTCACAAGAACAGCCAATAGGATTTCAAAGAGATATTTGTACTCCCTTGTTTATTGCAGCATCATTCACAACACCCAAGTGTCCATTGTCAGATAAATGGATAAAGCAGTGGTACACTTATTACCTACTATGCCAAAGCCTTTGACTGTGTGGATCACAATAAACTGTGGAAAATCCTCAAAGAGATGGGAATACCAGACCACCTGACCTGATTCTTGAGAAACCTGTATGCAGGTCAGGAAGCAACACTTAGAACTGGACATGGAACAACAGACTGGTTCCAAATAGGAAAAGGAGTATGTCAAGGTTGTATATTGTCACTCTGCTTATCTAACTTATATGCAGAGTACATCATGAGAAACGCTGGGCTGGAGGAAGCACAAGCTGGAATCAAGATTGCCGAGAGAAATATCAATAACCTCAGATATGCAGATGACATCACCCTTATAGCAGAAAGTGAAGAAGAACTAAAGAGCCTCTTGATGAAAGTGAAAATGGAGAGTGAAAAAGTTGGCTTAAAGCTCAATGTTCAGAAAACTAAGATCATGGCATCTGGTCCCATCACTTCATGGGAAATGGATGGGGAAACAGTGGAAACAGTGTCAGACTTTATTTTTTTGGGCTCCAAAATCACTGCAGATGGTAACTGCAGCCATGAAATTAAAAGACGCTTACTCCTTGGAAGGAAGGTTATGACCAACCTAGATAACATATTAATAAGCAGAGACATTACTTTGCCAACAAAGGTCCGTCTAGTCAAGGCTATGGTTTTTCCAGTGGTCATGTATGGATGTGAGAGTTGGACGGTGAAGAAAGCTGAGCACCGAAAAATTGATGCTTTTGAACTGTGGTGTTGGAGAAGACTCTTGAGAGTCCCTTGGACTGCAAGGAGATCCAACCAGTCCATCCTAAAGGAGATCAGTCCTGGGTGTTCATTGGAAGGACTGATGTTGAAGCTGAAACTCCAATACTTTGGCCACCTGATGCGAAGAGCTGACTCATTGGAAAAGACCCTGATGCTGGGAAAGATTGAGGGCAGGAGGAGAAGGGGACGACAGAGGATGAGATGGTTGAATGTCATCACTGACTCAATGGACATGGGTTTGGGTGGACTCAGGGAGTTGGTGATGGACAGGGAGGCCTGGCGTGCTGCGATTCATGGGGTCTCAAAGAGTTGGACACGACCGAGCGACTGAACTGAACTGAACACTTATTACCATGGACTATTACTCAGCTATGAGAAAGCGAAGAAGAACTAAAGAGCGTCTTGATGAAAGCAAAAGAGGAGAGTGGAAAAGTTGGCTTAAAACTCAACATTCAGAAAACTAAGATCATGGCATCTGGTCCCATCACTTCATGGCAAATAGATGGGGAAACAATGACAGTGTTTATTGTTAAAGTCTGTCATAAACAGTGACAGACTTTATTTTGGGGGACTCCAAAATCACTGCAGGTGGTGACTGCAGACATGAAATTAAAAGATGCTTGCTCCTTGGAAGAAAAGCTATGACCAAACTAGACAGCATATTAAAAAGCAGAGATGTTACTTTGCCAAAAAAGGTCCATCTAGTCAAAGCTATGGTTTTTCCAGTAGTCCTGAATGGATGTGAGAGTTGGACTATAAAGAAAGCTGAGTGCCAAAGAATTGATGCTTTTGAACTGTGGTGTTGGAGAAGACTCTTGAGAGTCCCTTGGAGTGCGAGGAGATCCAACCGGTCCATCCTAAAGGAGATCAGTCCTGAATATTCATTGGAAGGACTGATGCTGAAGCTGAAACTCCAATACTTTGGCCACCTGATGTGAAGAACTGACTCATTGGAAAAGACCCTGATGCTGGGAAAGATTGAAGGCAGGAGAAGGGGATGACAGAGGATGAGATGGTTGGATGGCATCACCGACTTGATGGACATGAGTTTGAATAAACTCCAGGAGTTGGTGATGGACAGGGAGGCCTGGTGTGCTGCAGTCCATGGGATGGCAAAGAGTCAGACATGACTGAGTGACTGAACTGAACTGAACTGATGAGAAAGAAGGAAATCTTGTCACTTGTGACAACGTGGATGGACCTTGAGGGCATTAAGTGAAAGTGAAAGTCGCTCAGTTGTGTCTGACTCTTTGTGACCCCATGGACTATACAGTCCATGGAATTCTCCAGGTCAGAATACTGGAGTGGGTAACCTTTCCTTTCTCCAGGGGATCTTCCCAACCCAGGGATCGAACCTAGGTCTCCTGCATTGCAGGCAGATTCTTTACCAGCTGAGCCACAAGGGAAGCCCAAGAACACTGGAGTGGGTAGCCTGTCCCTTCTCCATCGGATCTTCCCGACCCAGGAATCGAACCGGGGTCTCCTGCATTGCAAGCGGATTCTTTACCAACTGAGCTATCAGGGAAGCCCTGAGAGCATTATGCTGACTGATATAAGCTAGAAAGAGAGATACTGCATGGTATCACTTATATGTGGAATCTTTGAAAAAAGAGAGAGAAAACAAAACTTCAAGTCATAGAAACAGAGAATAGAAAAGTTGTTGCCAGGGGCTGGAAGGTGAAGGAAATAGAGAAAGTTTGCTAAAAGGATACAGACTTTCAGCTTTAAGATGAATAAGGCCTGCATATCCAATGTGTGGTAGCTCATCTGGTAAAGAATCTGCCTGCAAAGCAGGAGACCCAAGTTCAATTCCTGGGTCGGGAAGATTCCCTGAAGAAGGGATAGGCTACCCACTCCAGTATTCTTGGGCTTCCCTGGTGGCTCAGATGGTAAAGAATCTGCCTGCAATTTGGGAGATTTGGGTTCAATTCCTGGTTTGGGAAGATCCCCCTGGAGGAAAGCATAGCAACCCACTACAATATTCTTGCCTGGAAAATCTGCATGGACTGAGGAGCCTGGCGGGCTACAATCCACGGGGTTGCAAAGAGCTGGACACAACTGAGTGACTAAGGACAGCATCCGATGGGTAACATGGCGACTGTAGTTGATAAGACTATACCATATTTTTTAAAAAGACTATATTATATAGTTGAAATTTGCTTAAAGAATAAAACTTAAATATTCTCACCAAAAATTTATGTGTTAAAAGTAAAATTAATTATTTAATTAATTTAAAATGGGCTTCCCTGGTGGTTGTGTGGTGACGAATCCACCTGCCAATGAAGGAGACATGGGTTCAATCTCTGGGTCAGGAAGATCCTCTGGGGAAGGAAACAGCAACCCACTCCAGTATTCTTGCCTGAGAAATCCCACGGACAGAGCGGCCTCGTGGGCTACAGTCCACGTGTCGCAAGAGTCTGACATGACTTAGCAACTAAACAACAGCGACAATTAACTTACAAGAGAATAAAATAGAAGAGAAATTATAAACATACATATTTGTATGGTGATGGACGTGTTATTTAAGTAGTTGGGATCCTTTCACAGTGAATACACACATTAAATCATCATGATATACACTTCAATTATCTCACAATTCTACTTGTCAAGTATCACTATATAAAGCTGGGAAAGGAGAAAATGCTGAATAGACACCTCCTACTGGGCCATCCTTGACTGTGAGCACCTGCGTCTTGGTCCACCGGGACGGCCGAGAAAGCCGAGGCCGTCTGCTTCACCACTGTGTCCCCAGCTGGCGTTTAGCAGCGGGAGACCACCCAGTAAATATCTCAGGAAGAACAAAGGAAGGGCAGGGAAGGAATAGTGCTGGGTACATGGGTCTCCTGGTGTCTCCTGTCGGAGCTGAAACCGCTCAGTCATCGTCTGTGACACTGGCCGTTCAACTGCCTAGAACTGTTTTTGTGGCTGAGCTGGATCTCTGTGGCTGTGCTCAGGCCTTCTCTGGTGGCGGGCAGAAGGGGGCACTCTTGGTTGGGGGGCACTCTTGGTTGGGGTACTCCGGCTTCTCACTGCGGTGGCTTCTCTCTGCAGAGCACCGGCTCTAGGCACTCAGCCTTCAGGAGCTGAAGCCCACGGGCCATGGTGGGCTCAGTAATTGCGGCCCTTTGGCTCTGGAAAGAGGGCTCAGCACTTGCGGTGAGTGGGCTTAGTTGCCCCGCGGCGTGTAGAATCTTCCCAGACCAGGGGTGGAACCTGTGTCCCCCACACTGGCAGGCGGACTCCTACCCACTGTATCGCCAGGGAAGTCCTGCCTAGAGTCTGCACTGCTTTCTTTAAGACCATAGTAGGTTAGGGGAAGGATGATTTAGATAACTTGAGTCTCTTTCTTAAAAAAATGTTGAAAGACCTATATTTAATATTTTATAGTAACCTACAAGGGAAAAGAATCTGAAAATATGTATCTGTATATATATGTGTGTTCTTTTTCAAAAATATATGGATCTGTATCTACGTGCTGCTCCGTGCCTAGTCGCTCAGTCGGGTCCAACTCTTTGCGACCCCGTGGACTGTAGCCCGCCAGGCTCCTCTGTCCATGGCGATTCTCCAGGCAAGAACACTGGAGTGGGTTGCCATGCCCTCCTCCAGGGAATCTTCCCAAACCAGGAATCGAACCCAGGTCTCCCCAATTCCAGGCGGATTCTTTACCTCCTGAGCCACCAGGGAAGTCAAAGAATACTGGAGTGGGTAGCCTATCCCTTCTTCAGGGGATCTTCCCGACCCAGGAATTTAACAGGGGTCTCCTGCTTTGCAGGCAGATTCTTTACCAGCTGAGCTACCAGGGAAGCCCTATCTATATCTATATCTATATCTATATCTACATCTATATCCATATCCATATATTTATCTGTATCAATAGGCTTCTGTGGTGGCACAGAAGGTAAAGAATCTGCTTGCAATGCAGGAGACCAGGTTTGATCCCTGGGTTGGGAAAATCTGGAGAAGGGAATGGCAACCCACTCCAGTATTCTTACCTGGAGAATTCCATGGACAGAGGAGCCTGGTGGGCTACAGTCCATGGGGTCGCAAAGAGTCGGACAAGACAGAGTGGCTAACACTTTCCATTTCTTATATACACGAAACTGAATCACTTTGCTGTATACCTGAAACTAACGCAACATCATAAATCAACTATTAGTTAATTAAACAAAACAAAAAATTGAACTACAAAAATGGAAATGAAGACATTTCCCCCTCCTTGATATATTTTCTTGACCAACATCATTCCTCTGGAAACAGAGGGATGGAGAAAGAAACGAGAAGGAAGGCCATCCCCCAGCATCCCTGGGCGGCTAGGCTGGGCCTGCCCTGTGCCGAGGCAGGTCACCCAGAGAACAGCAAGTCAGGCATCCGGGTCAGGAGATGATAATAACGAAACAAGACAGACACACGGACAAGAGCTCCAAACGTGATATAAGCAGCTGGTGGCGGGGAAAGACTGGGCGCAGCAGTGCGCCACAGACAACCCTCCGCTGACCTGGAGCAGCCCGTCCAGCCTCTGGACACAGGCGGCCTGACTTCCAGCTCCAGCTCACCTGCTTTCTCCTTTGGGCAAGTTCCCACTCTGAGCCTCAGTTTTCTCAGCTGTGAAATGGGCCACGGGTAGGTGTGAGTATTGAGTGAAACGAGGTATGCAAAGAACTCACCTTCCCCTGCAGCTTTCAGGGGTGGAGAGAACAAATGTGGCCGCAGGGAGGGGGCGTCTAGAGGTTTCTCCTGCGGGGTTGGCATGAGTCCTTAGCAGCAAGGGCAGGACTGAAAAGGCGGCACTGAGTTCCCACAGGGATGCTCTAGTCACGGGTAAGGCTGGTTTGTCCCCGGGGTTGGTCCCTGGAGATGCTGTTCCCTTTGAAGAACAATTTCTGTTCAGTGAGGGCTGACCATACACTTAGCCGTTTCAGGCTCTATTATCACTTGCCTCAGTGTATTCAGACGTCAGCCAAGTCCTGGGTTAAGTAAAGTTCACCAGGAAATAGTTTCTCTCCTCTCCTTGCACACTTCACTGAAAACCCATAAAACTATTCATGCACCATTAGGGAAAGGGCAAGGAAAGCTGATCATGGCATCTGGTCCCATCACTTCATGGCAAATAATGGGAAAACAGTGGAAACAGTGACAGACTTTATTTTCTTGGGTTCCAAAATCATTGCAGATGGTGACTGCAGCCATGAAATTAAAAGATGCTTGCTCCTTAGAAGAAAAGCTATGACCAAACTAGACAGTATATTAGAAAGCAGAGATATTACTTTGCCAACAAATGTCCATCCAGTCAAAGCTATGGTTTTTCCAGTGGTCATGTATGGATGTGAGAGTTGGACTATAAAGAAAGCTGAGCACCGAAGAATTGATGCTTGTGAACTGTGGTGTTGGAGAGGACTCTTGAGATCCAACCAGTGCATCCTAAAGGGGATCAGTCCTGAATATTTCTTGGAAGGACTGATGCTGAAGCTGAAACTCCAAAACTTTGGCCACCTGATGTGAAGAACTGACTCATTGTAAAAGACTCTGATGCTGGGAAAGATAGAAGGCAGGAGGAGAAGGGGACGACAGAGAATGAGATGGTTGGATGGCATCACCGACTCGATGGTCACGAGTTTGGGCAAGCTCCGGGAGTTGGTGATAGACAGGGAAGCCTGGCGTGCTGCAGTCCATGGGGTCGCAAAGAGTCGGACACGACTGAGCGACTGAACTCAACGGAAGGAAAGCTGAAATAAGGCCCTCACATCACTGCAAACACCGGCCCAAGACTGCCTTCCAACCAAAGAAGAAAGAGGTAGAAGATGCTGGGAGAATCTGGGCCAACACGTTCATTTAGTCTCAGCAAGAAGCAGCAAAAGGCTGGGCTTCCCCGATGTTCCAGTGGTGAAAAAATAACTTTGCGATGCGGGGGGACACCAATTCGATCCCTGGTCCGGGAAAATCCCACATGACACGGAGCAGCTAAGCCCGTGTGCCACAGCTTCTGAGCCTGTGCTCTAGAGCCTGAGAGCCACAGCTGTTTAAGTCTACCTGCCCGCTCTGCGACAAGAGAAGCCGCTGCAAAGAGAAGCCCGCACACCCCAACCACAGAGCATCCCCCGCTTCCTGACTAGAGAAAGCCCGCGAGCAGCAACGAAGACTCAGAGCAGCCAAAAACAAACACATAAATACATAAATATACATTTTTTAAAGAAGCAGTGAAAGGCAAAGGTTGACGGTGAACATACACTGCTGGGACCCCGTAATCTTTGCCTGGTGCTTAGAATCATGGAAATCTTACAAAAGGTGCACAGGTGTTGCCATCTGGAAGCATTAATCCACAACCTTTTGTTTCAAGATGGAAAGAAATTTGACAATAGCTAGTGGGAGATTCTTCAAAGTTCATGCCATTTGCCCCAGTCATTTCCTCGTTTGAGGCCTCTTTGTGAAAGTCACCTATGAGTCTGACAAATAGCTTAGCTACAAAGATCTTCACAGGAGGGTTGTTTATATTAGTGACACTTGGAAGAAATTAAATCTCCAATCGGATGTTTAGGCAGAAGTTCAGCCTAGGCGTAAGTCATTATTTCTGGTTTGGAAGGTTTTCTGATGACAGGGTGAAATGTTCACGGTAAAAATACTCAATGGGAAAAATATACAAAATGACATATTTATAACATGATTCCGAGTTTATGTTGTGGACATCTATACAAGGAGCTTGTCTCGTTTTGCCTGGCACTGTAATGAATTGGTTGGTCTAGCCACCCCTGGACTGTGAGCTCTCAGAGGAGGAATGGATGGGTGAGTGGATTCTTTGAGACTCTGAGTGAGTCACTTTAAACAGTAGTAATAGAGACTTCCCTGGTGGTGCAGTGGTTGAGACGTCACCTTCCAATGCAGGGGGTACGGGTTCGATCCCTGGTCAGGATCCCACATGCCTGTATGACAGGCTCTAGGTTCGTCCATCTCACTAGAGCTGACTCAAATTCATTCTTCTGTATGGCTGAGTGGCGTTCCATTGTATACACCCACATCTCACACAACACAGGGAGCCCAGCCTGGTGCCCCGCGATGGCCAAGAGCGGTGGGCTGGGAGGAGGGGAGGGGACCCAAGAAGGAGGGGGAACTTGTGCAATCATGGCTCTCTCGCCTTGTTGTATGGCAGAAACCAACACAACATTGAAAAACAGTTTTCCTACAGTTAAAAAATAAATTAAAAACAAAGTTACCACAAGCCTCATGGCCAAAGCAACCAACACATAAAACAGAAGCAATATTGTAATTAATTCAACATGGACTTTAAAAATGATCTACATCAAAAAAATCTGTTAAAGAATAGTGCTCGGTTCCGTTCAGTCACTCAGTCGTGTCCGACTCTTGGCGACCCCATGGACTGCAGCACGCCAGGCCTCCCTGTCCATCACCAACTCCCGGAGCTCACTCAAACTCATGTCCATCGAGTCGGTGATGCCATCCAACCATCTCATCCTCTGTCGTCCCCTTCTCCTCCCGCCTTCAATCTTTCCCAGCATCAGGGTCTTTTCAAATGAGTCAACTCTTCGCATCAGGTGGCTAAAGTATTGGAATTTCAGCTTCAGCATCAGTCCTTCCAATGAATATTCAGGACTGGTTTCCTTTAGGATGGACTGGTTGGATCCTAGAGATAGCTCACATTTTTTGAGCACTGATTATATGCCAAATCTTGAATCGAGTTCTTCATACACTCATCACTTGATCCCTGCAATGCTATTATGTGAAGTTGATGCCAGTTAATTAGGGCAGTGTTTCCAAAGTGTGGTCCCGTGGAATGAGCAGCATCAGCATCACCTGGGAAGTTGCTAGAAATGCAGCTTCTAGGGTTCCCACCAGGACGTTCCAAATCAGAGACCCTGGGAGGTCAGCACCCTCGTGGGGGCCAGCAATCTGTGCTTTACCAAGTTCTCCGGGTGATTCTGATGTGCAAGCTCGAGTGTGGGAGGCCCTGAACTGCGGTGACACGCAGCCCAGGTTTCTCAAGGGCATCCTCGGAGTTGAGGCTTAAAAGTTATGTCCCAGGTTGCTGTGTCACACGGGGAGCTCAGCCGGCACTCTGTGACAGCCTCGAGGGGCGGGATGGGGTGGAGGGTTGTGGGGGACGTTCAAGAGGGAGGGGATACATGTATACTCATGGGTGATTGACATTCTTGTACGGAATAAGCCAACACAATATCGTAAAACAATTATCCTCCAAATAAAAAAAAAGTTTAAAAAAAAGTTATGCCCCAGACCAGTCAAGCTAAGGCCTGATGGATAACAGGTCTATAATGTGACAAAGGCGGCTCTTCAACCCCCAGAAGTGAGGAGAAGACACAGCGAAGGAAGCAAACAGGAAAAGATAAGGTTCCCGGAGAACTTCGGAGAAGGGCGGCGTTTAGGTAGAATTGAAACGAAGCAGTGTTTTGATAGCATCACAACAAAACAGGGCTATGTTTCAAGAGACTGACACCAGGTCTAGGGGGCGATGTTGACTCAGCGTCCTGTCTCCCTGGGAACTACAAAATGTAGACAGATGGGGAATGCTGTGGCCCCGCACTAGGTCTGAAAATCACGACAGCTTCTCTGTGTCAAAGTGACTCAGACCCTCGGGGCAAGAACGAGACGTTTGCTTCATACATGCCAGCCTTCTCCAAAAGTCCTGCTGATAACAAGCAGCAAAGGATGTGTGGTAGTCAACGGTTTTTAGAGAGCTGTATCTCAGCAGGAAAAAAATGAGTTATGACGTCTCACAACTGCAGTGTCTCTGGCTGCAGGAGAATGGCTTCCTGCTTCCTTTGCAGCTGGCTTCGCGCATGTCTGTCATTCCAGACTGAGGCGGCCGGCCAGATTTGCGCTTTCTCAGTCCACGCTGGTTTCCACTTTCCCTGCTGGAAAGCATTAAATGAATTATCACTCATAAAGTGCTTAGAACACTGCCTGGCAAAAAATGAATATAAACTCTAATTTTATATTGTATACAATATGAATGAATATAAGTACATATAACATATAAAAGATTATATAATTAATATAAATATGAATTAGTTAATTAAAGTAATAAGGATTGTGGTTAGACAGAAGGAGGAGAAAGAGCATCTTTTCCTTTCTTTCCAATGAGACTATGGGATGAAAAAGTATCTCAGGGGACTTCCCTGGTGGTCCAGTGGTTAAGACTCCACGCTTTCACTCCAGGGAGTTTGGGTAAGATTCTGGTGAGGGAAACTAAGATCCTGAAAGCCACACAGCCAAAAAATTTTAAAAAGTATCTCCAGTCTCTGTTGTAGTAATAGAAAGACTAGATTAAGAAACACCCTGAGTTCTAATTTCAGGCATGCTGGGGATAAAGAGTGGGAGAAGTGTTTATTAACTGTGTGATTTATACTGGGCTCTGAGCTAATTCATTTGCTCTATAAGCTGAGTATTGTTACTCTCTCTCTCTCTTTTTTTTTTTTTACTCACATTTTACCCATGAAGGAAGATTAAGGTAGTTACCTAAACTCATCTAGGGGTTTCCCTGGAGGCTCAGATGGTAAAGAATCTGCCTACAATTCAGGAGACTAGGGCTCAATCCCTGGGTTGGGAAGATGCCCCGAAGAATGAATGGCCACCCACTGCAGTATTCTTGCCTGGAGAATCCCATGGACAGAGGAGCCCGGCGGCTGACACTTTCAAACTCCTCCACCTTGTTAGTGATGGAGTCAGGGTTCCAGCCCCGCCATAGCTAAGTGCCTGAGTGTTCACAAACCACTGATGCTTCAGGAACCTTCCGTTTTTCACTTGTAAAATGGAGGGGTCCCGAGACTTGCCTGGCGCTCTGGTTGTTACAGCTTCGCTTCCCAAAGCAGGGTTGCAGGTTCGATCCCTGGTTGGGGAGCCTAAGATTCCACATGCCTCATGGCCAAAAAAACCAAAACACAAAACAGAAGCAATATTGTAACAAAATCAAGAAAGACTTCTAAGAAATGGAGAGGTTCCAAGAAAATAGTTTTTCAAGTTCTGTCCCAGGTCAATGTTCTCTCTATAGTTAAAACTCAGTGATGACCACCCTCTCCAGAAAATGTCCATGTTTGAAAAGATAATGGTACAAAAGTAGTTATGCATTCTTTAGAAAATAAAAAATGGGAAATAGCCTAAATACCAAACAGTGTGATTGGGGCTTCCCTGGTGGCTCAGCTGGTAAAGAATCCACCTGCCACGCAGGAGACCCCAGTTCAATTCCTGGGTCAGGAAGATCCCCTGGAGAAAGGATAGCTACCCACTCCAGTATTCTTGGGCTTTCCTGGTAGCTCAGATGGTGAAAAATCCACCTGCAGTGTGGGAGACCTGGGTTCGATCCCTGGTTTGGGACGATCCCCTGGAGAAGGGCATGACAACCCACTCCAGTATTCTTGCCTGGAGAATCCCCATGGACAGAGGGTTACAGTCTGTGGGGTCACAAAGAGTTGGACACAACTGAGCAACTAAACAAAGTACAGCACAGAGTGTGACTAAGTAAGTTAGAGTGTATCCATATAGTAGGATACTATGCAGCCCTTAAAATGATGTTGTCGAAGTAAATTATCATCATAAAAGATATTCCTGATGTAGTGTTCATAAACTCATAACATTTCATTGAAAAAAGATTGTTTAAAAACAATGTATATCATCTACAGACTCAACACAATTCCTATCAAAATCCAAACAACATTTTTTGTAGAAACAGAGAAACCTATCTTAAAGATCACATGAAATCTTGAGATCCATAGTAGCCAAAATAATCTTGAAAAAGAAATACAAAGCTGCAGGCCTCACCCTTCCTGGTTTCAAAGCTCACTACAGAGCTACAGGAATCAAAACTGCATGACACGGGCATAACAACAAATATACAGACCACCAGGAAGACTAGAGAGCCCCCAGTAAATCCTTGCATGTACGGGGGAATAATTTTGAACAAGGGTGACAAAACCGTCCAATAAGGAAAGTATGGTCTTTTCAGCAAATGGTATTGGGAAAACTGGATAGCCACGTGCAAAATAAATGATTGATTAAGTTGGACCCTTACCTTACCCTCTACACTATATATACTAAAATTAAGTGAAAGTGGATCAAAGATCTAACTGTCAGAGCTCAAACTATTAGAGTCTTACAAGAAAATCCAGGGGAAAACCTTCATGGCATTGGATTTGGCGATGATTTCTTAGATATGACAGCAAAAGCACAGGTAACAAAAGAAAAAATGGGGAAGTTGAACTCTATCAAAATTAAAAACTTTCATGCATCAAAGAACACTATTATCACAGTAGAAAGACAATACATAGAATGGAAGAAAATATTTCTAAATTATGTATTTAATAAGGGATTAATATCCAGAAAATACAAAGAACTCCTCAGGAAGCTCCTTGACATAGGTCTGGGTGATGATTTTTTTAAAAACTGATGCCAAAAGCGACAGAAGCCAAAAATAAAAGCCTCTCAAAGGAAACCATCAGGATCCCTGGTGGTCTAGTGGTTAAGAATCCACCTGCCAATGCAGGGGACATGGCTTTGATCACTGCTCTGGGGAGATGCCACATGCCGAGAGGCAGCTAAGCCTGTGGGCCCCAACTACTGAGCCCATGAGCCTAGACCCCGTGCTCCACACCAGGAGAAGCCACCGCGATGAGAAGCCCTCAGCTGCAACTGGAGAGTAGCCCTGCTGGCTGCAACTAGAGAAAGCCTGTGCACAGCAGTGAAAACCCGGTGCAGCCAGTAAATTTGAAATTGTTTAACTGTTTTTTAAAAAAGGAAATCATCAACAAATGAAAAGGTAACCTACTGCATGGGAGAGAATATTTGTAAGTCATATATCTGATAAGAAGTTGATATCTAAAATGTATAAAGAACTCATGCAACTCAATAGCAAAAAAAGCAAACAATCCAATTTAAAAATGGGAAGAAGAACCAAATAGATATTCTTCCAAAGAAGACATACATATGACCAACAGGTACACGAACAGATGCTCAGTATCAATAATCATCAGGGAAATGCAAATCAAAATCACAATGAGATACTGCCTCATACCTGTTAGAATGGTCATAATCAAAAAGGCAAGAAATAACAAGTGTCTGCGAGGATGTGGAGGAGAGGGAACCTTTATGTAGTGTTGGTGGGAATGTAAATTTGTGCAGCCATTATGGAAAATATTATGAAGTTTCCTCATAAAATTAAAAATAGAACTACCATATGATCCAGCAATCTCACTTCTGGGTATTTATCTGAAGAAACTTAAAACACTAACTTGAAAAGTTCTATACACCTCCATGTTCATTGTAGCATTATTCACAATAGCCAAGATATGGAAACAACTTAAGTGTCCATCAGTGGATGAATAAAGAAAATGTGGTATGGGGTGGAATATTATACAGCCCTAAAAAAGAATGAAATCTTGCCATTTGCGACATGAATGGGCCCTGAGGGCATTATGCTAAGGAAAATAAGTCAGAGAAAGAGATGCCATATGATATCACATATATGTGGAATCTAAAACAGAAACAAAAAGAGAAACTCATAGGTAGAACAGACTGGTGATGGCCAGAGCTGGGGGCAGAAGATGGGATAAATGAGTGAGATGGGTCAAAAAGCACAAACTTCCAGGTTACAAAGTAGAAAAGTCATGGGGATGTTATGTACATCATGATGACTATTATTAATAACACTGTATTGCAGATTTGAAAACTGCTAAGAGAGTAAAAAGCTCTCATCACAAGAAAAATATCTGTTACCATATAAGGTGGCAGATGTTAACTAGACTTACTGTGGTGATGATCATAATGTATACAAATATCAAACCATTATATTGCACAACTAAAACTAATCCATGTTGCATATCAACGATACCTCGATTTAAAATGAATAAATAACCCCTATATCTCAACAGCAACAACAACAAAAAGTCAACCTGATTTTTCACTGGACAAAGAACTTAAATAGCTATGTCTCCAAAGAAGACATACACATGGCCAATAAGCACAGGAAGAGTGCTCAACATCACTAGTCACTAGGGAAATTCTGGTCAAAACCGAAAGGAGATACCACTGCACATTCACTAGGACATGACGAAAAGCTAAAGATAACCAGTGTTGGCGAGGACGCAGAGAAATTGGAACCTCTGTATGCTGCTGGTGCAGCTGCCGTGGAAAACATTACAGCAGTTCTTCAAAAAATCAACCAGATGATCACGTGATCCAGCAATTCCTCTTTGGGCATATATCCAAAAGAAATGGAACATATATCTGCATACCCATTTTCGTAGCAGCATTATTGACAATAGCCGAAAGTAGAAACAACCTCAATGTGAAACAATCCAAGATGAATGGATAAGCAAAATGTTGTACATACATACAATGGAGATGGCTGGATGGCATCACCGACTCAATGGACACGAGTCTGAGCAAGCTCCGCGAGATGGTGAAGGACAGGGGAGCCTGGCGAGCTGCAGCCCGTGGGGTTGCAAAGAGTCGGACACGACTGAGCGCCTGAGCAACAACAAAGAACAAAACAATGGAACGTTATATTCAGCCTAAACAGGATGGAGACTCTAACACATCTACAACGTGAATGAACCTCGAGGACATCATGCTCAGGGAAATAAGCTGGTGACAAAGGACAAATACTGTATGAGTATAGCTAGAGAGCTAGAGCTTAGAGAGCTAGAGCTTAGAGAGCTAGAGCTTAGAGAGCTAGAGCTTAGAGAGCTAGAGCGGTAACATTCAGAGTCTGAAAGGAGAAGGGATTCGACTGAGGGAGGAGGAGATGAGAGCTGCTGCTGAACGGGGGCACAGTTGGGTTTGTCTTGTCTTGCTTTGTTTTGTGTGGGGTTTTATGGCCGAGTTGGTGGTGTGTGAGATCTTAGTTCCCCAACCAGAGACTGAACCCAGGACTCGGTGGTGAAAATGCTAACCCCTGGGCTGCCAGAGAATTCCCTGTGTACACAGTTACAGTTGGGGAAGATGAAACACTTCTAGAGGTGGATTATGGTAATGGTTGCCCAAAAATGTGAATGTACTTAATGCCACAGAACTGTATGCTTAAAAATGGTTAAAATGGAAAACTTTGTGTTATGTGCATTTTACCATAATTCAAGTATATATCAAATTATTCCATTTTAAAATGTATATGGCTGAAAAGATATAAAAGGATATATCTATAATGTTACCAATAACTATCTCTGGCAATTGATTATGAGTGATTTGAGAAAGTTATCTTATTTTCTAAATGTTTAAACTTGGTGAGCTGTATAATAAAATACAGTCCTGCAAAATTACAAGAGGCAAGATTTCTAGTATGTCTTCATGAGAAGATAGAGCAATTTTTCTTCACAGAAAACAAATATAAAACTAGACAAAATCATTCTTCTAACAGAGTACTGGAAAATGACCAAAGGCAGGCAACAACTTGAAAAATTCAGGAAAGACTGCTTACAGAGGCCAGGAACTGAATTTTTGGCCTTTATGCCTGGGGAGGATAGATCTCTCCAAGGAAGACCAACAAAAACCCACAGCTTCATTGGGCAAAGATGGTGGGCATGGTTCAAGGGTGGCATATTTAACAGGGAGGTCTGAAAATGAGAGTCATATGTGATGATTACTTTATTTCAACTTGACTTGGCTAAGGGATACCCAGATACTTGGTAGTTGTTCAGTTGCTAAGTTGTGTCCGACGCTTTGTAACCTCATGGACTGCAGCACTCTAGCTTTCCCTGTCCTTCACTATCTCCCGGAGTTTGTACAGATTCGTGTCCATTGAGTCCGTGATGGTATCTAACCATCTCATCCTCTGCCACCCCTTCTCCTTTTGCCTTCAGTCTTTCCCAGTATCAGGGTCTTACCCAATGAGTCAGCTCTTCACATCAGGTGGCCACAGTATTGGAGCTTCAGCTTCAGTATCAGTAATTAAATTTCACTCATTCTCATCCATTTTACTTCACTGATTCCTAAGATGTTGATATTCACTCTTGCCATCTCCTGCTTGATCACATCCAATTTACCTTGATTCATGGACCTAACATTCCAGGTTCCTATGCAATATTGTTCTTTATAGCGTCAGACTTTACTTTCACCACCAGACGCATCCACAGCTGAGCATGGTTTCCGCTTTGGCCCAGCTGCTTGGGTCCCTCCGCTTCATTCTTTCTGGAGCTGTTAGTAATTGCTCCACGCTCTTCCCGCAGTAGCATACTGGACACCTTTCAACCTGGGGGGCTATTCTTCTGGTGTCATATCTTTTTGCCTTTTCGTACCGGATAGCTAGTAGACCATTATTTCTGAATGTGTCCATGAGAGTGTTTCCAGAAGAGAGTCAGTAGACTAAGTAAATAAGATAACCCTTGCCAATGCAGGTGGGCACCATCCAATCCTTTGAGGGTCTGAATAGAACAAAAAGGCAGAGGAAGAGGGAGTTCACTCTCTGTGCTTGAGCTGGGACGTCCATCTTTGGCCCTCAGCATCCCTTGTTCTTAGGCCTTTGGACTTAGACCAGGACTTCAACCATTTGCTCCCTGATTCTCAGGCCTTCAGACTTGGGCTGAATTACACTGGCTTTTCTGGTTCTCCAGGTTGCAGATGAGAGACTGTGGGACTTCTCAGCTGCCGTTCCGGGGTGAGCCAACTCCTAGATTAAATCTTCTCTTTATCTGTATTTATATCTATATACCCAACATTTCTGTTTCTCTGGTGAACCCTAATACACCCCAGAGGGCTAAGACCACAAGCTCTTCACACATCTTCAGCTGAGTACTAAACTAAGCAGAAATGTGGGGTAACCCAGAGGAAATGGAAACCCCAGGACACTTGAAAACTTCCTCCCTCTTCTTCCTAGCATGCCTGAAACTGAAACCTTTGAATGAGCTCCTCAACCCACCCAGAGCTCAGGTTGCAAAAGATTAAACCCTTACTGGATGGAGGTGTCTGAGCATAACCTATGCCCACTCACTGGCTGACCTTGAACGACTCAGACATAGGGAAGGGCCCTAGGGAGCCAAGCTAAAATAGACAAAAAATGAAAATGAGAAAAAGATTAGCAGGTTCATACTGTGGGAGAGACAGAGTTTGCAGCTTGGGTCCAGGCAAGTTAATTGGCTTCTGAAACAGAAAAATCAACTTCAGAAAAACAAAAGAACCTCAAGTTGCCACAATGTATTATCTACAACATCAGGTTTTCACCCAAAAATTACTGATCAGGCAAAGAAACAGGAAAGGCGGCCCACGTCGGCAGGCGGGGGGGGGGGGAGCAGTCACGAGAGACCGAGTCAAAGTGGGCCTGGATGTTGAATATAGTAATAGATTTTCAAAAGCCAAAAAATAATATAAATATGTCCAAAGAATTGCAAGAACGTGTATTCAAAAAAGTAAAAAAAATATTCTAAGTGAGAGGGAATAAATAGAACCTCTGAACAGAGAACTAAAAAGTAGTTTAAAATCAAATAGAAATTCTAGAGCTAAAAAATACAGTAACTGGAGAAAAATGTTTAAATACACCAGATGGGCCCCATATGAAACGTGAGATAACGGAAGAAACAAACAATGAACTTGGAAGATAAATCAGTAGAAATTCTCCAAACTGCAAAGCACAGCTTGAGGGGAAAGACTGAGGAGACATCAACGGAATCTCAGAAATCTCCGCAACAGATGCTTCATTAGAGCCCAGGAGAGACAACTGATAAGAGGGGAGAAAAATATTCAAAGTGTAATGGCCAGAATCTTCCTAAATTTGGTGAAATACGTTGGCTAACAGATCCAAGAATATCAACAAGAAGGATAAACTTATAGAGAATCACGTACATCATAGTCAAACTGCTCAGAGACAAAGATCAAACCTTGGAAGTAGCAAGAGAAAAAAGACACACCACATATTGAGAAACAGTGATATGACAGGCAGCTGAGTTCTCACCAGAGATAGTGGAGGCCAGAAAACACTGGAATGACATATTCACAGCGCTGAAAGAGAAATCTTGTCAACTAAGAATTCTCTATACAGTAAACTGCCCTTCAAATTAGGGTGAAATAAAGACATTTACAGATAAATAAATGCTGAACAAATCTGTTCCTAGAAGATCTGCATTATATTAAAAACTAAAGGAAAACTGAATAAAAACTTTTACCTAAAGGGAGATGACACATGAAATGGTGCAGACACACCTGTCGGGGTTACGAGCGCTGAAACTGGCGACGGCGTGAGGCACCCTTTCTCCTGTTTTACTAATGTCTGTCAAAGATATATGACTGTCTAAGGCAAAAATCATTACACTGTGTAGCTAGGTTTATAACACATATAGATGTGTGTGTGTCTGTGTGTGTGTGTGCGTGCGTGCACACACGCGCGGGCTCAGTCGTGTCCAACTCTTTGCGACCCCGTGGACTGCAGCCCACCAGGCTCCTCTGCCCATGGCATTTCCCAGGCAAGAGTACTGGAGTGGATTGCCATTTCCTCCTCCAGGAGAAATTCCTGACCCAAGGATCGAACCTGCATCTCCTGCATTGGCAGGCGGATTCTTTACCACTGAGCCACCTGGGAAACCCATATAGATATAATATCTATGATAACAAAAGCACAAAGATAGGAGGTTATTGAACTACAGTGCTACAAATTTGGTGAAAGTTAGCCATTATTAATTTGAATTAGATTGTGATAAGGTAAAACATGCATATGGCAATGCCTAGAGAAATCATTAAAAACCTACAAAAATATTTGTAAAAGACAGTTAAAATCATGCATTTAAAAAGATTTGTTGGTGGGTATAGAGGAAACTTTAGAGGGAGCATGTCTCAACATAGTAAAAGCTATTTATGAGAAACCTACAACCAATTTAGTACTAGACGGTGAAAAGCTAAAAGCCTTCCTGCTAAAACCTGGAACAAGACATGGATGCCCACTCTAGCCGCTTCTATTCCACGTGGTTATTGGAAGGCCTGCGCGTGCACGCACGCATGTGTGCTCAGTTGCTCAGTTCTGTCCAGCTGCTGTGACCCCATGGACTACAGCCTTCCACTTTCCTGGAATTTTCCAGGCAAGAATACTAAAGTGGGTTGCTACTTCTTGCTCCAGGTGATCTTCCCAGCCCAGGGATGGAACCTGCGTCTCCTGCATTGGCAGGCGGATTCTTTACCACTGAGCCACCTGGGAAGCCCACTGGAAGTCCTAGCCACAGCAATCAGACAGAAGGTGAAATAAAAGGTGTCCAAATTGGTAAGGAAGAGGTAAAATCATCGCTGTATGTAGATGGCATGAAACTGTATCAAGAAAACCCTAAAAACTCAACACAAAATTACTAGAACTAATAAATAAATTCAGCAAGGTAGTAGGATATAAGATTCACATACAGAAATCAGTTGCACTTCTTTACACTAACAATGAAATATCAAAAAGGGGGTGTAAAAACAAAAACAATACCTTTTCAAATTGCACAAAAAATACTTAGGAATAAGCCTTGCCAAGGAGATGGAAGACTTATATCCTGAGAACTATAAAATATTAATAATGAAATTGAAAGTGATTCAAAGAGATGAAAAGGTAGCCCAAGCTCTTGGATTGGAAGAATTAATAATGTTAAAATGGCCATACTACATTTAACATGATACTGATCAAATTACTTCATGATCCATCACTTCATGGTAAATAGATGGGGAAAGAATGGAAACAGTGACAGACTTTATTTTGGGGGGCTCCAAAATCACTGCAGATGGTAACTGCAGACATGAAATTAAAAGACGCTTGCTCCTTGGAAGAAAAGTTATGACCAACCTAGACAGCATATTAAAAAGCAGAGACATCACTTTGCCAACAAAGGTCCGTCTAGTCAAAGCTATGGTTTTTCCAGTAGTCATGTATGGATATGAGAGTTGGAATAAAAAGAAAGCTGAGCACTGAAGAATTGATGCTTTTGAACTGTGGTGTTGGAGAAGACTCTTGAGAGATCCTTGGACAGTCAGGAGATTGAACCAGTCCATCCTAAAGGAAATGAGTCCTGAATATTCATTGGAAGGACTGATGCTGAAGCTGAAAGTCCAATTCTTTGGCCACCTGATGTAAAGAACTGACTCATTTGAAAAGACCCTGATGCTGGGAAAGACTGAAGGCAGGATGAGAAGGGGAGGACAGAGGATGAGATGGTTGGATGGCATCACCGACTAAATGGACATGAATTTGAGCAAGCTCCAGGAGTTGGTGATGGACAGGGAGGCCTGGTGTGCTGCAGTCCATGGGGTTGCAAAGAGTCGGACATGACTGAGCGACTAAACTGAACTGAACTGATCAAATTACCCTTAATATTTTTCACATAACTAGAACAAGTTATCCTAAAATTTATACAGCATCGTAAAAGATCCAAATTGCCAAAGATCATCCAAATTGATCATAAAAGATCAGAATTGCCAAAGCAATCCTGAGGAGAAAAAACAAAGCAAGAGGCATAATCCTGCTAGACTTCAGGAAATGCTACAAAACTGCAGTAATCAAAACAGCACAAAAACAGGCATATGAATCAATGGAACAGAACAAAGGGTCCAGAAATAAACCTGCACACCTATGGACAATTAATCTTTGCCAAAGGAGGCGAGAGCATACAGTGGGGAAGACAGTCTCTTCAACAAGCGGGTGTTGGGAAAGTTGGACAACTGCATGTAAGTCAACGAAGTTAGAACACAGCCTCATATCATACATTAAAAATAAGCTCAAATGGCTTAAAGACTTAAACATGTGACATGACACCATGAAACTCCTACAGGAGCTCATATGCAAAACATTCCATGACATAAATTGTACCAATGTTTCCTTAGGTCAGTCTCCCAGGGCAATAGAAATAAAAATAAACAAATGGAACTTAATCAAGCATACAAGCTTTTGCACAGCGAAGGAAACCATAAACAAAGCAAACAGAAAGCCCACAGGATGGGAGGAAATATCCGCCAGTGATGGGCCCGACAAGGGCGTGATTTCCAAAATATACAAACAGCACATGCAACTCAACAACAGAAAAACAAACGACCCAATCGAAAAATGGGAAGAAGACCTAAACAGACATTTCTCCAAAGAAGAAATACAGACAGCCGATGGGCACATGAAACATGCTCCACATTGCTAATTATTAGAAAAATGCAAATCAGAACTAGAATGAGGTACTACCTGACATGGACAGAATGGCCATAAGTAAAAAGTCTATAAACAACAAATGCCAGAGAGGGTGTGGAGAACAGGGAACCCTCCTACACTGCTGGTGGGAATGTAAGTTGGTGCAGCCACTATGGAAAACAGTATGGAGGCTCCTCAAACACAAAAAATAGAATTGCCACATGATCCATAAATCCTACTCCTGCGCATACAACCAGACAAAACAATAATTCAAAAAGATACACGCATCCCTGTGTTCACAGCAGCACTATTCACAACAACCAAGACATGAAAACAACCTAAATATCCATCAGCAAGTGAAAGGGTAAACAAGGTGTGGTACACGTATACAATGGAATACTATGCAGCCACTTGCCACAACAGGAACGGACCTAGAGGTGATCATACTAAGTGCAGTAAGTTAGAGAAAGACAAATGTCATATGATATCACTTATACACAGAATCTAAAAATTATAAAAATGAAACTTATTTATGAAACAGAAACAGACTCACAGACTTAGAGAATGAATTTATGGTTGGGGAAGTAAGAACAGACTGGAAGTTTGGGATTGACATGTACATACTGATACATTTAAAAATAGATAACCAACAAGGATCTACAGCATATTAAGTAACTCAGCTCAATACTCTGCAATAACCTAAAGACGGGAAAAAGAATAGATACAGGTATATGTATAATGGAATCACTTTTCAATATACCTGAAACTAACACAACCTTGTTAATCAACTGTACTTCAATCAGTTCAGTCGCTCAGTCGTGTCCGACTCTTTGCAACCCCGTGGACTGCAGCACACCAGGCTTCCCTGTCCATCACCAACTCCTGGAGCTTGCTCGTGTCCACTGAGTTGGTGATGCCATCCAACCATCCAACCATCTCATCCTCCGTCGTACTTCAATATAAAATAAAATATTTTAAAAAAGGAAAAAGATCTCTGAACCTCAAAAATGTTATAGTCAGCAAAGAAAGCCAGACAACAAAAACCACATACTGTCTGATTTCATTGATACGAATTGCTATGAAAGGGGCTTCCCAGGTAACGCGTCTGCCTGCAATGCGGGAGACCTGGGTTCGATCCCCAGGGTGGGAAGATCCCCTGGAGAAGGAAATAGCAGTGCACTCCAGGACTGTTGCCTGGAAAATTCCACGGACAGAGGAACCTGGTAGGCTACAGTCCATGGGATCGCAAAGAAAAGCAAAACTACAGGGACAGAAATCACATCAGTGGTAACCTGGGCTGGAGGTGCCCTGCAGAGAGATACAAGGGGATTCAGGCAGTGCCAGGAGTGTGCTAGACCTTGACTGTGGGTGTGGATGCGCACATGTACAGAAATTCATTGCGCTGTGTGCTTAAAATGGGTGAAATGTATGGAATGCAAATTATACCTCAGTAAGCCTGTGAGAAAACAGGAGACAAGAAATTTGTAATGGAATGAAGAACTGTGGGAACCAGGAGCAATGCTCTGACCCATCGTCATGTCTGGGTTGACATTCGTGTGCTACAAATCGCCGGCTTCCTGGACAAGGTTGGCTGGGAAGATGAGCTGCCATGGAGACGGTGCCCCATCCAGTGGGGCAGAAAGGCATGTGACTCCGTCATTTCAAAGCAATGCGGCGAGGCTTCACCGGAGCTCCAAGGTCCGCAGACGCACGGGGGAGAGAAGCATCAGCCTTTCTGGGAGAGGGGAGCCCTCCGGGGGAGCATGGGGCCTCCTCGGAGCCGGGACAGTGGGGACGTCAGGCTGGCATTCTCCCTCCTCTTCCTGCTCACCCAAGTGCTGGGCAGCTCTCTTTTTTTTTTCCTTAAAGTATTAAAATGTAACCTTGCCTAGAGAGTTCCCTGATACCTCTCAGAATCATTAGTCTCCGCAGGGTGTTGCAAAAACTGGGTAGGGGACTTCCCTGGTGGTCCAGTGGCTGAGAATCCACCTGCCAATGCAGGGAACAAGGGTTCGATCCCTGGTCCAGGAAGATCCCACATATCAGGGGGCTGTGGGGGACAACTGGAGAGCAGCCCACACATGCTGCATGCAGCTGAAGAAGGGCTATGTGCAGCGAGGACACGGTGCAGCCAACAAATAAACACTGAGAATAAAAACGGAGCATTTTCCCTTTTAATAATAATTTTTAAAAACCGGGTTAGGGCATCTCTATTCTAAATTCTGAGGGCAGCTGTGGTGACCACCCTCCTAGATGCTGATTCAATCTCGGTGGAGTCGGGGAGGGAGTAGGTAGCAAGAAGGAGAACACTGCCAGCAAAGAGACCAGCTGTGCAAAGGCCCTGTGGCAGGACCTCATGTGTCCTGGGAACTGAGCAGAAGCCTGTGTGAGCAATGCCAAAAAGGAGGCAGAGAGGTCTGGGGTACAGACTGCTGTGTCCCAGGGCAGGGCAACGTCTTGCGAAGTTATTCAGCTCCATTACCGTGTCTAATTGTCTCAGAGTCGCTTTGTCCTGGCTCCATGGGTAACCCCCTAAGGGTAGAGCCTGTGCTTCACATAATTGCCTTATAAGCCTACGAAGGAGGAGAGGAATGTTTACCACAAGCCTCCTCTGTAATTTGTGGGCGTTACAGCCTTCAGTTCTTACATGGTAAGTGATTGCGTCATCCCCATGTAAGGATAAGGCCGCTAAGGTCCAGAGAGGGCGAGTGACTTACTCAAAGTCACACAGTAAGGCAGAGCTGGGATTCAAACCACAGTCTGCCTTGCCCGAGCCCCGCACCACACCTAGTTTGGTACCAAGAGCCAAGAGCTGTTCAGATGTCCCCGTGTGGTGAGGCTGGGCCTGGCCAGCTTGGTGGGCTTATTCCCTAAACCTCGGAACCAGGACACGGGGCTGCAGGTGGGCCGGCTCGCTGCCTCAGTTCCCATGGCAGTAAGGACAGGCACGATCGTCTCGGGGGTGACTAAGGCTACAAAGATGTGCCGAAAGTTAGATGAGTGACTAAGAGGAAGGCAGGGGTGTCCCCGCGCCGTCCCACCCCTGCCCCACACGGTCATTTCCCAATCCCTCTACTGGTCTGACTGAGTTGATGGGAGAGAGGGCGGAGGGGCGTGTGGGCCCACAGGAGCGGCTGCAGGAAGCAGGCTGGGCAGGGAGCCGGGCGTGCTTGTGACAGCCTCCTGCCCTGCCCCATGCCCCCCAGCCCACGTGGGGCTGCCCGCCTCTGGCCTCGCTCCTCAGACCCGTGGGAGCTCCCCCCACTCAACGATGAAGCCCAGCTTCTCGCCTGGCATCTGCAGGCGGCTCCCCACGTTCATCCTCCACCCTTCTGCTCCTCCAAACTGCCTTTCCAGGCCCCATCTCACCTGCCCTTTGGCCGGGCAGGTCTCCTGCCTCCTCAAGATTCCACTTCTGTTGTCCAAGGATGTTGACCTTTGACTCTTGAAATCCCCAAACCAGCTTCTTCTTCGTCCCCAAGCCACCCATGGTCACCTCAATCCAGGGGACCCTGGCCAAGGCAGAGCTTTTGATTCACCTTTCTGGGGGCCTGTCCTGGTTCCTGGGTGATCCTAGATGACTGCCAGCTAAGTTCTCCTTGAAACACCCTTCACCCTCCCTGGCAAAGCCAGTGCCCCCAGCCCCGGGAGGCCCATAGGTGCGCTGCGGCTCAGGCCCGCGGGTCGTGGGGACTTGACCCCAGGCCTGTCTCCCCACCGGGAGCCTCTGGCACGTAGAAGGTGCTCGGGAAAAGTTGGGAGATGGAAGAGAGGGAGCGGTGAAAGAAGAAGAACAAAGGGAAGTGCTTCCCTGTCGGCTCAGTGGTAAAGAATCTACCTTCCATGCAGGAGACACAGGTCCCCTCCCTGGTCCGGGAAGATCCCACATGCCGCAGAGCAGCTAAGCCCGGGAGCCGCAGCTACTGGGCCTGTGCTCTAGAGCCTGGGAGCCGCAACTCCTGAGCCACATGCCTCCACTCCTGAAGCCTGCCCGCCTAGAGCCCGTGCTCGGCACCCAGAGAAGCCACGCAATGAGAAGCCTGCGCTCTGCAGCTGGAGAAGCCCCCTCACCCCAGCTAGAGAAAGGCCTGTGCAGCTATGAAGACCCAACACAGCTGAAAGTAAGAAATCAGTAAATAAGAAAGGGAAGGGCGAGCCCAGCCTGGTGCCCGCTCCTGAGATGTGTTGTTGAACACTAAGAAATGATTCAAGATGTATCTGGTTGCTAAGGGGAAATTTCAGTTCAGTTCAGTCGCTCTTTGCGACCCCATGAATTGCAGCACGCCAGGCCTTAAGGGGAAATTTACTTCCTTCCAAGAAGGAAAACCTCTGCTGCTTTTCTTATGATAGAGGTAACAACATGTGCGTGTTAATTTTTTTTTTCTAGACCAGAAGCTAGTGAACTTTTTCCGTAAAGGGCCTGAAATAATTTAGGTTTGGGGGCTCACCTATGCTCTCCACAGCATAGTCTTCTGATCTTCGTTTGCTTTTGATTCTCTCTAAAGAGTCATTCTCAGCTCATGGGCTGTACAAAAACACTGATTCTAGATAAGCCACAAAGTTACAGATGAGAATGTGGAAATCACCTTAAACCCCCATCCGGAAGTAACCACTGCCAGCATTTTGGTGTGTTTCCCGCTGGGCTCCTCTCGGGCACGACGTGTATTGTGTGTGTGTGTTTCCTGCTCACTTGTGTCTAGGTCCCTGCGACCCCATGGACTACAGCCCGCCAGGCTCCTCTGTTCATGGGAGTCTCCAGGCAAGAACACTGGAGTGGGTTGCCATTTCTTTCTCCATGCATATTGTGTATATTTTGCCAAAATAGGACTACATTCTGCATACTGTTTAGTAACTGCCTTTTTCATTTGACAAAATAACGTGGGCGAATGCAGGTGAGCTCCACGCTGCTCCAGGCTGCTGAATGCGGGTGGTGGTCATCACTATCGAGGCCAGGTCACACTGCTCCCTGTGAGCCTAACAAGCTCTTTGGTGTATCTATTGAGGGCAGATGGGTTACTGCCTCCAATCCTGCTTGGTTTATTAAAAGAGATGAAAAGGCTGTAAGGGGATGGCTCTCAGTGCCCTGGGTCCAAAGCACCGCTCCTACAGCAGACTCGGAGAACCATTTCTTGCTGATGATTTTATCACATACTTGTCCCGCTTCTCTGCAGTGAGAGCTGGTGGAGCAGAGAAAGGGAAGTGCAGACAGGCGCCTGTTTTGACCCCAGGGCTGATCTCACAGCAGATGCAGTCGCAGTGAACAGGGAGCCCGGGCGCTGGGGGCCAAATGCAGGCAATACAGCAGCCCTTAGCTGCGGAGCATCCAGACGGGTCTTCAGGCAGGAGACGCTGGCTGGGCCAGTCACCAGCCATCTGCCCCACAGGAGAACCTCCCGCAGACACGGCTCCTCACTTTCCAGGTGGGCACTGGGTGCGCCAGCAGACATGGTGGTCCTGGAGGGCAGGAGAGGCAGATCCTCCACGCAACCTAAGATGCTCCAATAACTGTAGGCTGGAAAAGGGGTCCAGGGGGCTTCCCCTGGTGACTCAGATGGTAAAGAATCCGCCTGCAATGCAGGAGACCTAGGTTCGATCCCTGGGTCGGGGAGATCCCCTGGAGGAGGGCATGGCAACCCCCTCCAGTACTCTTGCCTGGAGAATCCCGTGGACGGGAAGCCTGGTGGGCTGCAGTCCATGCAGTCACAGAGAGTCGGGCACGACTGAGCAACTGAACAGCCACTATCCTGGTTCAGAGCCTGCTGCCTCCCCTGGACTATCGGGCCAGCTGCCAACTGTCTCCATGCTCTGTCCACCCCTGCCATCATGCAGGGTCACACCACTCCCTGGCTTCTGACCCTTCTGTGGTCCCCAGAGTCCTGGGTTGAGCTCGTTGGTGTGACAAAGAGCCCCCTGCCGCCCCGGTCACGCCCATCCCCCATCATCTCTTCCATCACACAAACTGCTCTGGCTCCCGCACACATGCCTCTGAGCTTCCGCACATGCTGCTCCCTCTGACTGATGCTGGTCCCTCTGATCATGTGCCGCCCCCCCTTTTCTGGCGGCTTCTAACACGGCCTCCAAGACTTGTTTCCAGCCTCACCGTCCCTGACCTCCAGGGCAGTCGGGGGCTGCCCCCTCAGCCTACCCACAGAGTCAGGCACAAACAGTCCAGGGAGTGGGAATCCCCTGGCCCTGCAGGCATGGGGGCTGCCCATCTTCACACCACTGCCCACCCTGGGCCCGGCCCAGGGGCAGCCTTCGGCCAACAGCGGCTGGGTTAGGGGCAAATGAAAGCGGGCGGGGGCGGGCAGACGGACCCGGGGCCCAGCTCCAGTCACTGACCACTGGCCCAGGGGCCCGGCCCCCGGCCCATGCGCTGGCTGGGGTGCAGCCTGTGTGCCAGTGCAGAGCGGCCCAGGCAAGAAGGTGCTTGTCTGAGAACCGAGCCAAGGCGTGACTTCACTGCTGACTCAGCCCCGCAAACACGAAGGTGGGGGCCGCCCTTCTCGGGAGGGGCGGTGCCCGGGATGGTTTTAACAGGCAAGGTGCAGGCTTGGGGGCCAGCAAGCGGGGCGGGTGAGTCAGCCAAGGGGAGCCACCTCGCCCTAAAAAGGGAACAGCCTTCCTCTCACAGGTCTCTGCTGATCCCATCACACTCATTAAGAGAAAGAAAAGAAATAGGAGGGAAAAAGGCTCAAACCCCAGCGCTGGCACTTCTTCTCGGCCGTAATTAATGATCATTCAGAAAGAATGGATGACGCCATCCCTGGTTTGCGCCAAAAACAAGAGCCCCAGGTGTGAGCCACTTAAGAGCCCTGAACCCGGCTGCTCCTCCCGCGCCCGCGACACCAGCGCCCCTTGGGTTCATCCTCTCGCCGCCCCCAGCCGGTCCCACCCCAAATGCATCAGCCCCTTCCAGAGGTGGGGGCTGTTTGCAAGCCCTCTGGTCCTCCAAGGCAGCTTCTGCTTCCCCACCAAGGCATTATACCTGAGCCCAGGGCTCCCGGCTGCTGCCTCTTGGGTTCCACGGCACTCAGGGCCCTGCTGAGGCCTGAGGCGCAGGGTCTCCAGAGATCCCAGCAGAGCCACAAGGCAGGTCCTGGCGACCCACCTGTAAGGTGAAGAAACTGAGGCTGGGGAAGAGGAGGGGAACCCGAAGCTAGTGAGCGGCTGCACAGGGCCTGGTCCTTTCTGGCAAATGGACAAGTCAGCGGTCACTCCCCAGAGCCCCCTTACAGAACGGGCAGGGCCCTGGTGGCTGTCAAGTGATGATGGGGTCCCACAGACAGAGCTGGGGCATAGACAGGGTCTCTGCCCCCCAAAGGGGATCCCCCAGCCCCTCTAAGGCCGAGCAGAGGCCGCCAGCCGCCAGGACCTGAGGGCCACCCTGTCTCCCACCAGGAGGTTCCATGGGGACAGGGAGTTCACCCAGGGCCCCTTCACCCGCCCCGGGGGAGCCAGGCACAGACAAGTCAGTTAGTCCCGCCAGCTGAACCAGAGGCGGCCTCCGGCACGGCCAGGGCCATCAGCTGAATTGCACCTGCCCCCCAAACATCTGAAGTCCTAACCCTCGGTATCTCAGAACGCGACCGTCTTTGAAAGCAGGGTGTTGACAGAGGTAATCAGGTTAGAATGGGGTCGTTCGATGGCCCTCTAAAGAGAGGACAGCGACACAGAAACGGCCCACTCAGGAAAGACGGCCCAGAGACACTTGGGGAGAGGACAGCGTGCGAAGGCAGAGACCGGGGGCCCCGCTCCAAGCCAAGGGAGGCCCCGGACTGCCAGCCAGACCTCAGGAGCTGGGAACAAGGCCTAGGACAGACTCTGCCCTGGAGCCCCGGAAGGGACCAGCCCTACAGGCACATCCAGCCTCCAGATGGGGAGACAACGCAGGTCTGTTACTGAGGCCCACCTGGCTTGTGTGGGCCTTTGTTCCAGTAGCCCCGAGAAAAGAAGACAGTGGGTTTGGGGGGCATGGGAAGCGTGCACAGGGCCCATGCCTGGAATCATGTCTGTGCGCGTCATCCTGATGTCCTTAGTAACTTCGGGAGAGGGGCCCACGTTCTCACTTTGCACTGGGCCCTGATCATCACGCAGGCCAGCCTGTTTCCAGACCTCTCCAGCGGGACCCCACCACAAGCCCAGACGCCTCCCAGGTAGCCAGGGCCCACTCAGTCCTAGGCCAAGCACTTGGTGGACCCGAGGCCTCATGGGGGTCCCAGGGCAGGGGGCTGGGCTTCCCGCCACCTCGTTTCCCTAAAGACCAGCTCAGGGTGGGACACCCCCAGTATAGCCTGGGTCATGACTCCCCTGGGGGTCCAGCGTGGGGGGTGCGGTTGATTCCTGGTTGGGGCACCAAGATCTCACATGCCATGCATACACGCGTGCTCCATCGCTCAGTCCTGTCCGACTCCTTGCGACCCCATGGACTGCAGCCCGCCAGGCTCCTCTGTCCATGAGATTCTCCAGGTAAGAATACTGGAGTGGGTTGCCATGCCCTCCTCCAGGGGATCTTCCCGGCCCAGGGATGGAGCCTGTGTCTTCTGCATGCGCAGGCAGATTCTTTACCACTGAGCCACCAGGGAAGCCCCTCGTGCACCATGAGGTGAGGCCCAAAACTTAAAAAAAAGAAGACAGGATAACTTGGATCAGGACTCCTGGGTTCTCTTGCCAACCCCATATCCTTCCAACTGTGAGCCAAAATCTGGCTAAATGTTAGACTCTGCCAACAGGTAGCTGCCAGGAGCCAAGAGACTTGGCCACTATCACAGCCCCCTCCCTGCTGCACTGTGACTGCGTCCGACTTTGTCCCGACTCAGGTCACATCAACCAGGGTTGCCAGACGCCTCCCCAGAGCGCAAGACCACCATTGAGCACAGAACACTCAGGCAGTGCCTTCCGGGAGCGGGAGCCCGCCGTCGGGTATGAGAGTCAGTTTCTATTTATTTCTACTCTGAAGGACAGACAGATCCTCCTGGGAAGCAAGTGACCTCACAGTGGAGGATCTCTCAGCTGCTTCTGCAGAGAACTAATGCGTTTCACCCCTCGCCGGGCCCTGGACCCACTCTCTTAGCCCGGGGGCAGCAGGAGAGGAGGTGGAGAAGGACAAGGGGCTCGTTCCACTGGGATGCTGAGGTCCTGCCCGCAACGCCATCGTGGACAATCACATCGACCGCCAGCGACACAGCTGGAATGAAACAGAGACGACAGTGACGCCGGGGTCACTGCGGCTCCCCGCTGAGCCCCCACGTCTGACTTCAGCTCCGAGCTTCAGGACACGGTGGGCCTTCACCCACGCGGCCGGCTGAGAACCCCCCTTCTCGCTTTGCCCACACCTGATGACCTGGAACAGTGGGCCCAGGAGAAGACGAGGGGCAGGAGGAGGGGGAAGAAGGGAGAGTGGCCCAGGGTGGCGGGGGCCTGAGAACAGCCCACCAGCCCTGAGGCCCCCGGTCCAGACTGTCCCCCCCTCCCTCCCCAGGATGGTTGTCCTGAGCACCCGGCAGACACTGGCAGGCTCGGCCCCCACTCTCCTATTCCGTCCTTTTACCGAACACATTTCACCTGGATTACCTATCTGCCCATCTCTCTTCCTGACCCATATAATGCATTCCTTCAAGCCAGAGGTTTTGGATCTAATATTTGGCCTCGAATGGGACCTTGCACCTAGGCGGAGGTATATGCCGAATCCTTCTGGGAGAGAAGAGTCCAAGGAGACAAAACAGGAAAACTAATGAGGAAGGCCAGGCAAGAACTGGTCATGGTCACACTAGGTCATCACTGCAGATCTGATGAGCGTGGTCAGACACTGAACATACGGGAAAACGAAAGAATGAATGGGCACTTCCCCGGTGGTTCAGTGGTTAAGAATCCGCCTACCAATGAGAGGGCCATGGGTTCGATCCCTGGTTGGGAAACTAAGATCCCACGTGCCCTGGGGCAGCTAAGCCTGCACCACAACCTCTGAGCCTGTGCGCTCTGGAGCTCTCGCACGGCATCAGAGAAGCCCACGTCCTACAGTGAAAGACCCTGCACGCCACAGCAAGACCGGACGCAGACAGACAGACAGACAGACACACACACACACACACACACACACACACATATGAATGAACTGATGAAGTAGAGAAAGATCCCGGGGCCCACTGGAGACACAAGCCCAAACCCATTTCGGTGGTGAGAAAATTTGCAAGATGCGAATGGGCCGGGAGACTTTTGGCCTCTTTTCCTTTCACCAGGATCTCAGCGAATTGGAATCGTTGTAGCCCTCCTTGGGAGTAGCAATCAGATAGAGACATGTATTAGGTAACCCCTGAGGCTCTCTTGGGCAGATTCCTGGCCTGGACCCTGTGCCAGCAAACAGGGAAAGGCATGGACTCCTCACCCCCACCCCTGGAAAAGCTCATGCCAACCAGGCAGCCATGGGCAGCTCACTGGCAGCGGCTGGAATAAGTTCCGTGAATCTCAAGAAATGAGGCCCGAGGGGACAGGCAGGGCCATGGGGGGCGAGCCGGGGGAAAGTCTGCCGTTATCACTTCGTTACGGAGACCAGGCCCAGGAATTCTGGGAACTACAGAGAGCAGTCATGTAACCCCCACCCCCAGGCCTTCCCGGGACAACCGCGGTTCCACCTGGACGCCTTCCCTTCCAGCTCTTCCTAGGCGTGGTTTTCTGCACAGAGAGGAGAGGCAGCCCCCCCACCCCCGCCCCAGTAAGAGGAGAGGTGATGCCCCTGTCACCCCTCCCATTCTTGGGTTCCGCACGAGTCCCTGAGCCGTGCCTGGCACCCCTGTTTGCATGCCTTCCCTGTGGGCCTCGGGCTCCTCCTGGTCTCTGGCATACTTTTACAAGGCTGCTGGAACAACCCACAGCTGCACAGCGTGTGTGCAATCCTTTTCAGAAACTCAGGGACTCTCAGGAGGGGGCAGGAGGGCTTTGAGGCTGTCCAAAGGAGCGGGGCATTGCCACCCTGAGGGTCTGAATGCAACCCCCCATCGGACCAGTTCATCCATTCATTTACTGAGTCAGCAAACCTTCTGGCGATCCAGAGAAAGGGAACACAGAGTCCCTGCCCATTAGGGACGCGTGTTCCAGGGAAGGAGACAAACAACCAAGGAGATGATTACAGCTGGGTGTGCGAAAGGACTGTGCAGCAGCTAACTCCCACAGTAGCCTCAGGGGCTCCCAGGGAACAGGGACTAGGCCTCCCTGTCCCCTGCTCAGACACCAGAGGGTGGGGACTGTGGGAGGCCTCAGAGCAACGACTCCCTGAGGACACTCTGGAATCACGTCTTCCATCGGCCTGGGGATCCTGGAGAGAGAATTCTACAGAGAGTTCCCCAGGAGTGGAAGGGCTGCCATCTCATTAGACCAATGCCTTTCTGAGGATGCTGGGGAAAAAAGCACGCTGTAAACTGGAAAACACTGGCTGAAGCTGAGAGCAGAGATGGCTCTCTCTGAAACACTGGGTGAAGCTGAGGGCAGCGATGGCTCTCTCTAGACTAGGATCCTGCTGGGAGCACAGGCTGTGCCTCCTCCATCAGACCGGAACTCCCTGGGTCAGAGGCTAGGCCTCTCCCATCGAACTGGAGGTTCCTGTTTTAATTCTGAAGTCCCAGAAGTTTCTGCATCCAGGGTGTGCTTAGTGAACCCACTTGCCCCACTTACGTGGGTGGCACTGGACCATTCGCCATCAGCAGTGAGGCTTCACTGACTCGTCTGAACACTTTCTGCTTCTTATAAAGAAAATGCAGCTGAACTCTGAGATCACATTTTTGAAACCGCTTATTAAGCCACGAATCATATATATCACATAGTGCACGAAGTAACTTTGACTGAAATTTATACTAGAGTGTAAATGACCTTGTAACGCGTACTTATCATCTTGGACTTAGAAGGAAACTTAGTGTTCCACTTCTCAAATGTGGCTGCCCATGGAATCGCCTGGAAAACTTTTACAAATATTGATGCCCATACTGCATTTCAGAACAATTAAGTCAGAATCCATGGTGCTGAGATCCAGGCATCCATGTGTTTGAAATTCCCCAGGGATTCTGACGTGCAGCCAAGTTTCAGCAGTGTTCTAGAAAAACCTCCTTCCCAATACAGAAATCACGATTCTTTATTCCACAGACATGTATAAGGCATATTCAGGGCCCCAAATCAGAACCGTCTCAATCTCTCTCACCACGGCTCTGTTAGTTCTCCAGCCTTTTTCGAGGGGATTCCTCCAGTGATGGGGAACGCACGCCTCGCAAGGCAGATCTGTTCCCAGGAGTTGGTTTTCAGGGAGTATGTTGGGAGGGAAGATGAGTTGGAAAGAGGAAGCTAAGAAGCATTGGGTTCTACTGTGTGCCAGCAGTGGCGTGAGATACTTTACAGGCACCACTTCACTGATATCTCAGGACGTCGGGAGTTCAACCACAGCCTGGCAGAGGGGAAACTGGGGCTCCGAGAAGTGAAGAGACTGGTCCCACAACTCAGCTTGTGGGTGGTGAGCCCAGACCCACGCCGCAGAGTGTCTCTTTACTAAGGAAGATGGGGGCTGGCGGGGCAGGGCAGGATGGGGTGGGGTCGGCACAGGCTAGGGTCTATGTCCAGGTGTCCGGAAAGACCTTCCAGGTCTCCCATCGACTTCTTTTAAAATATTTATTTATTTGGCTGTGTCGGGTCTTAGTTGCAGCCCGTGCGATCTTACTTCCCCTTCCAGGAACTGAACCCACATCTCCTGCATTGGAAGGCAGGCTCTTAACCACTGGACCACCAGGGAAGTCCCTCCCACCAACTTCTTAAGGCCCACATTCCAGACACGTTCTCTCCTCCCGTTTTTCCCTCTTATCCCTCAGGGCTGGGAGAGTCTGACAAACTCATTTGTCCAAAGTATTGGGGACCCAAGTCACAACCTGCACCAGGGTAATTTACACGGAAGAGGAATCAAGCTGGGCAGAGCGATGCTCAGTCTAAAGGAATGACTATCTAACGTGAGATAGTGAGCTCCTCCTGGGTGGAGAAGCACAGCCATACATGGCACCCCCAAATCAGCCCAGAGGCAACGGCCCCCGTTCCCTACCCCGTAATGGGCACGTCCGTGCAGCACGAACAGCAGGGCCCTGCTCCTCGCGCCCTTCCTGAACAGCAGGTGCCTTTCCCGCTTTATTCCGAGCCCTCACAGCAGCCCTGCGAATTCAGGACCTTTGTGTTTGCTCTACAAATAGCAACAAGGCCCAGACGAATCCGTCCCCAGAGCCTGTGTTCCTGTTCACTTAAATCCACGTTGTTCAGTCTGCAGGTTGTTACCCATTCGTGGGGTGTGGGATCAGCATAGTGGATCCTGAGCAGCACTTTTTAATAGAATGAGGTGGAAGAGAGTTTAAAAAAAAAAAGCAGTTCACACAGTGACGGAAGGCTGGCTTCACAAAACTTCTGTTCCAGGTGTGTGTGTGTGTGTGTGTTGTGCGGAAAATGGCGATGAAAATACATTCCTTACAGTGACTTGTAGTCAAAATGTTCAAAAGCCGGTGCCCCCACCCTGCTGTCTCCTGGATGCTGCTAGAAAGTGGCTTCCTTTCTTCCGGGGAGGGCTGAGCACATAGGGTACTCCTCCAGGACTCAGAGCAAGAGGGGGTGAGATGCCACCGTCACCCTCCACCAAGAGCTCATCCCATCCAGATGTTCAAGGCTGGTTTTCCAGAACCTCCACCCCCCAGCTGATCCTTGGGAAAACCATCGGAGGCCGGCCCCAGGGGAAGGAGGCTACGCGGCAGCATGAAGGATGTGGGTTAGACACCAGGAAGACTTCCACGAGAGAGTGCTGGCGTCCACAGGAATCAAAGTGAGCGGCGTGACGATATGGCCTCCATTCCAGGAAGTCTTTTCTAAAATCTTTTTCTCCTTTTTTTTTAACCCTTCCTTGAAGCCGTAAAAGGAAAGATGACGTGTCTGTGCTCCTTTCTCAATGGCACACGGACAGAGAATACAAACAGACCAGACGATCCAACAAAACAAAACCCTCTGTTGTTCTGCACGCTTACTGGTACTTTGTTGCCGCTGATTATTAATTACTGTCAGGTAACACTTCGGGAGATTAATTGACCTCTCTTAGCCGAAACAATAAAGGCTATTAAACTAAGGCGGCAGAAAGGTGAGAGCACGTTTTGCTGCTCTTTCTGCTCTTTCTGTCCCTGGGTGATCCTCCATCTCAGCCCTCTGTCTCCTCACTCCTAACACAACTATTCAAGAGAGACTTCTGTAAGTACATAGGAGGTCATTTTTTTAATTAATTCATTTTGGGGTTCTGCTGGGTTTTTTGGCTGCATGGTCTTTTCTCTAGTTGTGATGAGCGGGGGCTTCTCGCTACAACAGCGTCTCTTGCTGCGGAACATGGGCTCCGGGGCTCGCGGGCTTCAGTGGCTGCAGGTTATGGCTCAGTAGTTACAGTTCCCGGGTTCTAGAGCACAGGCTCAATAGTTGTGGCTCGAGGGCTTGGTTGATCCATGGCCTGCGGGATCCTCCTGGGGCGTGGACCAAACCAGTGTCTCCTGCAGTGGCAGGTGGACTCTTTAACACTGAGCCACCAGGGAAGTCCCTGGTGGGCTTGCAAAGCAGAGGTGGGTTTTCCACCTAGAACAGTTCGGCCGCTATTTTCTGCAGGCAGACGAGGTGAATGATGGGGTCTTGGAAATCCCTGGGTTGGGCAATTCTTCAACCTCAAGGTTTGGGCAGAGGGCTGTGGCAGGCTGTGAGTGTGTGGGAGGAGGTGCGGGCAGGAAAGGGCACTGAAGGTGGGGGACAGAGCAGAGCCACGGTGGCAAGGAGAAGACCTCTGCAGCAGAGGTCTCCTTGTGCAGCCCAGCTCACCTCTTACCTCCTGAAGCAACAGGCATTCCTGGGAAGAGCCCTGAAGTGGGACTTATGAGGCCCAGCTCAGCCAACAAAAACCCGAAAGCAAATCACACCCCTGGGCCTCGTTTTCCTCATCTGTAAAATGGAATAATGGTCTGGATCAGTAGAGTCCAATAGAAATACACTGAGAGTCATAAGTGTTCTAGCAGCCACATAAAAAAGTAAAAATGAACAAGTGAAATTCGGTTCAATAATGTTATTTAACCTAACATACCTTCAACATGTAGTCAATATAAAAAAGTATTAAGGAGGGAATTTGCTGGTGGTTCAGTGGTTAGGACCCTGAGCTTCTATTGCAGGGGCATCGGGTTCCATGCCCGGTCAGGGAACCAAGAACCAGCATGCAGCAAAGCGAGGCCAAAAAAAGGCATTAAGGAGATTTTACATTCTTTGTGCTAAGCCTTTGAAAGCTAAGCCTTTGTGTATTTTACACTCAGAGCACATTTCCATTTAGACCAACTATATATCCAGGGCTCAACAGCTCCATGGTTAGTGGCTACCATGTTGGACAGCTTAGATATAGATAACCTCTAGGGTCTTCTCTAAACCTATGTGACTGGAGTAAAGGGTCTGGCTAGATTCTTTATACATTTTGCCCCCTGTTGAGCCCCAGGGCCCTGGCTGGTCCCAGCTGCAGAAAACCATTCAAGTTACACATTTATGGGGTTACTTCAAGGGGCAATAAAATGGGTCATTGATTCTGGAATGACATAGACCTGGCTTATTCAGCTGTGTGCTCTGAGGCTCCTCTTCGAGCCTCAGTTTGCCATCTGTAAAACACGAAGAATAATAATAGCTAACATTATATAGCACCTGCTATGGGCCAGGCATTGTTGTTCTAAGACCATTATGTGTATTAACTTCTCATTTAAGAGTCTAGCATGCAGCATCCCCATTTTATAGGAGAAGAGCTGGAGTACAGAGAGGTTAAGTAACTTGCCCAAGGTCACATAGCTAGTGTGTAGAACTGCTAGGATTCAAAGCTGGACCACCTGGCTCCAGTGTCCCTATGCTGAACCCCATGTCCACACTCCTGGTCTCCCCAGGAAGTGGTGAAGAGTAAGCAAAAGATTGCTCTGAAAGAGACTGGCATAGCACCTGGAACACAGTAAGTGTGTAATAAGCTGTTGCTGCCGCCCTTACCTAGAGAAGAGCCCCTGGGTGACCTCCAGACACCGGGGACACAGCTGGGTCATGACCAGCTAGGAGGCAGCCCCTTCTAAGCTTTCCTTGTGCCACTCCCAGCCAGAGGTTGAGAGGGGAATTTGGCTGGGAAGGCGTCTTCCTGATAGCTCATGTGTGGAGGCCTCTGAAGGTGGATGATTCAGGGTCGGAAGCGCCTGGGGCTAGTGGATGGTGGGTGGGCTGTGGAGGGGGTGGCCCCAGTGAGAAAGGCAGCCCTGCCAGTTTCAAGGGACGAGCTAGGAGCCCATGGGTGCCTGTCTGGGTTCCATGGCCAGCTTCAGAGGGTGGGGGATGAAAGCAACCTAGAGAAGAGGCGCAGACATCAAAGGGCCGTGACCTCGAAAGCGCCCAGTTGGCCACGGCAGTCTCCCCAGCCTGGGAACAAGAGACAGCTGCACAGGAAGAAGCTTTCAGTTAGAGCGCTGTGTAGCTGAACTTGAGGGTCTGATTTAAACTTCAGTTCAGTTCAGTCGCTCAGTTGTGTCCGACTCTTTGCGACCCCATGAACCGCAGCACACCAGGCCTTCCTGTCCATCACCAACTCCCAGAGTTTATCCAAACTCATGTCCATCGAGTTGGTGATGCCATCCAACCATCTCATCCTCTGTCTTCCTCTTCTCCTCCTGCCCTCAATCTTTCCCAGCATCAGGGTCTTTTCCAAAGAGTCAGCTCTTCGCATCAGGTAGCCAAAGTATTGGAGTTTTAGCTTCAGCATCAGTCCTTCCAGTGAATATTCAGGACTGATCTCGTTTAGGATGGACTGGTTGGATCTCCTTGCAGTCCAAGAGACATTTAAGAGTCTTCTCCAACCACAGTTCAAAAGCATCACATCAATGACGAGGTCAAAACCTCTGGCAGCGGGTGAGGCTGGACACGAGTGCTCTACAAACCGCCCAGGGCCCACCTCCTCGCACCTTCTCCCTGCCTGTTGCAGGGCTGGTCCCTCTCACCGGCTGGCCCAGCCCTGGCCCAAGGGGGCTCAGCCCCATCACCTGGAGTAGGAAGGAGAAAGCCTGTCACTCCCAGCATTCCCAGCTCCAAATCCTGGGATTCACTTGGATTGGTCCTACTTTGGTCATGTACTCACCTCTGAGCCAACCCCTGTGGCCAGAGAAACGGAACACACCGATTGGCTTAGTTTGAATCAGGGGCTCCAGCCCTCGGTCCCTGCTCTGGAGGAGAAATGGGAACGGGGCGATGGATGCCTGGGGAGGCAGAGAGCAGGCCTCTACTCCATCAGGCTCTGCTTCCGTTTCTGCTGCCGCCTGGTCATGTAACCTGGGCCATCCATTCCCCTTTCCAGGCTCAGTAGACTAGAGTAAATGTTTTAAAATCTTGACTTAGTTTTTTTTTCTTTTAACTTTTTTTCAAACTCTTACATGGAACTGCAGTATGTGAATCAGGTCCACCCGGACATTCTGTCCCGGAAGTGGAGGAAGGGAGAGGCCCCTCAGCCTCCAGTCCCCCTCCCTTGCCCCGTGGGGGCCCCAAGAGCCCTACTGTCCCCGCCATCCCTGGCAGCCCACGGCCACCTGAGTCAGCATGAGCCCTGCACCTGTCCCACACACCATCCAGGTTGGTTGAACGGTCACAGGTCACATCCAGGGCATGCTGGACACGGTGAGGTGGCAACCGCAGGGTCTCGGTGTACAAAGGGGAGGCTAGGGATTTGCGAACCCCACTCCCACCAAGGCCCAGCCCCTCAGCACCCTCAGCCCTTTCAGAAAGTCCCTGCCCCTGACCATGACTTCACCCTGACAAGGAAATGGTGGGCGTGGGGCCAGCACAGGCAGAGACTTTATCTCTGCAGGCGGCTGGGCTGGGAGCCAGGGTGGGGGAGAGAGGATGACAGCCGTGATCAGAGCCACCGTTGACTCCGGAGGACAATGCCCGCTCAGTGTCCGCATAACCCCTGCCTGGTCCCCAGAGCAGGTTAGGTCGATACTGAGTTGTTTCAAGATCATCATGAAGGGTGACCGCCATGCCCCTCTCCCACCCTGGCAATTCTCAGTGTGTAAACTTCTTTCCAGCTCTTTGGCTCAATTGTTTTTTATTTAAAAAAATATATTGGGGGGCTGCACCACATCTGGAAGCAAATGGGATCTTTGATCTTCGTTGCAGCCTGGGGGATCTGTAGTTGCAGCATGTGGGATCGTTTCCTGACCAGGGATCGAACCCTGGCCCCCTGCACTGGGAGCGTGGAGCCTTAGCCACTGGACCACCAGGAAGTCCCAGCTCAACTGTTTTTGAGAACAGACCCAAGAGGCAGCAAGACAAGGGTTAGGTCCCGCTGTGTGAGCTGACATTGACTGAGCCCCTGTTAAAATGTTAGTCACTCAGTCGCATCCGACTCTTTGTGACCCCATGGACTGTAGCCCGCCGGGCTCGTCTGTCCATGGGATTCTCCAGGCAAGAACACTGGAGTGGGTAGCCATTCCCTTCTCCAGGGGATCTTCCTGACTCAGGGATCAAACCGGGTCTTCTGCATTTGCAGGCAGATTCTTTAACATCTGAGCCACCAGGGAGCCCCTGCCCTGCACTAAATGCCTTATCAACTCATGTCACCCTCAGCAGTGATAGGAGGCAGGCACTGTTGTTATCCCCTTCTCCGAAGAGAACTCTGCTGAGACTTGGGTAGGTGAGCCCAAGCCACTCAGCTGGACATGGTGAAGCTTCCACTTGAACCCATGTCTGCAACCCAACCCACACGAGGAGCAGTTGACACAACCACAGCTGCTGTGTCTGGAAGAATAGACTGTCACCATACCAAGCCCCCAAAGGACAGAATAGGAGAGAAGGATTGCATGGGAACTCTGTGGACAGAGCAGTGTCAACACCAGGATGCCGCAGGGACGCGAATGTCGATCGGACCTGAGAAAGAACACGGGGACCCTCAGAGCTGAGAGAACAAGGGCAGGGCAGCCTGCTGAGGCCTGCGTGCGGGCAGAGGCCGGACGGCACCGCGTGCCCAGGGTTCCTACACTGCCGGGGGCTGGGCAAACACGGTCCCCATGCTGGAGTTAGAAATTCTGTGTATTTCACTAGCAGAGCCCCCGTCTCCAGCCTCAGCCCTCCCCACCCACTCTCCAGAGAACATCCCTCCACCATCTTCACCAAACTATCCAAAGCTTAGCCACATAAAACCACCACTTCATTACGCTCAGAGTCTTGTAGGTCAAGAGCGGACAGAGCCCATCGGGGATGCCTTGACTCCGCTCTGTGATGTTTGGGGCCTCAGCTGGGAAAACTCAATGTGGTTGGGGCTGGAATCATCTGCAGAGGTCTTCGCTCACATGCCTGGCTTCTGATGCAGGCCATCACCAGGACCTCAGCAGGACTGTTGGCTGGACCACTTACCCAGGGTCTCTCCAAGCAGACGAGTTTGGGCTTCCTCCCAGCATGGCAGCCGGGTTCAAAGAGTAAATATCCTGAGAGAGCAAAATGGCAAAGCATTTTTATGAACTGATTTTGGAGGTCACAGAGTGTCATCCACAAAGCTCCACCACATACCTAGGAAGCCCCACCCGGGGCCCAAAGGAAGTGAGTGTAGACCCCAGCACTGGAGGGGAGGAATGTCAAGTTACATTTAAAGAGCAAGTGAGATGGGAGAGCGTGCTACAGCCGTCTTTGAAAAAAAAAATCTGCCCCATGAGACCCTTCGGATGGGGTCCCAGCCCTCAGCCTGGATGATGGGGTCCCGTTCATGCCTCATTGGTCTCTGCACACGCGCTTCCTTCGGACTAGAAAACTCATCCACCCAGCCCACCCCCACCCGCTTCGCCTGGCCCACCCCTACTCACCCTCCACGGCTCAGCGGGGACATCACCTCCTCCCAGGGAGCCTGCTCTGAGCCCTGTCCCCACCGCAGCTGAGATGGGACCACCTTTCGACCACAACCACATGCGACCTTCTGGGTGCAGCGGTTTCTCTATTTGTGGTCTCTGATAAGAGGGTGAGCCCCCCGAGGGCATGAATGGTGTTCACTCGTATGTCTACCACTATATCCCCAGCACTGGCCCAAATTCCAGCCCCTTTCTGGGTCCTGCTGATGGACAGCCTGCAGCCACTTCCCCCAGGAAGCCTTCCCGGGTTGTGCAAGACTTGCGGGGTGTCTCTCCTGCTCTCCTGCAGGCCCCCTTCACAGGTGTTTTGGAAGGCTAGGAAGAAAGCCCGGCACTCTGTCTCCCTGTTCCCAAGCCAGAGCTTGTTATTGCAGTAAAAAAGGCAGCAAATTACCAGACGGGCTGGGAGCTGTAATGATTAAAACAGGGTATTGTTCTTGGGGCTGCTAATTGCATACCTAGGAGATGAGGCCCGCCCAGCCATGGTGCTGGGCCCAGCCTGGCAGGGAGCCAGACACAGGGAGACGACAGGGCAGAAGGGGGAGTCCCAAGAGCAGCGTGTCCTCAAAGGGAGTGGCTGCACCAGCCTCACTGGGGGACCTACTGAAAATACACATTTCCAGGCCCTGCATCAGACCCACTAACGATGTATCTGGGGGGGCTGCAGGCCCAGGACCATGGATTCTTGACAAGCTCCCAAGGTCCAAGCCTGGATTTCTGACTGCCCCACCCTAGAGCCAGATGGAGGCCCGCCTCACTGGCCCAGTTCACCTGGAGAATGTGGCAAGACTGAGAGAGCGGCTGGAGGGGAGGACATGGAGAGGGCGGTTTCCTCCGGGACTCAGGTCAGATCTCTTCCGCGTGAGCTGGGGGACCCAGGGAGAGTCACCTTGCCCCTCTGAGCACAGACAGATTTTCCCGGAAGCCAAGGGAGGTAGGCTCGCAGGACCCCCGAGACTCTGAGAGGGGCCATGGCATTGGCTTCATGAGGGGGTCCACCCAGCTGGCGTGTGTTGGGCCAGATACAAAAGTAGGATATTTTGGTCCTCTTAGAGTCTCTCCAAATTGAGTAGGCTTCAGGCTCCCTGAGAATCGCCAGAGCCGTCACAGGGTGCCGCGGGGATGGAAGGGGCAGATGTGCATCAAGCTGCAGCCCAGAGCCCGGCCACCACCTGCTCAGGGAGACAGGGCCTCCGGCAGGGGGCTCAGCCCTCAGCGCCTTCGCGTCCTCACCCGAGAGAGGGACGTGGGGCCGCAGCTCCCTCAGGAAGCTGTGCAAGCGTCTGACAGGCGGATACTGACGCAGCGCCCAGCTCAGCCCCCGGCACAGGGCAAGCACTCCGCACGCCCGGCCAAGCGCGCCCTGTCGACGACCAACCATGGGACTGAGCGAGTGTGTGAGCAGCCCAGCTCGCAAGGGACGCGCGATGCGTGTGAAACCCTGTTCCCTGGAAACGCACAAAGACGCCAAGGCCCCCGTACGCCAAGCCAGTCTAAGAGCCGCCCTGCCAAGAGGCAGGGGGATGCACTCAGTGACCCAGGTTTCTTGTAAGTCTGGGACGGGAGCAACAGAACAGCCTGGACCTTGGGCCAGCGGTTTCTGGGAAGACACCTGGATCAGAGGGGGCTGGAAGGTTAGAACAGGAGGAGGGCTGGGGGACAGAGTTTCATCCAGGGCAACCCCCTCCCATACTCCTGTTCTACCAGCAATTATGAGTGATATTTTCATGGAGGACTTCCTGGAGGAGGCGACTTTTGAGGGAGGGAAATGACAGGGAAGGGCAGAAAGAAACGCCAGCCAGGAGACGCAGGATGCTCGTGTCATCAGCGTCATTATGGACATTAGGTGAGCACATACTATGTCAGCAGTTGCCTAAGTGTTGTGTTCAGATGGTCTCATTTGGGGAGTTCTTTTCTTGGTTTTGTTTATTGTATTTATTTGCTTTTATACTAGTAGTTTTAAAGCTTTGAAACAATTTCAAACTTGTAGAAGATTTGCCCATGTGATAGTGAGATCTTGTTCTCTGGCTCCTTTGGAAAGTAAGCCGCTGACCTGATGCCGCATCACCCCAAGCTCACTGATGTCTACTTTCTACAAGGACATCTCCCTACACAGCCACAGCAAAACCATCGGATGAGGAAGTTAGCTTTCAAAACACTGTTGTCTTCCACTCACTAGGCCCTGTGCTGGGTTGTCAACGGTCCTGGCGATGCCCTTTGTAGCCAAAGCACCCAGTTCACAGACCTGAGTTGTCAAGTTTTCTTGTTCTGGACGGGTTACTCACACTCCCTCTCACAGCCCTGACATCGTTCGAGATTTCAGGTCAGCTGGTTTGTAGAATTTGGGTTTGGCTGCTGTTTGCTCAGGGCTGGGTTCATCTGTGCCAGGACTCTCCCGGGCGGCACATACTCGGTTTTGAATCTGCTCCATCGTCACATGCCCCCGTGTCAACTGGGTGTCTGCCTGGCTTCTCCACCGTTGGGCGACTCTTCCCCACTTTGTGATTAAGGAATATTTTGTGAGGAGATGCTGTGAGACTGGGTCCCGACCCCGCTCCTCACCAAACTGTCCATTTACTCACTTAGTTATAGCAGGGTGTACTCATGTTTCCTGCATTCAGCAGTTTATAATCCATGCTTACGCTACCGCTCAAATTGCCCCAGAGTTGGCCAGCGGTTACCCCTTGAGTGGTTCCCGGGGCATCTTGGCACATGGCCACTATCGTGTGAGTGCTTCCTTCACTTCTGGCACCACAAGCTGTTCCAGCTTCATCTCGTACTTTCCCCACCTGGAATCAGCCACGTTGCTAAGGAATCCTGGTTCCTTTAGTGGAGAGTGGTACATGGATGCCAACTTGTGGGTGCTAAACGTGCTCATCATAATTGGGGGGCTGCTACTGCCAGGCCCTCTGTAGACAGAGCAGGGGGCAGGGGCAGGAAATACCTTTATCTACACACACATATATGCTGTAGTGTAGATACGTAATGCACACTTCTACATCTGTAGTTCTCTCTCTCTCTCATACTGAAAGCTATGCGTACACACCGATACTCAGTTTCCAACTCAATGCCCCAGGATTCATTTTCATATTCTCCCTTTCCATGTCTGTAACACCCTTCTCTGATGTGAAAATCTGGGCTTCCTTGATCCTGAATATATTTGCCAGGTTGCTGAATGCCCTCATATGTAAACGGTTTCCTACCCCCCCACCCCCCCGCACGGGGATGCCCTCCCCAGGCCCTCACTGGGCTCTGGCACCCCTCCCCAGGCCACCTTCCACACTCTGGGGGGCTCTGACACCCTGTGGCCCACTCCCCCCACGTGCATGGCCGTCTCACCCTTTTGGGCTCTGATACCCACGCCAGGCCACCCTTCCACGGGGTGGCCTTATGCCCTTGCCTGATTCTGAGTGTCCTCTGGGCCACTGCTACCCCGTGGACACTCACCTTAACCGTAAGCGGCCAACCCCAGATTCAAACCCAGGTCTGTCTGTCACAGACTCTCATCTCTTCATCACGGTTCTCTGAACAGTCCCAGGAAGGAGCATACTTTGTCTCTCACCTGAATTTGCCCAACTCAAGGGACCTGAGGAAGTTCACAGCCTCAGGCAGGACTGGTTCTGCTGGGGGAGGGAGCACAGGGACCCCATCTGTCGCCCCCCCTGCGTCCCCCGGGGGCTGTACATCAGCCCCTCCACTCCTGAAGCCCCCAGCGCTCAGGCCTGCCCAGGGGGGAGTTCAGGAATTGGGAGTGACCTGCCTGCCTGTGGCAGATACGAACAACAGCTCACCATTCTTTCAGCACTTGACAGTTTACAAAAGCCCTTGACAATCTGCTGCGTCTTCACCACGGCCCTGCGAGATAAAGATCCTTAAACCCATCTTACAGGTAGTGAAATTGAGGCTCAGGCTGGGGAAGAGATATGACTGAAGCCCGTATCAGACAGCTGGGGGCATCAGAATCAGAGCTGCCTGAGGCCCGATCCTTCGCCCCCCACCCCGCCTCAGCCCCCACCCCGCTCTGCTTTCCTCTTCGGGGAATGGCCCAGTGCAGAAGGTCCTCCACCCCGGGCTGCTCCTGAGGACCCCCAAGGGGCCTGGCTCAGGTCACACGAGGCAGGGCTGGGCGCTCCTGCGTCTGCCTCTTGGAGCCACAGTCCGGGGCAGACACTATGGGTGGCTGCGGTGCTGACGACAGGGCAGGTTGCGCCCACACCCTTTCTTCCTGCGAGCTCGGCCACCCACTCCTTTCACTGGTACCAGCATGCTCGGGGGTGGTCTGCATTGTGCGCGGTTAGCACTCATCTGCCATGCTGTCCCCAGGGAATCCCACGGGCACCCCAGACAGCCAGTCCCCTCGACGTGCGGGCCCAGCCCGGTCGGGGGACAAAACCCTGGGGTCAGCAGGCCCGGGGCCACCGCCCCCGCCAGGAGGGCGGCTCCCCGCAGGCTCTCGGGGCTGTGCTCAGCCTTGTTGCAGGCGGGCCAGCCGGGCAGGCGGGTGGCACTCTCATTAGCGGGCACGTGTCCGGGCCCGGAGCCGCCGGGCTGCCACGTGGGAGCCCCAGGGAGGCTGGGCCACTCCTCCAGGGCCGGGGAGGGGCACCTGTATGACTCAGCCCCGAGCTGAGCTCAGCACGGAGCCACTTCTCCGGCCCGCCAGGTTGCCACTCCCCACGGTGGGAACAGTCTCTGCTCCCCAAATTCCCCAGAAGGGGACCCGAGTCCCCACATGGCCATGGCCCCGGCCCTGTGACACCTGCTGGGGCGAGCAGACGAATGCCCGGCCGGTGGGCCTCCACCTACCCCAGTGAAGGACCTCCTTACCCTCTCCTATGCATTCCAGGGGCCACCTTCTCCCCCAGGATCAAAGAGAAAGTCATGGCCAGAAGAGGGGCCGTTGGAGGCCAGACCTTGACCCTGCAAGCCTTCCGTGGCCCTGGCGAAGGCTGGGCCAGGCGCAGATGCCCGCTGCCGTGGGCAGAGGGCACATATCACCCAGGCATGGTGAGCCCACCGCAAGTGGGAGGGTCGCTGTTTCATTGGGGTTTTGCCCTTTTCGGGGGGGGGGATGCTGTGCTGCACAGCATGTGGGGTCTTAGCTCCCCAGCCAGGAATCAAACCCTGGTCCCCTGCAGTGGAAGCGTGGCGTCTTAGCCACTGGACGGCCAGGGGAGCCCCGAGCCCGTTGATTCTAATGGTCTCTGCGCTATTCTCTGTGGAGCTGCAGCCCATCGGTGCAGAGCTAGACACACCAATCAGATGGGATCTCAGCTCCCACCGGGACCATGTCCCAGACCTTGGGCTTCTCTTCATCTGTGGGGTGGGGGCGGATGGTTGGAGGAGGGGGCCGGCATTTAGGGTTTGGGTGGAAAATAATCAGGTGTGATTACGACTGACCCAGGGGACCCTGGGAGCCCTCCGAACAGCCGTGCCCCGGTCTCCTTCCCTCGCCCTCATGTTAAGCTCATTCAGCACCCGGATGGCGTAGTCCCACCGAGCACAGGGCACTGGGCGTCCACAGGCACGATGAACACCTGGTCCTGCAGCCTGTGAGCAGGCAGGAGTGAGTCCAGGTCCAGCAGATGGGGTTGGGGACAGAAATGAGTTGAGAGTTGTCCCACTTTCCCCAAGGTGCTCGTCCTTGAAAGGGCAAACTAACTGCAAGGCTGCTGGTGGCAAAGTCCTCCAGGTTGCCTACTTCAGTGCCAGGGGTACAGGCAGAACAGCATTGTACTCCTGCCCCTGGGGGTCTCAGGGAGCCAGGGAGCTGATGCTTACAGAAGTGATGCCCGCCAAACCAGCGTGGGCTGTGACCCAGGGATGAGCACTCAGGACCAGCTGTGAACACACCACCCGGCAGATAAATCCTGCAACTTCAGAGCATGACATGTACTGCGGAGACAACGAAATGGGCAAAACGATAGCCAGCGATGCGGACGGTGTTGGACAGACTCCGGGAAAGGCCCCCTGGGGGAGGTGGCACGGGATCCTAGGAGAATCTGAGGGAAGAGCGTTCACCACGAGCCAAGGCCCTGGGGTTGGAAAGGGCTCAGCTTGTCGGAGGAGCCCAAGTCGGCGTGGGTTCAGCTGTTCCCTCCCAGGCCACGCAGCCCCACGACCTCTTGGGGGCACCTGCCCCAGCCCCACCCTGGCCCCCAGGAGCGTGCACATGGCGAATTCTCTGCTTCCTCCATCTCCTGAAACTCAGCCGTCCTTACCTCTGCGTTGAATGCAGAGTCACAGATGAGAATTTCTGCCTCAGGGAGACCAGACCCCAGGCCCTCAGAAGAGGACCAGTGCCTGCCCCGGGGAAGGCTGGGAAAATCCCGAGAGACAGGGACCTCAGGGTCCCAACCTATCTGTCTGCCTGGCCTCAGGTGCCCAGACACGTGCCAGCCTCCACCTGGTGGGGCCCCACCCTGGCGGACGAAGCTTGCCCAACAAGAGATGAGGTCACTGCCTTCTGGCCAGGTGGCTGGCTCTGGGTGGGGGAGTGATGGGGCAGCGATCCTGGGAGCAGGGCGGGGTGAGCAGGGCTCCCCAACTCCCACTGAGGGCAGGGTGGGAGGTATCAGAGCTCTCAGCCCTGCCCACCCTCCCCGCACCGGTCTGCAACCCAGAGAGGCCATTTCTGGGCCCACGTGCCTCTGCCAAGACCCCAGGAGCCTGGAAAGACTCAGGTTTTGCCAGCAGGGCTTTCCTGAAGAGGGGGCAGAGAAGGGCTGAGCTGGGAGGAGGGAAGAAGGGGGAGGAGGGGGCCGTTTTGAGCAAGTTTTATGCCGGCTGGGTTGGCAGGCGTGATAGACAGAGATGTCACAGCGGAGACAGGATGGGGCAGGGGGTGCCGGGGGGCAGCTGAGCCGTCCCCACCCGGGAGGAGGCCTCGCACCCACCTCAGGAAGGGCCGGGGGTGCGTTCGCTGACACCCAGGTCTCAGGGCGTCTGGGCTTCAGGCAGCACTTCCCTCCTGAGGGGCAAGCCTGAGGCTCCCTCTCACCTGCATTCCCCCCCAAGGACTCCTCCTGCCCTGGCTTCACGCCTCGTCTGCTCTCCTGCCTGGAACCTTCTTCCCGGGCTGCCCCAGCCATGCACGCCCCGGCCCCGCGACCTCCAGTCTGTCTTCTGGTTTTTAGGACTCAGCCCAGGCGTCTCCTCCCATTGCCCCGTGGTCCAGCCTCCTCTCCCCAGCAGCCCGTGTCCCTCCCTCACTAGGTCCACCCTCCCGTCCACTCCTGGGCTCCAGGAAAGACGTCAGGAGGGACGTGACCCAAAACTGTCCCCATCCCCTAGGCCTGGCACAGAGGAGGTGCTCAGAGGCCAAGGAGGGAATGGAGGCTTTGGGCAGCCAGCAGTCACACAAACAGCATCAGGGCACTTGGACGTGAGGGGCTGGCATGGTCCCAGGCTCAGCTGTGTGTGCTGGGAGGTTATCAAGAGACCCTCGTCAAGTCTGTCGACCTGACTCCTGGTAACAGGACAAGAGCAGGTAGAGGAACCAGTTCAACACCTCAGTGAAACAGACGAATCCTGCTGAGGAACATTCTAGAAAACCACCGACCTGGGCTCTGCACACCACCACTGCTGTGGGGAAAAGATGGGGGGTGGGGACCTTCTAGAATACAAAGACGACCAAAGAAAAAGGCAGCCCTCAACCTCTGAAAGCCACTGGCCAGGGCCTGCCCTGCAGGGTCCTCGTATCACCCGCCACCCACGCCTCTGTGCCCCCATCTGTGAAATGAGGCGTGAGCAGCTGAGTGGGTGGAGGCATGAAGGGCTCCGGAAGTGGGGAGCGGGAGGGGGGCTCGGGAGGGAGTGTGGGGGTGAGCGTGCTTGAGCTGGGCGGGGAGAGGGGGCCGAGTGAGGTCCGCTGGGGGGAGCGGGCCGCCTGCCACTCTGGGACAGTTCTCACACCCAGCCGTCGTGCAGGGAGGGGCCGGCCCGGGATCTGCTTCATGGCTCAGCTCCCCGGTGGTCCTTGGGGAAGGAGGGTTAAGGCCCGTCTGGGGGGTTCCAGGAGCACCAAGGGAAGGCCTGGTCTCGTCCAATCCCCCCAAATGAGAGTGAGCCCAGCAGGGCCTGGGGCGTGCCCTGGTCCCGCAGAGGCCACCCGCCCCCTACCCTGCACGCCCCCCACCTTCCGGCACCCCACTGGGCTCAAAACCTGCAGCCCCTCCCAGGTCCCATGGCCCGCACGCCTGGCACAAGGCCTGGCCCTGGGCAGTGCCCCTGCTGGCTGTGAGAACGCCCAGGCTCTCAGGGGCTGATCTTCCCTCCCCCGCAGCTGCCCCAGGGCCCTGGAGATTCTGCTCTGTCCACTCAGGAACCTGTCTCAAAGGCCACCTCCTCCAAGGAGCCCTCCCCTGATGCCGGCACACCACCCCTAACCGGAGCTGGCTTCTCCCTCCCTCAGGGCCCCAGCTGTGCACCAGGACTCAGGCCTCTCTCACCTAGAGGCCCGGCTCGGACACAGAGGGGGCCTGGTGGGTGTGTCTGCTGACCCCGCCCTGTGCCGGGCTCTGGACGGCTCCCCAGAGAGGCCGCGTGCTCGTCCGGGGCAGCACTGTGCTATGGGCTTGGTGGTCATAATCTTTTAATTCTGCTCTCAGGATGAGTGGTGCCTTTTTATGGATGAGGAAACCGAGGCCCAGGGCCCTGAAGCCATCTGCCCCCGGGGTTGTTGAGTGGTGGGGCTGGGACGAGACCTCAGGTGGACAAAGGCCAAACTTCCCCATAGCTCCCGTTCCCCACCTCCCAGGCCGGATAAAACAGGCAGACAGCGGTCCTGGTTTGTGGCCTCAGGTCCTCACCTGTAGGTCGTGGGGGCCTTGCCTCACTCCCCACGAAGGCTGCCAAGGCCCTTGCTTCCCCAGCCTCCCTGCCCAGCTGCCCAGACCCTGAAAGCAGAGCCAGGAATGCGAACAAACAGGATGAGCGTGGGACGCATATGTGGGTCGGCAGGGGTGGCCACGGCCGCGGGGCACAGGCAGGCCCGTGTCTGGAGTGACCGGATGCCGAGAGCCGGGGCTGGGACCCCGGGGTGACCGCTCTACTGCCTCCCTGTGTGCCCCTTGGATCCTGGGAAGCCTGAGAGGCACCGTCCTCAGCTCTGCCCTACTCGAGGGCAGACGGCCAGTCACAGCCAGGAGAGCCCTGAGAAAGGCTCCTCAGAAGCCTTGGGAGACACTTATGAGAACTCACAGTTGGCACCTACGCTGAACTGGGCCCTTTACAATCATGGTCACATGTGACCTGTGAGGGCTCTGCTCACGGCCTTTAAAGGGGCCTGACGACCATGGGGCGAAGCTGCCTGCCAGGGACAGAGGCTGCTGTTCGGTCGCTCAGTCGTGTCCAACTCTTTGCAACCGCATGGACTGCAGCACGCCAGGCCTCCCTGTCCATCACCAACTCCCAGAGTTTCCCAAACTCATGTCCATTGAGTCGGTGATGCCATCCAACCATCTCATCCTCTGTCGTCCCCTTCTCCTCCCGCCTTCAATCTTTCCCAGCATCAGGGTCTCTGCCAATGAGTCGGCTCTTCTCATCAAGTGGCCAAAGTATTGGAGTTTCAGCTCCAGCATCAGTCCTTCCAAGGAATATTCAGGACTGATTTCTTTTAGAATGGACTGGTTGGATCTCCTTGCTGTCCAAAGGACTCTCAAGAGTCTTCTCCAACACCACAGTTCAAAAACATCAATTCTTCTGCACTCAGCTTTCTTTATAGTCCCACTCTCACATCCATATGTGACCACTGGAAAAACCATAGCCTTGACTAGACGGACCTTTGTTGGCAAATAGATGTCTCTGCTTTTTCACACGCTGTTTAGGTTTGTCATAGCTTCCAAGGAGCAGGTGTCTTTGAATTTCATGGCTGCAGTACCATCTGCAGTGATTTTGGAGCCTGAGAAAATAAAATCTGTCACTGATTCCACTTTTTCCCCTCCTATTTACCATGAAGTGATGGGACCAGATGCCATGATCTTAGTTTTTTTAATATTTAATATTGAGTTTTAAGGGACAGAGGAGCCAGAATGAAAACCCAGGATGGTCTGACTCCGAAGCCCCTAAAGCTCCCACCTCCCACCCTGGCTTTCAAGTCAGAAATGACCTTTGGCATCCTCACACCCTCGTTCCCCGTCTCCATGTAGCACATCCGACCTTTTCCTGGATGTCTCCCGTGATGGGAGGCTCACTGCCTCCAAACAGCTCTCATCATTGTAGGAGCCCTGCTGTGGAGGGAACCTACCCAGGTATGTGAAAGCCTGTCAGGGGTGACTCCAACAACTCACACCTTCCAGAGCCTCCCCCGAGCCTGGGGCTGCACAAGCACTCTCGTGGTTAAGCCAAAGAGGTGTGTTCACCTCACACGTGAAGAAACTGAGGCCCAGAGAGGTAAAGGGCTTGGCCTGAGGTTGCACAGCCAGCTGTGAGCCCAAGTCTGACCCCAGGCCCTCCCCCCACCACCACCCTGAGCAGCCTGGGGAGGGCCCTGGGCCAGTCCACAAGGTCCCCGCACCCTCCTGCGATGGGGAAGCCACTGCAGACGCCCCGGAGCTGAGGCTGCCAGGGCCTGCCTCACCTGCGCACCACCCTCAGGCTCCCCATGGCCCCAGGAGGAGCCTCTGCACCAGCCCCCAGGCCCCCGCCCTCTACACTCCAGGCCTGTGGACCCTGGAGCCCCCAGACATACCAGGCTCTCCCCAGCTTTCAGGGTGCTCCCTTGGCCCCTGCCACGGGTCATGTCTCTTCCACAGAAGTGGAGGGGGCTTCCTTGTGGTCAGGGCCTGAGTTTGCTTAAACTGTGTGTTCAACGACCACGTGAGCTAGGGTTGTCAGACATAGCAAGTAAAAATGCAGGTGGTGCAGTAAAATTTGAATTTCAGATAAATGATAAGCAATTGCTTTTTTTTTTTAGTATATCCCAAATACGGAATGGGCTACACTTAAAAAAAAAAAAGTGTGCACTCACTGGGCAGGGTAAGGGGGGGGAGTCTATTTATACAAAAAAAAATTATTTGTGGTTTATCTGAAATTTAAATTTGGCTCAGCACACAAAATTTCATTCGGCAACCCTACTCAGAGCACCTGCCTTGGGTGAGGACCTCCATCTTTGAGCCTGAATGTTCTCTTTGTATCAGAACTAATAACGCCCACCTCCTCAAATCAGGAGAAGGGAAGTAATGGTAGGTGTGGGCAGAGTCCCACGAACAGCAGGGCTGAGAGCAGAGGAAGGGAAGGGTGAAGGGTAGAGGGGCTGCTACCTGTGGGCGGGGACCCCCCGAGTCCCTTCCTGAGGCAGCTGGGGCCGTTCCAGCTGCCGGGAGCCAGAGGGGAGGAAGGACCGGTATCCTGCCGGTGTGAAGGACCAGCCACTTCCAGAAACAGCAGAGGAGCGGAGTGGTGCAGTCACCCTGGCTCCACGGCTGGGGCCCTGGCCCCTGAACAAGAGGGTGGCTGCCCCCGGGAGCGCAGGGCACGGGCCAGGGCCCCCAGCCACTCACAGCCCCAAGCCCAGCACTCAGGCCCCAGCCACCTGCCCCGTCGTCGAGCCTGGAACCACTGTCCAGGGCCTTGCGTTTCACTGGTCCCACCCCCGCGTACGGTTCCTGCGAGCGGCTGGAGGACCTCGGGCTGCGGCCTCTCTGCCTATCCGAGGGGCACACGGCTGGCACCCTCCCTAAGCTGTGTCCTCCAGCTGGGAGCTGGGCCCACCCAATCAAATCTGTGCCCAGACCGGATGGGGAATGGGGCCAGCTGATGGAGCGGGGCTCAGGCCGGCTACACAGCAGAGGATCCCACTTACAGGCCATGCGGCCTTGGGCAGGTGAGCTTGCCTCTCTGAGCCTCAGGTGCCTCATCTGGGAAGCAGGAAGTACATAGGAGCCCAGGAATCACACCTGGCACGGTGCTGGGCCCGGGCAGGGGCTCAGTAAGCAAGAGTGTTGTTGCTCAGTCCCTCAGTCATGTCTGACTCTTTGCGACCCCATGGACTGCAGCACGCCAGGCCTCCCTGTCCATCACCAACTCCCGGAGTTTACTCAAACTCATGTCCATCGAGTTGGTGACGCCATCCAACCATCTCATCCTCTGTTGTCCCCTTCTCTTCCCACCTTCAATCCTTCCCAGCATCAGGTCTTTTCAAATGAGTCAGCTCTTCGCATCAGGTGACCAAAGTACTGGAGTTTCAGCTTTAGCATCAGTCCTTCCAATTAACATTTAGAACTGATCTCCTTTAGGATGGACTGGTTGGATCTCTTGGAGTCCAGGAGACTCTCAAGAGCTTCCTCCAGTTCCCAGTTATCTAAACCCACTGACAGCCTGACGGGGGGCAGGCAGCCCCCTTGGAGGCTGGGGCAGGTGAGGGGACAGCTGGAGCTGGGTTGACAAGGTCCCAGGGCAGCGACGGCAGAGGGCCCCAAGAGAGTCTGAAGAGCAGCGGCCAGAGGACTTCCTGGCAGGTCCAGGGGTTGAGACTCTGCACTTCCAACGCAAGGGGTGCAGGAAAAAACAAAAATGGAACAAAGAGCAGCTTGAGACCCGTCTCCCCCAGCCCTGCCAATGCCCAGGGTTCCCACCCAGGGACGGCGCTTCCCCTGGGCCCCCTCACTGATGCCCCCGTAAGCCCCGGGGTGGACTCTGGCCCCGTCCAGCAGCCTCGCTCAGGCTCCCTCAGCAGCAGGGACTGCAGTTCTCCCGCCAAGGGCACCCCAGCAACCACTCCGTCCCCCGAGGGGCCTCGGGCGGAAGTGCGGGGCCTGCTCTGGATGCTGAGGCTCGTGGGCACACGTGGGCAGTGCGCAGCAGACACCACACTCCACCCGCCACCTTCTCTCCCTGGAGAGCTGCCCTCCTCCAGAGCCACCTCTTCCCCCTTTCCCCTCTTCAGGGTCGGCCAGGCCATAGAAAGCGCTGTTCACATACTCGGGGTGACCGCGTAAGTGCCCGACTGTCGGCCTGGGATATGGGAGAGGACGACAGCTGAGGCTGCGGGCCTTGGGCAGGCCTCCATCCTCTGTGCTCCACCAGCCCCGTCCCAGAGGGGCCAGAGGGCACCTTCCCAGCTCTGAAGCCGGCAAAGGGGCACAGGTAAGCGGCGGAGGGCTCCAGCCTGGCCCACGCCACTGGGCACAGCCCGGAGCTCTGGAGAGTAGGGGGGCACCTAATGCTGAGCCCCGGGGGAAGAGCCCTGCTTGGCACATTCCTTGTCCGGAGGTTCCAGGCTCGCCTGGGAGCAAAGGGGGCAAGCTGGCAGCACACGAGCCTGTGCCAGACTCCGAGATTGAGATTGGGCGGCAGACAAAGACAGGCGGAAAAGGGAGCAGCCCCGGGCAAGGACCGCAGAGCTGCAGAGACACAAATAACCCAGAGCGAACAGCCATCACTGAAGCACCAGGCTGGCGTGAGTGCCGGCGGTGTGCGTGCTGCTGAGCACCTGTCCTGGCGTCCAGGCCGGCAGAGGCCTGGGTGGAAGGGCAGCGGGAGCAGGCAACGTGGGGTCAGGGAGGAGGCGGGCCGAGGGCTGCAGGCAGAGGGACAGCAGTGGCCAGAGACAGGCTACAATTTGAAGCCAGACGTAAGAGGGAATCTCCCTTTCTGGCTGGTCCCCAGCACCCCCAGGCCCACCCAGCCAAAGCAGCAGGACGCGCCCGGGGCCAGGGCCCCATCGGTGTTCGCCGCAGGACCCGCAGGGCACCCGTGACAACTCGGCGGGTCAGTGGTGGAGCTGCACTGACCTATCGCCCCGTGTCCAATGCCCCATCACTACCCCTGTGCTCACGGGGGTCTCAGCTCCAAGGCTCAGATGGTTGGCACGCCCCTGGGCCCTCGGCATCCTGCACAGCGCCTGGTGCCAAGGGGACAGTCCAGACTGGAGGACACACAGGCAGGCGGGGAGGACACGATCTTGGATTCCCACCCCCGGCTGCCCTGACTCCCAGCAGGCTGACCACTTCCTCTGGGGCCGGCTCCTCATCTGGGAGCGGGCAGAGGTGGAATGCCTGCCCCCAGCCAAGGGGCTGACGCGGGAACGCCAACAGGAAGAGTCCCGGTGTCTCGGCCAATGGAACAGAGGGTGGGGGCGGACAGAGGGACCTCGTGAAGGGGGCGGGGGCACTTGACCCCCATATGGTCCCCTGCAGAGCAGAGCACTCAACTCAGAAGGCCGGGGCCAGGAAGACGCAAGGCAACCGAGGAGCCCCAAGGCCTTAGCCGTTCGCTCTAGAAGAAGGGGCTGACACCCCGTCTCAGGCTTTATTGCTGAAAGCAGACTCCAGGGCCTTAAACACTGCAGCCATCATTTGGCGGGGCCAGCCTGGGATCCTCTGAACCCCCCACTGAGGTCGCCTGTTGAGAAAGACAAGGACCCACGAAGCAATCAGCCCAGAAAACACCTCAGGATGGGAAGGGACCAGCTCCTCTGGAACCTCATGTCCTTCGCTGCCCTCGGGAGACGCGGGCTGGGGGAGGCCAAGGTCTCACCCTGGGCCAGTCTCCATCCCGGCCCAAGCTCCGCCAGGGGCCGCACCTGGGACCCGTCACAGACCAGGACGGCCACCGTGCCAGCCAGCCATCCGTGACTGAGGCAGCCCCTGGAAAGCACCCCGGGAAGAAACCAGGAAAAGCTGTGACCGTGAAACAAGGGGCTTGATGCCAACTGATGGCCTGGGCCAAGGTTCTGAGGCCTTTGCAAGAAATCAAAAAATACAGGGCAGAGAAAAAGAGCTCTGGGGAGCTCTGGGGACCCCAGCCCTGCCGGCCCAAGGAACCAAGCCATGGTTGAGCTCCTGAAGGCACTTGCTCAGCCTGTGGCCCCGAGGCATGGCTACGCGCACGGCTCAGCCTCCGACGGCGCCCGGTGCGCAGGTCCAGTCCTGCCTGTTTACCCCACACCCTCCCCCGCTCTCCCCATGGGCGTGCTGGCCCAGATGTGGCCGCTCCAGCTCACTTCCGGCTAGGAGGTTACATAAGAACAATTCCACTCAGCAGCATGGACCTGGGAGGTCTCTCGGGACAGACCAGAGAGCAGGAGATGATGGACCTGCCAGAGGGAATGAAATCACTGTGCTTGGGGTGAAAAGCGAGTGTTCCTGAGACCAAGGCCCGTCATCCACCTTCAAAGCCGGATGTATCTGGACCCCACCTGAGACGCGGAGTCTGTTAAAGCCAAGATTCCACAGACTGCAAATAAGTTCATCAGTGATAAGGACAGTCATGTCCTTACTACAGGGCAGCAAGTAAACTCATGTAAACTGAGCAACCATCCTACCCAGTAGAGACCGACACTGCGTTTCACGGGGGGCGAGTGTGGAGACATCGAGGGGCAGAGCTGAGATGCGAATGAAGGCATGGGTGCCCGATGCCGCCAAGTTAACGCTGTCCCCTCCCCCGAGCCCGTCGGCCCCTCAGAAAGCCCAATTGCCCACTCACACGCCTGTGCCCCCCGCACACTCAGCTCACACTCGTGCTCGCCTGCCAGGGCCTCCAGCCCGGCTCTTGCAACAAACTGCCTTCATCTCCCTGGCGACACCCCAGGCGCGACACTCACGTCTGCCCGTGGTGCCCGGCCCGGGGCTCGGGCAGGGACGAAGTCCTGGCTCTGGGAGTCCTCTGAAGACGCCTAGGTGTGCCTTCTGTCCCAAATGGTCTGGCCTGAGCGGGAAGCCACATAAACTGGACATCGAGACTGGGGAGGCAGGAGAGAGTGGCCCTCGGGGAGCTGAAGGAGGCAGCCACTGCAAGCTCTCCCTCCCCATGAGCCCACAGTCGCATCAGCCTTGCCCTGCGATCTGGGCAGCAGCTCGACCTGCTGCCTCGAGGAGAGCACTGCTGCCCACCAACGTGGGGAAGCAGGGCTCCCGGCCCCCCAGCCTTGCCTGCATCACTTGCTCAAGGCCCCCCAGCCGGGCGCTGCTGGAGCGGAGGTCTGTGCCTGGAAATCACACACACACACAGGCCTAGCGGAGAAGGCGCTCAGTAAGGGGCAGCTCCTCGTCATTCTAAGTCTGCCTCAGGCCTCTCCCAATGTAGCAACCTTGCAGACGTCGCCAAAGGATTGCCAATTCGAATGCCCAACACCCTCTGCTACAGAAAGACCAGGACCCGACTGCGCTGAGCCCACCTTCGGCCGGGGACTAGAAAATCACGTGTCTCTGGGCTCCAGCCCTTCAGGCCCAAACAATGAAAAGAGAAGCCAAGGCATTTATTTCAGGGAAGATCACAGCCGTCAAACGTGGTGCCCCAACTTGCTGGCTGAGAACAGACAGGCTCCATTCGGCGCCAAGAAGAGACTGCGAACGTGATACACACAGAGCTCCCTGCCAATGCCGGGAAGGGCCGTGCAGGCAAGGAAACGGACTTGGCCAGTGTCACCGAGGGGCTCGCGCACAGGCGACACCTTCCTTTCCAACGTGGATGAAGTCACCCGTTTATTTCTCAATGTGTGCACACGCAGGGGCTCAGGGGGCCAGGACGACGCGTGGCTCCCAAGGATGTGCGAGTCCTTCAACAGCCTGGGTTACAGACAACTTCGGAGCTAGCGCACCACACACGGGATAAAACAGGAAGCCTAGGATCCCAAGCCACTCCAGGAGAAAGGGGGTGGGGGGGGCAGTGAGGCGACGCCCCAGGGGATGGCACAGGAGGAGGGGCACCGAGGGTGCAGGCAGGTAGCTTCCGTCTGTCAACCGGTCTCTGCGTGGGGCTCAGGGCACTGAGTTCAACAGGTCCTTCAGGAAGCTCTCTGCATCCGTGATTTCTGATAAGAGACCTGGAAAACAGGCAGGGGCTGCTCAGCCGCGGCACGCATGGCCCAGCCCTTGTGGAGAACACACGGTCCTCCGACAAGCTCCGACCAGCTGCTCGGCGGAGCCCAGAGACGGCCGGGAGACGGTAACCAAGGAAACGCTCGTTCGCCGCTCAGGGGCGCCACGCTTGTGATCTCCCAGGAGTGGAGATGCTAAACCTGGGTCCCTGGACCCTGCAGAAGCCTGCAAGTCCACGGCGACGCAGCGCACGACGGAAGGGTCTCTGGAGAGCGTGTCTGCGGCCTTCAGCATATCTCAGCTGGAGTGGAGGCCAAAGAAAGGCCGACCCCACCGCCCTCGGGGGCTGGGACCCAACCCCGGTCCAGGGCCTGGTGCCAGCGGCCAGAGCCCAGGAGCTCCGTTCCGTCCACCGCCAGATGGGGGGGCCAGGGATCAGATGAGGCCAGTTCTGGGAAAGTGCCGAGGGCACAGCATTGGGCCCCTGCAGCCCTGCCCCTCGCTCACAAACAGGGTTCACATTTGACCAACGAGGGGCTGTCAACCCGCAGGCCTGGTGACGCTCAGACGGAGGCATCTCCCAGCAGCCCTGCTAACGGAGGGAGAGCGGCTCCCAGTAGTTCTTGTTGGTTCTGGAAGGTGTTTCTGTCCTTGCGTTTGAAGAGGGCGTGCCTGGTGTTCTGAAGTTTTTTACCAGTTTGAACAAAGCAATAAAGCCAGGCTGTGAACGTCTGCACTCCGAGTGGAGAGGGCAGAGGCTGACCGGGCCTTGCTCCCCCTGCCCGGGGCTGACTTGAAGCCCTTCCTTCCTGTGCCCACCCCCTCCTCCTCTGGCTCAGACTCCGCCATTCGCACTGCCTTCTGTAGATGCTCCCCAGAACCCTGGATGAAAGGCATGGTGCTGGGCCCTAAGGACACAGACACAAGGCTACCTACTCTCAGTCAGGATTGCTTCCCAATGAAAAGCAAAGAGTGCGGCCAAGGTGAAATATCTAGGCTGAAAAGACTCTCCTGAGAGCATCGAGTAAAGTTAACAAAGAAATGGAGGTGAGCGGTGCCAAGCCCTGAGGACCAGACGACAGGAGAGGCAGCAGACCCGCAAAGGCACGTCCAGCAGGGCTTCCCCGGGGCCACTGCGACAGACGGCTGGCCTGGAAGGCGGGCCCGAGTGGCGGGGAACTTCCTGCCGGCGGAGAGAGGGATTCACATGGAGCACCCTCCAACACGTGAGCGTTTCCCTCCCAGAAGACAGCCTGGCAAATGCCGGCAGAGGCCTGCGCTCGACTGGGCAATGAGGGGAGATGTTGTTCCTGCTCTTACATGTGACAAGATTTCCATTATAAGTTCGAGGCAAAAAGGGCACCAGCCCACAGGAGTGAGGCAGGCGCAGCCCCGCGCTCTGGCTCTGGGAGCCCCACCGTGCAAAGGTCGGCCGTGCCCACGGCCTCAGGGTGCGCGGGGCCTTCATTCCTAGTGGGTTTCCTCAGCACCCGCCCAAGGCCCCTCCCCCTGCTGTCACCTGCTGTGTCATGAAATCAAACAAAGTTTAATGTTTGCAATTAGGGTGACAGATTTGTTGCCTACAGAACCTGTCCACAGGAGACAACAATGGACGTCAGTTTTCCCAGCTGGGGGATGAGGACCTGTCTGAGGCCGTCTCGCATGACAGCAGGTCGAGGTGCTGCCCCATGCCTACGAGCAGACACGTTCTCTGCCCTCCTTCGATAGTTACTGTTTACCTCAAGAATCAGAGCTGGTAGCATCCACACCTCCCTGGGGGGCAGCTGTGACATATGATGTCTGGATCCCCAAGAGGCAGGAGGAAGACAGGCAAGCTCCATGTTAATTCTCTGAACTGTTGTAAATAGTCAGGAAGCCAAAGGGGCTCTAGTGATTTTTCCAGGCATTCCCATTGGGGGCCTGTTTAATCACCAAAGTCTCGGTTACCCCACCTGTAAAATGGCGAGAGCCACAGCTCCACCCCACACTGGGCTGCCCTGCGTACTGGGGAGGTGTGTGCGCGAGGACACAGTGCCTGGGCTGAAGTGAGCCCCACTTCACGGCTGCATCTTGTGAAGCAGCGACCTGGCAGATACACACCTCTCCTGGACCTCGTGGTGGTCACCCACAGGCTGGTTCTCCCCGTTTTTCCCCGTGTAAGAAGATGAAAGCAACGGCCAGCCCCCCTACGGTCGGTGAAAGATGAAAAACCTTGACACTGACCGGCAGCGTCGAGGAACTCCGAGAAGGTCTCCACGGGCATGAACTCCTCCTGGAAGGCCTTCAGGGCCTTGTCGGCGGCCTCGTGGATGGGCATGTCGTTGTGGCGGATGTACTCGGCGAGAGAGCAGGACCAGCCTCCCTCCGTGTTGCTGGTCGGCACCTTCTGCAAGAGGCAGCAGGAGACGGGCCAGGCGGTCCCACGGGGCCCCAGCCCAGGCAGGGAGGAGGCGCACCCGCCCACCACACCCATGTTCTCCTGGGGGACGTGTTCTGCCTCCAGAGCAACACCGCTTCCCATCACCCCTCTCACAGCCCCTCTCAGGCGTGAGTCCTGGGAACCTACAAGCCTCGACAGGTGACACGTTCTCTCCTCCCCACACCTTCCACACCTGCACTCCCCAGGAAGAGGGACTCGTCACCACACTTTAATTGAGCTGTTTCACCCAGATGATGGAGGAAGCCAGCCTCTGAGTCTCTCAAGGCAGAGAAGCGGGACCCTATTATGAGGGTCACCAAGAAGTTCATTCGGGCTTTCCCGCACTATCTTATGGAACAAACTTTTTGGCCAAGCTAATATAAGCTGGACTGGCATAAGTTACACTCGCACAAGGCAACGGACTTGGTCCAAAGAAAGGGACGAGAGCAACCAACACTAAAGGCTGACTTTGGGGGTAGGGGTGGGGAACCTGCCCAAAGAAGACGGTCTGCAACGGCAGGAGACGGGCGTCACAGGGACAGACTGGTTGTGGGTACAAATGGAGTCCCGGACGTTGAGTCTAAGCCACTGGAAACCCTCCCCATGGGTGGGTGCAGCCTGTTTCTCGGGGGAGCTGGTGGAGCCGGAGGCCAAGGCAGGGCCAGAGCCACCCACACAGACGTCCACATGCCTGCCAAGCCCAGCCACGCTCCCAGGGGCCGCCTCACCTTAAACATGTTGTAAATAAGATCGACGAGGGCCCAAAAGAGAAGAGAAGAGCGATACGCTGAGTAGTCCTTCAACGCCTTGTCTGTCAGCCTGGAAAAGAGTCCATCTCAGGTCTGTGGAGACCAGGGAGGAGGCTCGCGAGGAGAGAGCCCAAGGGAAGGACCCTGGGAATCACGCCCCCCTCCATCCAGCCCCCCTCAGCCATCTTCTCAGAGGGGACCACGGGAATCACGCCCCCCTCAGCCATCTTCTCAGAGGGGACCCTGGGAGTCACGCCCCCCTCCATCCAGCCCCCCTCAGCCATCTTCTCAGAGGGGACCCTGGGAGTCACGGCCCTCAATCCAGCCCCCCTCAGCCATCTTCTCAGAGGGGACCCTGGGAGTCACGGCCCTCCATCCAGCCCCACCTCAGCCATCTTCTCAGAGGGGACCCTGGGAGTCACGGCCCTCCATCCAGCCCCACCTCAGCCATCTTCTCGGAGGGGACCCTGGGAGTCACGGCCCTCGATCCAGCCCCACCTCAGCCATCTTCTCGGAGGGGACCCTGGGAGTCACGGCCCTCCATCCAGCCCCCCTCAGCCATCTTCTCGGAGGGGACCCTGGGAGTCACGGCCCTCGATCCAGCCTCACCTCAGCCATCTTCTCGGAGGGGACCCTGGGAGTCACGGCCCTCGATCCAGCCCCCCTCAGCCATCTTCTCAGAGGGGACCCTGGGAGTCACGGCCCTCCATCCAGCCCCACCTCAGCCATCTTCTCGGAGGGGACCCTGGGAGTCACGGCCCTCCATCCAGCCCCCCTCAGCCATCTTCTCGGAGGGGACCCTGGGAGTCACGGCCCTCGATCCAGCCCCCCTCAGCCATCTTCTCGGAGGGGACCCTGGGAGTCACGGCCCTCGATCCAGCCCCCCTCAGCCATCTTCTCGGAGGGGACCCTGGGAGTCACGGCCCTCCATCCAGCCCCCCTCAGCCATCTTCTCGGAGGGGACCCTGGGAGTCACGGCCCTCCATCCAGCCCCCCTCAGCCATCTTCTCGGAGGGGACCCTGGGAGTCACGGCCCTCCATCCAGCCCCACCTCAGCCATCTTCTCAGAGGGGACCCTGGGAGTCACGGCCCTCCATCCAGCCCCCTCAGCCATCTTCTCAGAGGGGACCCTGGGAGTCACGGCCCTCCATCCAGCCCCACCTCAGCCATCTTCTCAGAGGGGACCCTGGGAGTCACGGCCCTCCATCCAGCCCCCCTCAGCCATCTTCTCGGAGGGGACCCTGGGAGTCACGGCCCTCCATCCAGCCCCACCTCAGCCATCTTCTCGGAAGGGACCCTGGGAGTCACGCCCCCCTCCATCCAGCCCCCCTCAGCCATCTTCTCAGAGGGGACCCTGGGAGTCACGGCCCTCGATCCAGCCCCCCTCAGCCATCTTCTCAGAGGGGACCCTGGGAGTCACGGCCCTCCATCCAGCCCCCTCAGCCATCTTCTCGGAGGGGACCCTGGGAGTCACGCCCCCCTCCATCCAGCCCCACCTCAGCCATCTTCTCAGAGGGGACCCTGGGAGTCACGGCCCTCGATCCAGCCCCCCTCAGCCATCTTCTCGGAGGAAAGCAGCCCGGGCCAGAGCTCCTGAGGCGCTGGGGCCCGTGGCTCATTCACCACATGACAAGATGTCCCGTGCAAGGCACCTCAGCCATGACTCTGCCGAGTCAGGGGAGATGGGAAAGGGAGCTGCACGCGCAGCGGCCAAGAGGCTACTGCCCCCAAGAGACGAGGCGGAGCCCGCGCTTCCCTGGGTTTAGCCCCACACATGCTCTCAAACTTGACGGGATCTAGTAAGTGAGGGACGAAACAAAGGCTCTGCTTCAGCCCTTAAGTTCCCACCAGGAGAATTTTGACCTAAAGTAGCCACACACAGTAATTTATCAACCACGTGCCGTGTTGAAAAACAGAAGCTGGTGGAAAGCTGGTTTTGAGCAACAGTGACGACTGGGATGGGAGCTGCAAACACCCCAACACCTCCTAAATCCTAGCGTAATCCTGGAGCTGCTCACCACACCCCTGGGGTTCCTGACCAGCATCACTGTCACCTAATCCAGTGATTCAGTTCAGGATTGGAGACCAGCCAGAAATACCAGGGGATGCGGGTGACAACAGTGTCCACCTCCTTCTCGGCAGATGCTCTGGGTCTCAGGAATGTTTACAGAAGGCAGAGCCACCGTGAAATCCAGGAAGACCAGTCCTCTCCGCACAGGGAGTGAAGCGCCAGCGCCAGGACTCGAGACCTAGGACAGGCATTGCCTGCAAAGGCTAGAGAAGCCCTTGTCAGAGAGACTCTACCCCTTGAAACAGAGCCTGCAACCAAAGGGACCAGACTCAGCACGCACATGTGTTTATAAATGCTAGACTCATAAGACAAGCACAGATGTTACTCATTTAGAGGCTAAAACCACACTGTACGTATGGGCCTCAAGCGGAGGGACTAACTAGCACAGGACAGGCCATCCACACCTATACTCAGTAAATGTTTAAGCTATTAACCAAAGTGAAGGAACAAAGGGAGACCTGCTGCGGGGTGGGCCTGGAGGCGAGGACGAGAGCTCTCTCCCTGCAGGTCTGTGCGCTGGCAGACGGTAACAGGAGAGGCTCTGACGGAAGCCTAGCAAAGTCCCAGGCTTAAACGCTTGCAAGTTCCTCACAGAAGAACTCTTTCCTGAGTGTGAAACCCGCAGGAGAAAGCAACTTCGTGCAAATTCCTAGATTCTGTGTATCTGCCGCCTCCCCCCAACGATGGACTCAGGATGAAGCCGCTGCCAGCAGCACTGCCCAGCCTCCAGGGGACCCCCCTCGGGGGAGTCCCACTGCTCTGCCGCGCTGCTCACACCCCCATGCCTCACCTGGGCTGCTCCTTCTCAGAGCCCTTTTGCTTTGACGGCAAGAATCCGGGGTGGCCCTGCCCGACTTAATTATTTAAGGCTCATTAGTGAAGGTGACTAACCTGCTACAGAGAAAATGGCAACTCACGAGCCAGCTCACATTGGATTTCCTAATTAAGCTGTGACCAAATCGGCTTTTCCTTAACTGCCTGGGACAGTAATGAATCCCAGTCTCCTAAGTGAAAGCCACCAGTTCCTGCGGGCTCGGGTTTCACACCTGTCACTGAGAGCCTGTGCCCAGTGAACAGCCCCTCTGTGCGCTATGGACGCAGGCCGAGCCTGGCTTATCCACCACTCAGCCTCTCCCACATCTAACTTTTTGATTCCTAGGAGCGAGTTAAGTGCTAGGATTCCTGAGCGGCTCTTGAACAACAACAAAGCAAGCTAACTATTAATGCTTCAGGCTCTTGGGAAACCCTGGGAAGTGCTCGGTCTGGAATGGAGGTGGGGGCTGGGCAGGACTCTAATAGTACCAGCCCCTCCTGCTCTTACACAGAGGCCGGGGCAGGCTGGATCCACCAGCAGAGCTCCAACCTGCTCTCTGGGCTACGAGGTGCCTAGAACTAGCGACGTGATAAACCGACGCTGACAGAGGTGGAGACACCAGGTTTGCAGATTCAGGCCCATGGCTGTTTCCGCGTGGTGTGTCGCCACCGGGGCCTAAAAGCTACTCCTCTGTGCCCTTGTTGGAAATGTCCCCTCGAATCCTAGATACACGAAGACAGACCCACCCAAAGCGAAGCAGGTTTCCCTCAAGGGGCAGAAGCAAGCCACCAACCCACACCCTACTCTGCAGCCTGAGCGCGCAGATGGCTGGGGCCACCCTGGGCCAAGAGGCGTGTCATGGGGCCCCCTTGGCACGCGGCAATCCATGCAGGCCCAATAATCCATGTTATCATTTGCAGTTGTTTCCCTCAAGACACCTCCCTGATGACCCAAATCACACCACAGGGTCATGAAAACGACCACTTCCTTCCTGAAATGCCCTCCTTCTTCGGGAGGTGTCCAATGGCAGAGACAGAGGAAAGGCTCATGGAGCGCGGGGCTGACGGGAGAAGAATGTGACCAAAGAGGGAGATGACGGTGTTTCTAATGTCAGAAGAGAAGTTCCCGAGCATGCCCTGAGGCTTTGCTAGTTTAAGCCGGAACTAGCAAGGAACTAGCAAGATTCGGAAAACTGGGCTACCTGTCCCAGCCGCCTGCCAGCCCGGACTCTTCTCCTGAGAGGCTTCACCCGGTGCCTGGCTGGCTTCCTCCCTGGGTGGTTTCCCAGAGGTGAGCTCAGCTCCACTTCCAGAGGCTCAACACCGGCCCCAGAGGTGGCAGGCACCTGCCAGCCATCAGGCCGAGACTCTCGGTAAGACAGACTGAGCAAGGTCAGGGCCAACCAAAGGCAAACGAGCGTGCCTCCTCTCAGCACACAACACTCAGCCAGCTCCTCCACAGAGCGGCTTTCAGAGCCCAGGCGACAGCCTCCTGAGCAGATGCTTCCCGAAGCGAGTACTGACCTGGTGGCTCCCCCTGGAGACACTGCCCGGGCCTGAGAGGTCACCAGCAGCCTCCGCAGGACTTCCACACGGATGGCTCGCCACTTCTCTGGAGGCAGGACGTGCAGGGCCAGGACAGTGAAATAGTGGGGCCCATCCACTTCGAAGGCACTCTCCACCCACTTCTCCTTGGGCTGCTCCAGAAAGCCCTGGAGGTTCTTCTCCTCTCGGGACGTTGCTCGGGTTCTGGAAGAAAGGGGCCGCCCTGAGAGCAGGGCAGACGCAGGCCCGAGCAGCAGGAGGGGACGAGGGTGTGCTCGGTCCCCCGCCGTGAGGTTCCCTGGGCAGGCCGCTCACGGAGCGCTGCTGCGCCGCCTCCCCCTGCCCCTCTCTGAGCGGAGCAGCCCGCCCCCAAGTCCTTCTCGATGGCATCCTGCCCGCCCCCCACCCCCAGTACAGCTCCACACAACTCCAGTATGCACGTGACCAGCGCTTTCACAAACACTCCACCATCCAAGTGTTCTGACGGCCCTGGACGATGACAGCCAGCACCTCTTTACCAGGGCATCTGAAGGCCTGGGGGGTGAGGTGACGTGACTCAAGTCACCGGTCTGGTGACTCTGGAGTCTCTGACTGAGCCCACGGCCCACTGTCCCCCACTCCAGGCGTCTCAGTACAGCTAACTGTTCACATGGCATTTGCACCCGGCGTCTTCCCTAAGCTATTCTGGTTTGCTCTCTCAAGGATCTGGGGTCCTTCATTAGACTTGTTCTTCCAGGTGAGCCCTGCTTCTCGTTCTCACGCCTGTCTCAAGTGTAGTAACAACGGTGATCAACTTCAACGCCAGGTGCACTCTGAGACTATCTCGTTCGATCCTCACAACCACCCAGGAAGACAGCTACCATCTCAGTGTTCAGGGAGGGACTGGGCTCTGACCGGGCCGCCTGGCTCCACCTCCCCAGCGTGGATCCCCACTCTCTCCGCCAGGAAGCTTCCGCAAGCCATTGGATGGGCCCTGGGAGGCGCTCTCAGACTCGGAGTCTTGCTGCCCCAGCTGAACTTCAGGGAGGGAGATGAAAGCACGACACCAGTGGGCACTGACGCAAGGTCGCCAGGTCTGCAGATGGCACTGCCAGACGGTACACAGGCAGCATGGCCTCTTCTGCTCCACGGGTGGAATGCAATGGAGCAGGAACACTAGACTGAGCCTCGGGAACCAGAAGCTTCGAGCCACTGAGGAGCCGCTCAACTCTGCTGGCTCATGGCACGTGTGACCACCCGCCTTCACATACACAGGCGGTGAGCCCTGCCCAGCCAGCCCCGCAACCAAGCTCACACGCCAAGAGCCGGTGAGGGAAGCAGGCAGTGCCTCTCCGTGTGGCTGCTGGCTTGGCCCTCACTGACCGAGACAGCTGGACACAGGTCACTCCATCCCCAGCTAAGGGGCCTGAGCATGAGCTACGAGCGTCTGGCGTGGGAGACGCGGAGAAGCCTGAGGCTACGGGCTCTGTTCCACCAGGCAAACCACGTGGCCTCTCTAGGTCCGCTTTGCTCCCTGGAGAACAGGGGAGCCCCAGCTACCTCACGGCTGCCAAGAAGAGACAAGGGCCCTCAGAGGCCCACGGCCGGGGTGGAGAGCGCTGCTTGGGCCCGAGGCACGGCGAGGGTGGTGGGGACGCTCGGGCTGGCAACAACGCAGGCTGCTTCCTCGGTCTAAACAGCTGAGCGGGTGAGGTCACGATGGGTGGAGACCCGCCAGCGCCTCTCTGACAGTGAAGACTGCAGTCTCCAGAGCAGCCTTCTACCTCACGGGGAAATGGGAGGGAAGGAGAAAAGCACTCTGCTGAAGACCAGGAAGAGCAAGAGAACGATCACTCCGTTGCCTAAACTGAGTGCAGCTGCCTTGAGTGGACTGTACTCAGCCTCTCCACCTGTCAGCACCTGCCCCACGGATGTGAGACTCTCACTAGAAGGCGTGAAGCCATTTCAATCAAATCGAAGAGCTAAGCACATTCCATCTCTCAGCTGGCTTTTTAAGCCAGGGCAGAACGACTCTGCCTGCTTCCCTACTCGCTGCCCTCTCAGGGCTTCCTAACCGCTCCCAGTGTACACACAGGTGAAGACACCTGGGTTTTTTCTAGGTGACCTTCCTTCTCAGCCGACCTTCCCAGATAAACAAGCCCTCTCCCCTCACAGTGGCCAGAAGCCTCACTCACTGGAGAGGAAACAGGGACAGCAAGTCCAGTGTCCACTTACTGAATACCAGGCCCGTGGTCCTGCCGCGTCCTCCAGCTGTGACACCTCACCTGGAACAGCCTGTCTGCTCTGGCCCTGATCCAGGGCCCCCACACCCAAGGGAACAGTCTCACAAGCAGGGGCTACCCTGAAGCAGAAGCTTCGATGGTCTGGCTTCTCCCAGTCCCGGCTCCCACCCTGGCCCAAGATCAGTCCTAGGACGCAGCCCTCGGAGGGAGATGAGACTACTCTGGAGAAGGAAGCCACCCTACTGCTTCGTTCTGAGTGACTCCAAAAAGGCAGACATTCCTACTTCAATGAATGCCACGCAGGGTCCAGCGCTTGTCCTGGAACTGAACACGGCGCGACGGGGCCTGGGCCCGCCCAGGGCGGGATACGCACGTGTTCAGGACGTAGAGCACGGTGTGCACGATGTACGGGATCAGGTGGATGTTGCTCTCCCGGCCGCCCCCGCCCGTGTCTGCGCTGAAGGACTGCTCCATGGCGAAGCGCAGGAAGAGCAGCTTGATGTCGTGGATGTTGAGCTGGTACGTGGGCTCCCGCTGGCCCGTGCACTCCTGGAGGTAAGTGTTGTGCCTGGGAGAAGGGGACAGATGGCAAAGTGGAAGCAAGCTCCACAGCGAAGCCCTGCTGGGAAGGCAGAGCCCCCGCCGGCCGGATGGGTGTGAAGGTCACACCGACAGACAGGGGGCGACAGGGGGACTCGAGGACGGGGGCAGGGCCGGGGGACGAGCACGGCGCCCTCATTGTGACGGCGCCCTCTGACTGTGACGGCGCCCTCATTGTGACGGCGCCCTCTGACTGTGACGGCGCCCTCATTGTGACGGCGCCCTCTCACTGTGACGGCACCCTCTCATTGCTGCTGGGACGAGCACGGCACCCTCTCACTGTGACGGCACCCTCTCACTGTGACGGCACCCTCTCACTGTGACGGCACCCTCTCACTGTGATGGCGCCCTCTCATTGCTGCTGTGACGAGCACGGCACCCTCTCACTGTGACGGCGCCCTCTCACTGTGACGGCGCCCTCTCACTGTGACGGCACCCTCTCATTGCTGCTGGGACGAGCACGGCACCCTCTCATTGCTGCTGTGACTCGATGGGACGCTCTCCCCGCTCTGATAACACACTGGTGTGGGGACCCATTCCTGGAGAAACTAACGTCGTAGAACGTATTGTGACCACAACTAGAAGTACGTTTGAGAAGAAGAAATGTAGGACTTATCCACTCTGCCGAGGTGACCTATCCATAAGAAGCACCTATGCAGCCTCCATAAAAAAAGGTTTCACCATCTACCTGGGCTCTGCCCGGTGAACTCTGGGCCTCGCTTTCTTCACCTGCAGAATGTGTGTAACAATGACACACGGTGACCAGTTCAATGGCCCAGTATGGCTGGCATCATCATCACCGCCAAGTACCTGATCCCTGAGCTCAACAACAGGACTCAGGGCGCACTCCGCTGTCCTAGGCGTCTGTAAGGGACGAGGACCTCAGAGAGGGCTCTGTTGCTCCCCTCTGGATTTAGGACAAGGGCAGCTTTGAAGGGAGCCTGATATTCCCCAAGCCGTTAAGTTATTTTCATTATTTAAACCTCAAAGAAATAGAAGTCAACTCTGGGAAATTCTGGCCTCGAGGATCAAGTCAGGGGACCTGTGTTTTGAGTCCTAAGATCAGCAAAGGAGGGCAGGCAGCAGAAAGCGAGAGACTCCACCTGGGGCCCAAGGTGCTGAGGGTGCAGGCTCCTCCCAGCAGAGTCACTTCTGCTCCAGGCGGCTCCCATGAGCAAGTGAGGATGGACATGGGTCTCCAATGACGGGGCTGAGTTGATGGCTGATCTTCCTCCATCTCCTGGGAACCCCCCTCCACCTTTCTTTGGCCACACCACGCAGTGCGAGGGATCTCTGTACCCCAACCAGGGACTGAACTCGTGCCCCTGGCAGTGAAAGCACAGACCCTAACCACTGGACTACCAGGGAAGTCCCGACCTCCTCTCTTCTACCACGCCCCATGCTCCACACTCACCTTGCCAGGCAAGTGGCAAAAGCTGACTCGGGGACGTGGGGCCCCCAGACGGGAAGGAGCCCATTGCACTTGGTGTTGGCGTTCTGCAGGGCGGCACTTTCCCACTCTTCCCGGCCTCGAGCCAGCCTGGATACGGAGGAGAGCAGGCACAAGTGACTACTGATTCTACAGAGGAGCAGCCATTTGTAACCACAAGATGGTCAATGCCAGCCCCACAGCCTCCGGTAGGCAAGACTGCTCTCACCAGCCCTGGGCCGTAAGTCAAGTGCATTTTCTCAGGAATGGTTCTGGGGCCTATATGGCTGAAGGCAGGACACCCTACTTCCCAAAGCCCAAGGAACAGAATTAAAACTTCAGGGCTGGCAGCCCCACCCCGTCCCAGGCCTCCAGCAAGTCGCCTGCTCCCTGAAGTCACCCAGGTCTGGGAGAGAAATACACGTGGGGGGAGGCCTGTGGGAGCTTCCCTGCCGGAAGCAGGCCTACCTGACGGCAGCCAGGTGGCAATCGTAATGCACGATGTTGAAGTGGGACACGGTGCTGTAGCCCTGCTGTTTCCGGGGCTTGTTCTCCATCTCCTCCAAGGCGACCCGCTTGGTGAAGGTGTAAATGCCCAGGACCTTAGTGGGCTGCAAAGACAAAGAGGAGGAGAGGTGAGAAGCTCCACGGCAGGCTTTGGAAGGAGGGGAAGCAGAGCAGAGGGAACCCCGGGGCCTATATTCCCACAAGGGGCTGTGTTCCTGAGTACAGGACGGTGAGCCCCGCAGCCTCTTGGCTCAGCACTTGGCGGGGCACAGCCCCGGTGAAATGAGGGTTGTGGGGAGCAACCAAAATAAGGTGGATGCTGTGCAGACAGAGGGGCAGAAACACAAGATTGAACTGTCCTTTTCTTTTCGCTGCATTCATCTGAAAATGAAGAAAAAAAGCACCTTCTTGGTAAGTCACTTGTTTTTCAAAACTGACCAGAAAGCCCCAAGGAGCCTGTGTCACCTCGGGACTTACAGGCCTTGTGCCCCGGTAGCCTGCCGGTCAGCAGGCTGGGGAGCGGGGTGGTCAGCTCAAGCTGGAGAGGACGAGGGCACCCCTGAGGCCTCAGGGCAGCAAACTGCCGCCTGCTGTGCTGCTCCCGGGCGGTAAAGCGAGTCTGGTGGCACCGGAAAAGCTGAGGTCCCGACCTTCTCACCAGGTCACCTGGACGGAGGCAGCGTGGTGTCTTTTAACAGCCCCGGCTCTGAAGTGGCCTAGAACTCTGCCTTTGCTACGTGCACTGTTTCCTCATCCACAGATGAGGGCTTTTCACTACACATTTAAAGATAAAGCTACCCAGCTGACATAAGGGCTCTGGGCCCAGGGACTAGCACAGGGAGAGACTTAATGAGCGGCAGTTGCTGCTGCTGCTGCTGCTGGGGACTGTTCAGATCAGTCTGCCTTCCGCCTCTGAAGAGGACAGCTGGTCCTCGGAGGTGAGGCCTGACTCTGGCCCAGGAACACGAGGGCCTCGGGCGGGGGCCCGGCAGCGCACCTGGAACTTGTAGCCCTCCCTGCAGATGCAGCACGTGAGGCCCGGCTCCTCGACCAGCTCCTCCATCTGCTTCAGCAGCGCCGTCTTCGTCACCACCTGGCCCTTCTCGTTGGTCTGCAAGGGGGGCCCAGGGAGCAGGTCAGACGGGGCTGCTGCCCACCCTCCCCACGGGCACACGCTGACCCTCCACATACGAAAAGGACGGCTGTGCTGAAAGGAATCCTCTTTAGTTGGCTTCTAATGAGGGTACAGACCCAGATTCTCCTGCTATTCTCTTTCTACAGGAACCACTGAAGCAGAGGAAACCATCCAGCTGGAACCCTGGCCAGGGGCCGCCTGCCACCAGAAAGGCCCCTCTCTTTGTACCAGCAAGACCAGGCCTGGGCTGCAGCGCATGATTCATTTACTGTTCCCATGAGAGTTTTAAAACTGCTGACACCGAGTTCGCCAGTTGGAGAAGGTCTCACAGGACTGCAGCCTCCTCCACGGTGGGACAGTGAGAAGCACCCAGAGCCCCACGTCACACAGACCTGGGTTCAAACGCCTGCCAGCTGCGTAGCAGATATGTGCCCTGGCCTGCTTACTGTACCTCTCAGCCCCGATTAGTTTATCTGAAAAATGGGTATAATGTCAACCTCACAGACCCACACGAGGGCCTAAACAAAATCTTACAACGGTTATCACCATTTTTAAGGTTTCTGTAAATCTGAGCCGTTTAGCCTCTGAGTCTTCTCCGCAGAGCAGAACAATGAGAGTCACATCTCTAAGGCAACGTGTCGGGCATGGTGCCTTGCACCCCACCTTCCCACCCCCCACCTCCCGGCTTGCATCTTCACCATGCCCGACCCCAGCTCCTGAACCTCCAAGTACACGCGACTGTCCCACAGCCACCCCCCTGTCCACACGAGGGGCCCCGGGCAGGGGTACCGTCATGCCCAGCGTGCCCAGCGCCTTCTGCCGCATGGCCATGGCCATGCGCTTCTTCTCAGCCCGGGTCTCCCTGCGGGCTGCGTCTATCTTCTTGTTCACGCCGGGGTGCTCCCGCAGCGCCTCCAGCAGGTTCTCGGCCAGGGTCCCAATGCCCTCGTCGCTGGACACCTGCTCCAGTTTATGCAGGTTTGTGATGGAGTCAGTTCCAATCAGAACCTGCCAAGAAGGGACCAGAGAGCTGAAGGCCACCAAGTACTCAGGCAAGTGTTCTTCTCAGGAGCTTCAAGGTTGGAAAAAAATAAACACAACGTGCACAGTCTCACATCATTTGCTTGGTTTCGATCAGATTCTTTGATTTTATACTTCAAGAGATTTGGACAAATGGAGGAGGTTAGGCTCTGCCATCAACCCAACTAGTCACCACACTCTGCAGCCTCAATACCCCCGCCTATAAAATGGGGGCAGGCCAGGGCTGCTGTGATGATTAAATTAGGTAACATACATAAAGCACCCAGCACAGTGAAAGTGAAAGGGCCTCAGGTCAGACACTTCGGAGAATGAGGCCTCAGTGGGAAACCCAGCGACTGCGCAGAGCAGGGGTGGCCCCCGACACTGGTGGGGGCTGTGCTGAGTGCTGCAACTGGGGCCCCCAGGGCCCACCAAACCCAGGAGCACAGGAGTTTTCTCAACCTAAGTACTGCAGATGTACAACTACACATGGGAGTAGGAAAAAGAAACGCCTTAGAAAGAAACAAATATAAACCAAAAAACCCTGTGCTTAAAAATGCTGGCAGGTGCTACACGACAGCAGCCTGCTACCCACAGGGGTGTGAGCGCCTCACTGTGCTGAGGACAGACGGGTCTGCTTGCCATGAGGCCTTGCCACTCCCCAGGTCACCAATCACTACATAGCCAACAATAAACCGAAATCAAAGTCAACCTGTGACGTGAAAGTTCAGCAATCAACTCAAGTCACTAGCTCATCAATCTAGCTTCACAGCAGGTATGTGTCCACTTTGTTCTTCAGCACGACAGGTTAGCGCACGTCTCAACAACTCCGAACGCTGAACTTGTAGTTGAACTGCCTACTGAATGGCATACACGGGGTGCCTACTGTGCGTGCACACCCATGCATGTGACGCCCTGCCCGCCTGAAGCTTACACTCTGGTCAGGACAGACCACGCACTAATAATCGAGTATCACGGACTCTCCTCCCTTTACCCACTTCCAAATCCCCGAGTTCTCATCTCTTTCAGTGGCACCACCACCCACTGTCACTCAGCCCAGGCACTGAGCAGAGTTCCTGACTGGCCCAGCTCCTTCACTGCCCACGCGCAATCAATCTGCAAACCCCACTTACTCCGCCCCCAGATCGCTGTGGAATCCATTCACAGTCCACCTCACTAACTGGAGTTCAGCCACCAGGGGCTCTCACCTAGATGCTGATAAACTGTCCTTCCCGCCTCCCATGTCATCACCCCGCAATTCATCCTCCAGGGAATAGCCAGGGGCACCACCCTTGGGAGATACCACACACTGCTCTCCTTGGGGAACATGATGTGGACCCATGCTGATGTCTCCAGCGCCAACTCTTGCCAGGCCTCCCCCCATGCAACTGCTCTCACTTCCTGGAACGCTTCTAGCTCTCTCACCTCTGAGCCTTTGCAGGCACCATATTCTCCTCTTAGAAATCCCCTTTCCTTTGACCCCTTCCACCCTGCATTTATGCCATGCTCTGTTAAGCCTACATCCTGGGCCCTATCTTGCACCAGACAGCAAGCTCTGGAGGACTCACACGAGGACTGCTTCGTTCGCCAACGTTGCTTCAGCCTAGCATAGCTCAGGTACGTGACAGGTACGACACACACTCGTGGTGAAAAAGACGTGAGTGGTCAGAAGCAGGAATGCCAAGTATCTACCTAGATGAAGCCTTATTTTAAAAAAGAATCCAATTAGTAACTAAGAATAAGCCTGGGACCCAATGAACAGAGTTCTCAAGTCAATGTGTTGCCACTGGTCAAATTACAATTCTGTCCCTTGATTTATCCACATTCAAAATAACGATGTTACAAAGATGGGGGGAAAAATAGTGAAAATGATTATGCAGGAAGAATCATCCATAAAGATACACTGATTATGACAATTACTACTAAACTGAAGAAAAGTGGAAAACAATAGCTATTTGCGTGAGACATATGGAAGATATTTATTGTGGCCAATTAACCACATTTTTGGAATGAGTTTTCAGAAAACATCACTAAATGAGAATGTGGAACTCAAGATAGACTACTTGAAATAACAACATCAAAAAAGGAGCCCTGAGGACTCTCAAAACTCACATCAAAAAAACAAACACTACTACCAGAAATGGGGCAAAAATATGGACATACATGTCACTGAAGACAGATGAAAGACATGAAAAGATGTGCAATGAGTGTCATTAGCCATCAGAGAAGTACAGATTAAACCACGAGACATCACCCTACATCTATCGGCATGGCTGAAACAAAAACCAGTGGCACCCCCAAATGCTGGCAAGCATGCAATAAAGCAGGATCACTCAGACTCTGCTGCGGGGAGAGTAAAGCAGGGCAGCCCCTCTAGACAACAGTCTGGCAGTTTCCTGTAAAACAAAATAATGCAACCACTACACAAGCCAACATAACTGCAGTCTTGCGCACTTAACCCAAAGAAATAAAAACTTACTCACATAAAAACCTCCACATGAAATTAGTCCACTTTATTCACAATAGCTTCAAAATGGCAACGACCCAGATGCCCTTTAGTTGGTGACGGTTAAACAGCCACAGGGCATCCCCACCAGGGGCTAGTCAGTAACGAGAAGGAACAAACTACCGACGCACACAACAATCAGGATGAACCGCCGAACAATTACGCTGAGTGAAAAAAGCCAGTCCCCAGAAGTTACATGCTGTTTGATTCCATTTTGTCGACGGCATCCTCGACAGGACAAAGCCAGGAGGATGAAGGCCAGAGCGGTGGCTGCCCGGAGAGGCGGACGTGGCTGTGAAGGAGCACGAGCGGGAGCCCTGTGGTGGCGGAGCGGTCCTGGAGCTAGAATGCACGGGTGCCAATACCCGGGCTATGATAATTCACTACAGTTTTGCAAGATGCAGTATTGAGAGAAACTAAGTAAAGGCGACACACGATGTCTCTGTAATATTTCTTAACAACTGCATCTGAAACTAGCTATCTCAACAAGTTTAATTAAAGCTAATCCAGACTGGCCACCTGTCTGGGTCAATTATTATCTGTGAGTATCAGGGTGGGCCTCCCTGAGAACCGAGTTTTCGGCTGCCAGCCCAGGGCAGAAAACGGCAGCGATGGTGTTACAAACATCCCGGGGACTGCGCCCAGAAGTCAGCTTTTACCCCCTGGCCAGCCACACCCTCACAAATGCTGCTCAGCTGAGCCGTGAGGTAACGAAGCCCCACATAAGAATGAGCTGAATGAGGAAAACATAAATGTAACTTAACCCTCTCTGCACACAGAGAGATGAACCAGGTGACTTCTGAGAGTCCGTCTACTCTGGGAGTCTCATACATTAGGGCAGTTCCCGGCTCAAGGCTGATCGAGGCGGTGACCTTCACTCGGTCGTGGGAGATGAGCAGAGAGGGTGTGGTTCCCTCACACGACGCGTCCTGCTCCAGAATAAGGCCCCCGTGCATGCCGGTCACTCACCTGGGTGGCAGGGTGCTGCATGGCCAGCCCCCGAAGAAGCCTCAAGATGAACGGTAGGGCTGGGCGAGACAAAAACTTTTTCCAGATGTCAGCATCCAGACTGCAAAGCAAAGAGAGGGTTATGAGCAGGCCAGAGAGGCAAAGGCCACCTAGAAACCGGCCAGTGATTCTGGCTTGTTTACATGTGACCTCACCTTCAAGCGTACTGTAAAGAATCATAGAGGACCACCCAGCTCAGCTGAGAAACCAGGGAGAAGTAAGTACCTGAGGGACTTCCCTGATGGTCCAGTGGCTAAGACTCTGAGCTCCCCAAGCAGGGGGCCCAGGTTCGACCCCTGGTCAGGGAACTAGATCCCACATGCAGCAACTAAAAATTTCGCATGCTGCAGCTAACACCCAGCACAGCCAAACAAACAAGTCTTTAAAAAAGAAGTGAGTACTTGAAATAGAAGCCAACAAACTGCCATCCTTTCCCACAGCCCCAAGGGCTGCATGGTCACCCTGACAGTTTCCAGAAGGGGAGGGCAACCCCAAGGAAGGCTAAGGGATGCCCAGACGATGATGGAGTGAAAGTACCAGGAAGCGGGGAAGGAAGGTGGCGCTGCTTACTTCTTGGCACTGGGAATGTGCTTCTTCATGTAGTCCAGTGCACTCTGGGTGATTCCCTTCTGCAGAATCAGATCTTTCAGCTGATGCCCATTGCTGTTGTTCTTGATGCCAGCTGCGATTTTACAGAAGCAGTCCAGGAAGACCTTATCATCGCCACTGTGGTCTTCATCATACCTGGAGGCAAGAGCAGCAAAAGCTGATCGCGTCCTTCTCCTGGTTCACAAGCTTCAAAATCCTATAGCACCAACTCCTGAGCGTAACAGAAGACCTTTGCCACCTGCCTCCTGCCATGCTCCCTCTTCTCTGCCACGTTCCCCCAATTCCCAACCTTCTCTTCCCATTTTCATGCTTTTGCACACATGAGTCCCTCCAACCAGCTCGCCTTCTCTGCCTCACCAGTTGCTGCTTTAACACAATATATTTTCACTTTTTGCCTCCCCAGTTAGACCAAGCCCCTTCAAGGCCAGACTGGTAGACAAAAATCTAACAGAAACTCAGGTGATTCTTCCTTGGTCTCACAGAACTAGTTCAGGGCTTTCACGGCGACTCTCAGCTGTCTGAATCTAAGCAACATACTTATCAAAGTTGCAGTAGGGTTTAAACCGCTCCACCAAGATCTGCATTTTCTCCACCTCCCCGAAGGAAAGGTACGGGATGATGCGAAGCAGGCCCTGGAGCACGCTAGGGTTGGAGCGGACAAAGGTGCTGTTGATCTGGTCCAAGAGCATCACGAGCTGATCTTTGTCACCTGTCAGGAGGAGGTTGCCCTACAAGGAGAGAGGATGGAAGGCCTCTTAATATGGCCGGGACTTTGGCTGCAGCCAACAGCTGGTCCTGAAAGGTTATCCACTTCCATCAGAGCCACCAGAAGTAGCCCCAGGAGAACAGTGTCTCAACACTTCCTGGGGAATAATCAACAGTGTGAGCTCCACCTCAAAAATTAGTTTCTAAGTTTCTGTGCTGGTTCTATTATTAGTGGTCAAATATACCCACAGACAGAGAAGGCAATGGCAACCCACTCCAGTACCCTTGCCTGGAAAATCCCATGGACGGAAGAGCCTGGTAGCCTGCAGTCCATGGGGTCGCGGAGGGTGGGACCCGACTGAGCGACTTCACTTTCACTTTTCACTTTCATGCACTGGAGAAGGAAACGGCAACCCACTCCAGTGTTCTTGCCTGGAGAATCCCAGGGACGGCGGAGCCTGGTGGGCTGCCGTCTATGGGGTTGCACAGAGTCGGACACGACTGAAGTGACTTAGCAGCATAGCCACAGAGGTGGTCAAAATACAACGCAGGCTTTCCCTTCCCCAGGACAATGTAGGCTCCCTGGTATTCATTTGGTCGTATCTCTAGCCAAAACGTCAGCACCAACAAGAACACAGGAATATACAGGTGCGCCAAGTGGAGGGAAACTGAGCTGGGAGCTGGAGACCTGAGTTCTAGGCTTCTAACTATACAGTAACCGACTATGTGACACCAAACGGCTCGCTTCATTTCTCTAGGCTTGGAGGATCCTCAACTGTGAAATGAGGGGCTGCACCGAGGCCCCTGTCTATCAGCTGGACCAGCTGCTTTGTTTCCTCTGAATCCACGGATTTCAGGCTTCGATGCAATGATGTTACCATCAGTTGCCATTCCTACGAGCTGAGAAGGTTCGATCATTCCTGGCTGACACAGCTAGACCCAAGTAAGCCCGTGGCTGGCAACGAGACGGTGCCTGTGGATGGACAGACTGGCCCCACCCACCTTGTCCTCACTCAGGGGCTCAGCGTTGGACTCGTCCAGAATGATCTCCATGATGCTAAGCACCTGCTCGGCCACAGCAGCACCACCACTGTCCTTGCTCTCCTGCTCAGCCACCAGCGCCTGCGGGAGGAGGGGGCCAGTCACGTGGAGGAGGAGGCCACGACCAGGCACTGCCCATGGGGTCTCCTCCTCCAGGGTGCTCTTCATGACCTCATACTCCTGACAATCTGTGCACACACTGTGTGTGTGTGTGCGCGTGCGTGCATGTGTGCATGGGCATGCGGAGAGAGAGAGAGAGACAGTGTATGGGTTTTTGAGGACAGTGAAAACAACATTTTGGTTTTTTTCTGGTTGCCCCAAGGTGAGTGGCACCAATTTCCCATTGGGGTGCAGTCAGGACTGCTGCAGGGACTAAATTCCTCCTGCTTCTGAGTTCAGGAAAGAAACAAGGATGCTCCCGTGTGCTATGGCAGCGGCAGGGGTGAGCCAGCAGGGGGATAAGGGGCAGCTGGAATAATTCAAGCCTCTGCGCCCGTCAGTCAGACAGACGAGAGGTTTGCAAAGGTCACAAACCCACTTCATCTGAGGGCAGACGTGAGATGTCTTCCCCCACCCCTGCTCATTCCTCAGCTTTTGCAGCCCACACTCTTTACCAGGTTGAGAGTCCCCAGCATGACGTTCAAAGTGTTCATCTCCAGCTTGACCAGCTGTTGCCGGTTGACTTTCACCTTCACGCAGTAACTGAACAATTTCAGCAGGACCTGACGGGAAAAGCCAGTCAGAGTCCACGAGCCCACCCGACAGTGGGGAGGTGGAAACAAGCAGGAGAGAAGTGTCCCAAGAGGGGTGGGGGGTCTGTTACCATTGGCAGACACTCCTCCTGAAATACACAGAGGGTGACGTTTCTTTAGGGGGATACGATAAGGTGGCTGGGGTCGCCTATCGGGCTGGCGTTGAAACAGCAGAGTTCTCTAGCTGTAGGTCCCATGACCTGGGTCTGCCTCTACCACCTCTCAGACAGGGAAGTGACACCAATTCCTAGTGGAATAGGTGATGCTCTGTTACCTTGGGGGAAACTGCAGTACTAACTCATACTCTGAACTAATAGTAAACAAAAAGATCCCAAAGCTCGTGGCCCACGGGAGCTCAGAACCATGCATGTCATTGAATGCATGGGTATAATAATTAATATATGTTCTCATGTCCCCTGGAGGTGGGAAATAATAGTGCAATATGCATGGTGCCTTTACAATTGTATACTTCTCACTTATGAGATAGCTGGATGAATGACCAAACAAAATCCTACCAAAAATTTACAGTTACTTACAAAACCCACTTAAATAATAGTAACAATAATAATAACTGACACAAGTGCAATTTTGGGTGGAAAGACGATTAAACATTGGTTTCCACGGGTGACTAAAGAAACAGCAGAAGGCTTGCTATCACTCTGGCTTTTCGGGAGGAGGGGGCCAGGAAGAAAGCGCTGGGGGAAGGAACCTAAAGCGTGGAGGGCCAAGGAAATGGCCAGGTGGGCCCCTGGCGGGCTCTGGTCCGTGGCGCCATGCTGCCCCCGAGGGTTGAATGGCCGTGGCCAGCCCGTCCACAGGGGCCCCTCCCGAAGAAGAGGGCTGGCCCCACCTTGCCGCCCCCGACTCACCGTTAGAAGATGGCGTCCCTGCTTGAAATCTCTGATGCCCGCCAGCCTGTGCAGCATGCACTCCAGGCCCCCACACTGCGCCATCACACCGGCCATCCTGTACACCTCTTCCTCGTCCTCCTCTTCATCTGAGGGAGGGAGCCGGGAATGAGGCACAGCCCTCGTCCAGGCTGACAGCGCTTCTCTTCACCACGTCTCTCATAAACATCACAGCCAACGCGGGCGGTCAGTACTGGATGGGAAACTACACTGTCTTGCTCCTGACAGCTCTTTTTTTCAAGTTTGGAGTTAATTAAAATTGCTTACTCAAATATGTGAAAATATAAGCACCACAATCACTTAAATTAAAAAAAAGGCCCTAAATAAATAAACCTGAGCTTGTTTGGTGCTAATTTCATTTCCTCCCTAAGTCCCTACCCACCCTTAGTACCAGAGGTATCGGAATGAGGCTGTAGACAACTGTACTTTCCTCAGAGAGGACACAATCCCCCGCTTCTGAAGAGAATCCCTGGAGTACCTCCCCAGAACACCCCTGAGGCCTCAGAACCTGACCTGCCGCGGGTCCCAAACCTCAGAGCCGGTGTGCAGCAGTGTCTGTGGGAGTCCGTACCTGTGGTGGAGTCCAGGGACTCGATAAACTCCTCGGTGGCATCCCCCAGCAGGCCCCGCATCCGATAAACAATCCTCATGGGCTCTCCCTAAGGGGAGCAGGGTAGAGAAAGACTTGCAAACGGGCCCAGAAAATGCAAAGGACCTGACACCTGGTCTGCTTAATTTAAAGAACACTTCAGCAGTGTAGACAACTCCTATTCTTCGTGGGGTCTTAACCACAGAATATAGAATCCAAATGCCCTACAACTCACCTAGGGAAAAAGAAGCTCACTTTATGTAGGGTCTACCAAAGGCCCGGAATTGTGTGAAGCACTTTATAGACACTACTTCATTTAGTTTCATTAAATATATGTAATAGCTGTTAACAACTGTGATTTTTTTTTTAATTAATTAATTTTAGTTGGAGGCTAATTACTTTACAATATTGTAGTGGTTTTTGCCATACATTGACATGAATCAGCCATGGGTGTACGAGTGTTTCCCATCCTGAACCCCCCTCCCACCTCCCTCCCCATCCCCTCCCTCTGGGTCATCCCACGGCACCAGCCCTGAGCACTTCTCTCATGCATCAAACCTGGACTGCAGATCTGTTTCATATATGATAATATACATGTTTCAATGCTATTCTCTGAGATCATCCCACCCTTGCCTTCTCCCACAGAGTCCAAGAGACTGTTTTATACATCTGTCTCTTTTTCTGTCTTGCGTGGCATCCCCTCGCAAGACAACCCCCTATAGGGTTATTGTTATCATCCTTCTAAATTCCATATATATGCGTTAGTATACTGTATTGGTGTTTTTCTTTCTGCCTTACTTCACTCTGTATAATGGGCTCCAGTTTCATCCACCTCATTAGAACTGATTCAAATGTATTCTTTTTAATGGCTGAGTAATATTCCATTGTGTATATGTACCACAGCTTTCTTATCCATTCGTCTGTTGATGGACATCTAGGTTGCTTCCATGTCCTGGCTATTATAAACAGTGCTGCGATGAACACTGGGGTAACACGTGTCTCTTTCAATTCTGGCTTCCCAGTAGTGGGATTGCTGGGTCATATGGCAGTTCTATTTCCAGTTTTTTGAGGAATCTCCACACTGTTCTCCATAGTGGCTGTACTAGTTTGCATTCCTACCAACAGTGTAAGAGGGTTCCCTTTTCTCCACACCCTCCAGCATGTCTCCAGCATTTATTTCTTGTAGACTTTTGGACAGCAGCCATTCTGACGGGCATGAAATGGTACCTCATTGTGGTTTTGATTTGCATTTCTCTGATAATGAGTGATGTTGAGCATCTTTTCATGTGTTTGTTAGCCATCTGTATGTCTTCTTTAGAGAAATGTCTGTTTAGTTCTTTGGCCCGTTTTTTGATTGGGTCTGATTTATTGTTTTATTCTGTACTAAGCCCTATGCTAGGGCTTCCCAGGTGGTGCTAGAGGTAAACAATCTGCCTGCCAAAGCTGGAGACACAAGGGACAAGGTTCAATCCCTGGGTCAGGAAGTTCCCCTGAAGGAGGGCATGGCGACCCACTCCAGTATTCTTGCCTGGAGAAACCCATGGACAGGGGAGCCTGGCAGGCTGCAATCCATAGGTTCACAAAGGGCTGGAGATGACTGAAGCAACTTAGCAAGTAGACACCCACGAAAGCCCTACACTAATTAGGCACTTCATATTATCCTTTTATACAAGGTTACACAGCTTGTTCAAAGTTACTCAGCTATAAGCCTGGTACTGATTTGAAGCCTGTGCCTCCTTCAGAATTATAAAATCTCTCTAATCAATAGGGACCACTACTCAACAAATCAGGTCAAGGGAAGTCAATAAGATCAAAAGGCTTTGACTCAAGTCTCAGAAATCAAATACATCAGAAAGAATACATCCATCTTTGCCTATGGAGATGCTGAGACCTTCATATAACCACACAGCAAGGACTGGATTCATCCAAATCTCAAGCTAAAACCTACAACTTGATAGAATGATTGGAAATAAGTCATGAATTACAAGATTACAGCAACCTTCCTGAACTGGGGGATCATGAGACTTCACTATCTGCCAGGTACTGACTAGGCACTCCAGCCTATACACTCTGAGGAATTACCCTCATTTTGGACGTGAGAAACGGGGATTGAAGTCACACTCCAGGAAACTAAGGGCGAGCAGGTACCACACTAATCCACGCTACCTGCCCCTAGGCCATGCCCAGCTTCAGGAAAGAGCATCTTGGAGGGAGAGAACCTGTCCATGTCTCAGAGCATTTCTAACTGTGGAAGCCCAATGAGAACTAAGAGAGGGGACAGCCACAGACCGTGGACAGAAAGAGAGGGAGACGCGTGAAACAGGCCCTGGTCAGCAGCTGAGGAGGTGGGCTATTCATCAGGGAAATAAGGGATAAAGCAAAAAGAGAAACTGATGAAAGCCAGGATAAAAAGCTGCTCCCAACTTGATGGATGCTCAAAGCCCTTGATGGATTAAGCATTAATATGAGAAACAAACGATCCCCAACTTCTTGCCTTCTGGTTCCAAATGGAAGGCTGCCCATGTGTATTCTCTGGGTCCTATACCACCATTTACAAGGGTGCCCATAGAAGCTTGACCCTAATTTTTAGGTGCATCGGGGATTAAACTTGTATCATTCTGCTTTGAGGCCGAAATGTCAGTGACAAGATACAGTGGATGGAGAAGTCTTCTGTGTATTTATCTGTGCTGTATCTACCCAACTGGCAGTAGACCAACAATCACCAGGATTCCCAGCACAGTGGGAGAACAGAAAAGAGAAAAGCAAAAGTATGTAACAAATGGAAGGCCAAAATGTACCGTTACTGCACTACCAATTTAGCTTCTTAGACTCTACAGAAATATTTGGGACTAATGACAGGAAAGTTCACTGTGCTTCACTGGTACACTAGTTTGCTCTAATTCAATTATATGATTCATTTATTTAAAAATCCCCCTAACAGAAGAAAGGGGAAGAAAGAAAAGGAGAGGAGAGAGACAGGAAAGAATAGAGATGAGACTAAGAAAAGAGGCGGGAGGGGGAAGAGGACGATCTGACTTTCCCGATCGGACAGGAGGACTGAGGGGCTGAAAGGGCCAATGCGCTGGGCTTCCTTCATTTCCCTTTCTCACTCCTTCAAAACAGCTGCCTTTCGAGTCTCAACTCCCCAACTGGTAAGACAGAGACTACGCTCCTCAACACCACACGGAAACATGTTCGGAAAGGTGAGCAAGTCCGCTGAAAGCTGAGATTCACCCTCAGTGCCCACACGGAAAGGGCACGTGGCAGCAGGCACTCCCCATCACAGGGCTTCCTCAGACTCCGCTGGCCCGGCTGCTAAGCCAGGAGCTGCTCACTCCCTCCTGAAGCTCCTCTCCCTTCCCCAGGCAGCTGCCCCACGAGGAGGGCGGGTGATGGCTTTTCTCTACACTAACACGACCAGGAAGTACAGATCCTTCAGTGCTGCTACGAGCTGGGCAAGTGATCGTTAACAAGTCTAGAAGTCAACCCACACCTCAAGCACATACCTCATTTGTGGTACACCAGACCTTCTTGTAAACCTCAGCCACAGGGAGGTCCAAACTAATGATTTTATTGTTCACTAGAAGCTGAACAGAAAAGAAGATGAGGCTGTTATTCCAAATAGTCGTCAGGCAAGCACATTTTAAGATCAAAGGGTGCTTTACCGCACATTGTCTATGCATTAGGGACCTATGGACTCTTCATCTCTAAAAAATGCACATGTGTGAACATCACACAAAATTTTGTGCACAATTTCAGGGGTTCCAAATAGCCTTAACCCAAATCACGGACCCCCAGGTTTAAAAGCCCTGCTGAGGACCTTCTATCCCAAGTCCATTTCAGCTCAGCACCAAAAAGGGCAGTTTCTCTACTTCACCCAGCACGTTTTTCACCATGTATATGGTAACAGCAGATCCTAGCACTGTCTGCCAGAAGGTACCAGATACAGGCCAGAAACCTGCGCCGGGGCTAATCTGCCAGTATTTAGGGAGTTTAATTAACCTGGAATCACTGGAGGCCTCTGCCACAGCAACAAGAACAATGAAAGCTTGTGCCCTGACAAGCTACAGCCACCTGCTTATTACCACATGCCAGGCAGGGGGCAGAGCCCTTTACAGGTGAGGCAGGCAGGTGGGAATCATGCAGCTGCATTTACAGATCCCCAGGGTTGATCAGCCCCTGAGGGAGAGGAAGCCTAACCATGACAGGGGTGTGCTACGCCCATTACCTCCATCCCGCTGTCATCCTCCAGCAGAGCCACCAAGTCACAGTCCTGGCAGATCTTGTTCTTTATGTCCCGCATGAGGGGCCCAATGCCTGGCTCGTTGCTGCTATATGGGTTCCCGGGCATCCTGCCCTGTAAGAAGTCTTCCTGCTGGGGATCCTTCTCCAGGGTCACAAAGAACTCAGTGACTTCATTCTCTTCCTGAAGGACAGAGGGAAGCAGAAGGGATGGCAAGAGTACATGTGCAGAGACCGCTTACATTCAGACCACGTTGCCTTGTTCATGGACACTCAGGGAAACACACCAGACTCATCCAGCCCCTTATACGTTTAAACATTAAAGGACAGGAAGCTCAGAGGTGATTGAAAAACCCCAAATGTAATTCAAATAGCCTTAAAGAGCAAGCATCTTCTCTGAAACTCAAGGGTGGGTTAGGAGAGAGAAAGCCTAACCAAATAAGCAGATGAGGAGTGCCCCATGAAAGCCGGATCACTGACATGGGGGGAGAGGGGCTCCCCTCCTGCTCGTCCCACGTGATGCTAACCAGTCCAGGGCCAGATGACTCTTGTCACTGGTAGCCCTCCAGTCAAGAAAACGGTCTTCTCTGTGTCACATGATACTCAGGGGTCTCTCATCGTTAACCAGTGAGACTGATGCTTTCCACCCTTCCTCAGTAACTGAAGGGGATCTATGCAGTTCAGGCTACAGATACACCTTCATGCACGCATGCATGCGTGCACAAAATGCAGGCAGGGAAAAAAGGAAGAGGGTGAAAATGTCCATCTGCCCGCTCAGGGCTGCTTCTTTCACAGGACTGTGGACTGACAGACACCAGGATTTGGGCAACGGGAGGTAAGACCTGGCTCAAAAGAAAAAGATTGATTTTGACTTTCAATCTAGGAAATGGGACCAAGGAAGGTCTTTAGGTTTCTTCCCATCATCAGGAATGGGAAAATCATGAGGCTGCTTCTGCTTTACGTGTGAAGCATCCCAAAACATCGACTGAACGGGCCACCGCTGGGGACGATGACCCACGACTACGGTGAATCACCAGGAGCCTCTGTGGAGATACGGCTCCTGCTGACAGCCCGAGAGCCAGTGCTTGTGCTGACGCTTACGGGATAGATGATGCTGCAGAGCCTCTCGAAGATGAAGACAGGAGTCCGGTAGTCATCCAGGTTGTAGCGCTTGGCTGTCTCAATGCACACGGCCATGAAGGCCTTGGTTTCCGATTCTGTACCTGCCAGAAATCAATGTGGCCAAGTCAGTTAGGAAAGAGCTCCACACACAGAAGCTAAGATGAGACTTTAACTAAAGTTCCATCACTGACAGATCCTCTCTGCCTGGTGAGTCTATAATACCCTATGTGGCAACATCAATATTTCAACTGGAAACCTGAAGCTGATGGGTTCTTATACTGAAACCACATTCCATTTGAAAGCCTTCGCACCCAAATCAACACAGAGCATCACACTTAGTTGTGCACATGTCTCCCTCCCTCTGGGAATTATAACCTTGCATCCTCTTGCCCAAAACAGGTACTGAAGAACGTGAAATAATGATCCCTACTGCACTCCTGTCAAAGCAAAAGGAAGCTATAGTTTTTAGTTTCATTCTAAAAGATTAGGTAGACGGCCCTCCAGAAGCCAAAGAGATAACTTCAAGTCATACATTCTTGAAAAGGGTCCAGGTGACAAGGTCGCAAACCAGCTCAGCACAGCAGCTAAAAATGGCACCAGAACGGCCTCCATGTCTGGCAATAAAGTGGACTCTGTCCCCTGACCTACTTTTCACTCCTCCATTTAAAAACAATTTAAAACAGTGGGGGGGAAAAAAGGTTATCAGTGGACTGCTACACTAGCAAAGAAAGCCACAGTTCCAAAATTAGAAAAATCAGGAACCCAGGGAGGTCAGCAAAGCACTCAGGCTAATTTTTGCCATGAGCTTTGGTTTCCAAACCTGCCAGAATTTGAGAGCTGGATACAAAGCCCCAAATCTGCCAAGAGGGCGAATCTGGTGGGAACCACCCCCAACACACACACACATCTGGTACCCCCAAAGAGCTACATCCTTGGTATAGGTATGTGTGTGTTCAGTCATGTCTGACTCTCTGTAACCCCAGGGACTACAGCCCCACCAGGCTCCTCTGTCCATGGGATTTTCCAGGCAAGAACACTCCAATCCAGGGGATCTTTCCGACCCAAGGATCAAACCCGCATCTCCTGCAATGGCAGGCAGATTCTTTACCACTATGCCGAGTTGGAAGCCCTCTTTGGTATAAGCATCAATTAAAAATAACTATTCCTTTCCCCCAAGCAAATCAATGAAAGCACACCGTCTTCCCTTAAAACTCAGCACTGAATAGAGGGGAAGAAAAATCCCCTCTGAGCACTCATAACAAGCTGTCCCTCACAGAGGTCTATGGCGCAAACTACCTAGGAGATCTGAAAACTCTTGAGTTCAGAACTTTGTTGAAGGTGGCCCTGGGATGGCCATGCCCTGAGCTGCCTCACAGAAGCAGGTACAAATCATCTCTGGAAAAACCCATCTTTGACTCAGGTCCCAAAGAATTTCCACAGAAAAACCCCCAAAACACAAGCTCACAGTACAAAAAAAAAAAAAAATATATATATATATATATATATATATATATATATATATATAAAATGCAAGATTTAAAGGAAAGCACCATAGGCAAGAGCCAGGATAACAACAGAATCAGATTAATAAATATTCCAAGTTTTAGAATTAGCAGATACAGAAATGTCTGTTACGCTGAAAGACTATAAAAGGGACAGAAAATGTCTGCAAAAGACTAGAGACTATAAAATCGACATAAAATTCCAAGAATTTGATGGGTAAACAGATAACACAGAGTGAAGAAAAACTAAACTAAACGACATGGTATAGGATGGAAGAAATCACCCAAACTCAACATTACGATACAGTGAGGTGGACACTGTGAAAGAGGAGGCAGAGACAGAGACGACAGAGTGAGACCGGAGCTCCACACGGCAAGGAGAGAGCAGAGCAGAGGCACTGAAGCCAATGGCTGAGAAGCTTCTAGAACCAATGAGAGACACCAGTCTGAGAACTCTTGACCTCTTCCTGCCCCACGAGCTCAATGCAGAAGTCCAGGACCTTTCTGGTAGCCCAGCGGTTAAGAATCTGACGGACAGGGCAGGGGTCATGGCTTCAATCCCTGGTCTGGAAGACTCCACACGCCACAGGGCTTAGCCCCTGTGCCCCAACTACTGAAGCCTGTGCACACTAACGAAGAACCAGCACAGCCAAAAATAAATAAGTAAATAAATTTTTTAAAGAGAGTCCAAATTTACTGAGGCCAGACCTGGAATTTTACAACTCCAAGCACCAACAGTCTTAAGAGAAACAGAAATGTCTTCTCCTTCTTGACTCAAACGTGAGGAGACGTTTGCTGCCTGTGATCTGGCTCTAAGGAACCTGGGGAACTCAGACCATGCAGCTAAGTGGAGCCAGAAGGGACACAGGCCTGCGGGCTGCGGGCCGCTGGCCGGGGCTACCTGTGGTCATGTCCTCCAGCATCTCCAGCAGCATGTCCTGCGTCTCGTCAATCAGCTTGGTCCTCTGCACCACCAACTTCCGCAAGCACAGGTATCCGTTCAGCACAGTACCCACCAAGCGGCTTTTAAAGTGCCTTTTGATGGATTCCACCTCCACAAAGGAGGAAAGTAGGCCTGTGGGAACAGGAAAAAGTTGCTACATGAGTTCAGAATGAGAATTAAACAAAGAAGGTCCATGTTTTCAAAAGACAATGAGCAACTCAAAAGCAGGGAAATGTCACCTTTGTGCCTGACATGGAGCATGGGCTCAATGATGTGAACTGGACAATAGACAACATGCGCTCAAAGATGTAAACCCTTCCACAAGGGAAGAGACACAGAGCTTAAAAGCCGCAGTGCGGCCAACGTGAGAGAAGAGGCCAACCTCAGCACCCGAGGAATGACAGGTCAGGTCCCAAACTAGCCCCAGGGTGCCCTAATGCAAGGGCCAGGAGGCTCCCTCTACCTGTGAGACTCTTGAGGGCATAGCCCTGCTGCAGATCGGTGCTCAGGGTGGCCTCCTCCAGGGCCAGCAAGCGGGCTATCTCCTAAACAGGAAGACAAGCACAGTTAGTGTGATGGCACTGCCAGCGACACCGGTCAGCTCCCCCACTGGCCCAGGAATTGGCAGCGCCATCTTTTTATTCTAATGCTCTCTCACCCTGAACCTCTGCAGAACTCGTTTCTAAAAAGCCAAGGACTGCTATAATGACATTAAGGGACTGCTTAGAAATGGAGGACAGTTTAAATGTCCCCAACAGACTGCTATAACTTCATGAGGAACACAACGAAGTCACAGAAGTACCCCAGGCAGACCTCAGAAATATTGCAGGTTCAGTTTCAGACCACTGCAATAAAGCAATTATTGCAATAAAGTGAGTCACACAAATCTGTTTTTTCCCATGAAATAAAACTTATGTCCACACTCTATTTTAATCCAGTAAGTGTGCAATAGCATTATGTCTAAAATACAATGTATACACTTTAGTCAAAAATAATGCTGTTAAAAATATGGCTTACTTGACAAGAGGGTTGCCACAACCCTTTATTTAAAAAAAAAAATGCAGTATCTGTGAAGCACAATAAAGCGAGGTATGCCTGTATTTTGAACAAATATTTCTTCCTGGCGTAAAAGACCACCACAAAGTTTACATAGAGAAAGAGAACAAGGAAAGCAGGGCTCGGGAAAGGGGCTCCCCCAGGCTGGGCCGGGACGACATACCTTGGTGATGAGGTTGCCGACGTAGGGCAGAACTCCTCGGGCTGCCAGGTAGACTTTCCAGTGAGCCGAAGTGATGAGCTTCTGGTAGAGAGCCAGGTACTCGGCAGCACACTCGCCAGCAATGCTCAGCTCGTCCAGGTAACTGCCGTGGAGCCAGGGCGCTGAGAGCGAGCCCACACCGCCCCCCAGCCCTGAGGGCCCCCTGGCTCTGCCCCTCCGAGGTCCTCCACTCTCCCTGCCTCGCTGGGGAGGACCGGGGACTGAGAACACCCCAGATCCCCCACTTGGGAACTCCCCAGACCTGGGGAAAGCTCAAGAGCACACAGCAGGGAACGCAGTGCAACACACTGTACACATTTGGAATAAAGCACCAATACGTGAATGGCAGTCACTGCAGCAGCGAGAGAGAGTTTTGACTGAATCACTCACAAGGCGAGTTTACCAGAGTCTAGTGGCCAATAACGTGAGAATCAGATCGCCTGGAATGAAATCTTGCCTTCCTGGGGACAAGTTAACTAACCACTCAAAGCCCAGGTGAGCATTAACTGAGATAATGCATGCCGAGCTTTTATAAGCTCATAAGACCTCAACAAACACTAGCTGCTGACTCTATAACCACCACCACTGCTACTGTAACCACTGCACCCGGTGCTCAGTGCCTCTTGGTTTCTGTGGTCTTCCATAGCACAGGCGTGCCTCCTGTCGTCCTGGTCCATAGATTTCCCCGGGAGAGCGGGAAGGGCTCCCTAGATGAAGTCTCGCCACCCTGCCCATCCCACTCTCAAATGGTACCTGGTGAGGAGGTCGAGGACCTGCTGTTTGCGGCTGGGGATGGTGGCCAGCGCTTCCACGATGGTGCAGGCCGCCTGCCGTGCAGCCTGCGTCGCCGGAGTAAAGAGCACCTGTAGGGGATGGGGAGAAGCCCCCGGCTCAGCAGACAGCCTCTCATCAGGCCCTGCCAGGCATAGCCAACTGCCACCCATCCGGGGGAAATCCTCTGAGCACCTCACAAGCAAAAGGTTAAAGGAAAAATCACCAGCTAACTCAAGATCCGGCTGCTGCAGATGGGCAAAATGGCTGTCCAAGAGTCCTGCCTTCATGGAGTTTTTCTCTAATAAGTACTTTGGAGAACATACTAAGACGACAGAACCAGGAAAAAAGGCAGGTATTCTCCTTAGCAAAGACGCCTATGATTCTATTTTGGAGACAGCTACCTTGGACAGCAAGGAGATCAAACCAGTCAATCCTAAAGGAAACTAACCCTAAATATTCATTGGAAGGACTGATGCTGAAGCTCCAATACTTTGGCCACCTGATGTGAAGAGCTGACTCATTGGAAAAAACCCTGATGCTGGGAAAGATTGAGGGCAGGAGGAGAAGGGGGCGACAGAGGATGAGATGGTTGGATGGCATCACCGACTCAATGGACATGAGTTTGAGCAAGCTCCAGGAGTTGGTGATGGACAGGGAAGCCTGGTGTGCTGCGGTTCATGGGGTCGCAAAGAGTCGGACACGACTTAGCACCTGAATAACAACAACATGCTGAACACTTATGTTAAATGTAAACCAAGTGTTCATGTTATATACTGACGGATGAATTCTCTAAAATATCGTTCCTTTAATCTTTAAAAACATTAGCTGGAAAGAAGAAAAGGACAGAAGACAGGAAAGGTGGAGGTAAAAGCAGTGCAGGCACTGAGGCTCCCCTCTGCCCAGTGGTCAGGGAGGAGAGCAGAGAACACAAGCTTGATGAAAGGGCAGAAAGAGTTCTGATGGGGCCCATCCACCAGGCGGGCGGCTGCAACCGAGACCCTTCACCTATTAGAGAGCAAGCAAGAGTAACCAAGAGAAGGCAGAGGGGCGTGGTGAGGAGCAGAGACACCCTGCCTGGGGCCTGGGGCCAGCAGCGAGGAGCCCAGGAGATGGTCGGCCACTCACTTGCCGCAGCCAGTTGTTGTGGCCCAGCTTGAGGTCCAGCGGGGAGGTCCTCTTCCCCCGCCGACTCAGGAACTGCTTCCACCGCCACACGTACTTCTCGGTCAAATAGAGGTGGCGGAGCTCTGACTTGCTGGGAGACTTCCCGTTGCCATCGATCCCTGGCAGGCAAAGGGGTGCAGGGAGAGGTAAGGAAGAGAAAGGGACAGACAGAAGGAGATGGTGGGGCCGTCAGCCAAGGGCAGGAAGGGCCCACTTCTCAAGTCCCGAAGAGACAGACACACCTCGGATGGGAAGACACTTCTTCCAGGCTTCATAGGATGCCTTGGGGTCCCTCTTGAGCCAGAGCTGAGCCTGGGCGTGGATCTCATTGCAGTACGGCTTCACGGTGGTGAGGGCTTCGACAGGGACATCCTGCAGGAGGAAGGCGGATGGGTGACAGGGCCCGAGGGCCCGCCTGAGCTGCAGTACAGTGGGACTGCCCCGGGGAGAAGTGCAAAGGCAAGATCAGGAGGATCAACATTCACGTCTTTTATGCCCCATATGTGTTCCTTTAAAGCGTTTTGATTCAATTTAGCAGGAGCATCACCATGCTCAGCTTAAAGTCACTGATTTTGACTGGGCAGGATAAGGTGTAACTGGCTTCCTACAGACGGTCTTATAGCCACATATGCTAATTCCTACCCCAAGGCTGATTTGTAGTTTCCCCAAACATAAATCTTCAAGGGGTCGTTAAGCAGCCTCTAGAATTTAAAGAGCCATTACTACTCCCAAGTGGCCTGAATAGAGGAGCCCCCAATAGGATTCTAAGCCAGCAATTCTCAAACTTTTCAGCCACAGGACCCCATTACACTCTTGAAAATTACTGACTCCAAAGAGTTCTTGTGTATGTAGCTCTATCCATCGAAATGGATCTATTAAAAATTAAAGTTTAGCAATTCTTAAAATATTTATTAACTCATTTACAAATATAAATAAATACATTACCTGTCAACCTAAACAGCATTTTTTATTTCCCCAAACAAAAGTAAACTAGACAAAGGAGCTATACATTTTTAAAATTGTTTAATGACTACCTTAATAAGACAGCTAGATTCTTATACTGCTTCTAAGTTCAAACTGTTGCGATAGGTTGTTTTTGTTGAAGCACTCAGATGTATAGTTGGAAAGAAAAAATACTTTAATAGCTTTATCAATTAATCGTGGATGTTTCATTAATACTAAGCCAAAACTCAACAAACTACAGGTTCTTAAGGATTGGTTGCAATGTGGAATCTGAAATCAATCAAAAAACATTTCTTATTCCATTCCACTAAAATTCATGTTTTACTTACGCATGAACATGCATTGGTCATTTGGAAAATACTGGTTCCCAGAGTTACACCAATTCCTCTTTAAGTGACAGGCTCATTTTATTCACTTTTCAAGAAAACTGTCTGCTAAACACCCGTTTCTGAAGAACCGCAATTGGCTCATTAGCCCTCCTTTCAAGCCCAAATGAGGTTCCATGAAGAAAGCAGCTGGTTCCGCCTGCATCCCACTCACACCAGGGCTTCTCCCCAGGACACCCTCCGCCCTGCAGCGTCTCCCTGAACACTGAAACGACTGCTAGTCAAGAGCTGTGATTTACTAAAACTAATCTGCAGTGCTTCAGCAGGGATGCTCCTGGGTGAAGCTGCAGGCGAGTGGAGAGCATGCCCCTTGGTGCTGAGGCTTGGCCGGTGTCACCATCACTGACTTTGCACCATCTGCACAGGCACCACAAAGGAAGACAAGGGCAGCCCGTGCCTCAGGGCAACCACGGGAGGGTGTGGGCCCCGCAGACGGCCTAGTCGTCTGCGGGGCACCCACAGATCTGTGAGCCAAACTCGGACAACTGCTGCTCTCTCGAGGCTAAAACTCAGCAAAATGTGAGGCTTCAGTGCTCAGAGGGTAAGAGCCCTCTCAGGTGTAAATCCGTGACCTCACACTGTGGGAAAAATGACAGTTATGTGGGGATGAGGTTCCTCTTTTCAATCAAGAGCCAGTTTTCATTTGCTGAGAATGAGCTCTGAGGGGAAGAAAGCCTTCATCAAAGCGAAGGAAGGGCGGTCTTTTCTGAGGACTGTCGGGGCAGACCAAGAAAGGGAAACAGAGGAAACTGTTCACTGCCCAGCTTCCCCCATAGTGCCTGCCACTCAGCATCCTGCAAAGAAGACATTTCCCACCAAGGGACTCCACCAGGATGGAGCAGGAATCAGAAGGGCCCCAGGACTACAAAGACGGAGGCCTCAGGCAGGGCCGAGGGAGAGCACTGAGGCCCGCACGCGCTCACGCCAGTGTGAGCAAGTCCATCTGCAGCTAGGCCACCTTCAGAACTAAAACCTTGGTTTTACTCTCTCATTAACACCGACTTTACTCACTCATTTACCAACGACTTACTGAGTCGCTGTTATAATGCGAGATACCACACTATGCATTGGACCAACAAAACACCTTAGTAAAACAGTCCGCGGATTGGAGGAGCTCATGGTCAGCCTAGCAGAGAACTGGATCACTGAAGACGCAGCTGGCAAAGGGAAGGCAGGCGTGGCAGGCAGACCAGACACCGCACAGCCACACAGGACGTTTACAAAGGACCACCGAAGGCCGGGGGCCTCCCGGGGGCTCAGTGGTGAAAATTCACCTGCCAATGCAGGAGACATGGGTTCGATCCCTGCCCAAGTCACAGCGCAACGAAATGGAAGAGCTTCCAGCACTGTGCAAAGGCACAGGGGTAGGGCAGACCACCACACCCTCCGGGAGCTGCGAGCCATCTGAGGGGACTGGAGGAAGGGGCAGTCCTCCATGGCGAACCACTGTTGCAGACGTTTGCCTTTTCCTGCTTGTGTTACTCTTGAGTTCCCTCTGAGAAACTTTCCTTCTCATAAACGCTAACCCATCTCTGCTGAACTGCCGCCAACGAAGCACTGGTGCCCCAGGGAAAGTGAGTTCAGGTGAGCAAAGGCCTTGGCGCAGGGTGTGCTGGCTGGAGCCCGCCCCCCGCCGCCCTCTCAGCCCCGTACCTTGTTCTTCTTGCTGGTGGGAGCAGGTGGCTTAATCAGCTTCTGCAAGATCCGCAGGCACATGAGGGTGATGTTCTCAACCACCACAGGGGTCTTGATGTTCACAGCCATGAGGAAAAGGCTGAGCGCTGGGCGAGGAAGGAAAAGCAGAGACACAGTCACAGATGTGCCTCGCCAGCCACCATGCGGCCACCTGAAGGCAGCTTCCCTGGCCTCACGTGCCCGCACCGAGGACTGCGTGCCTCTTGCTGGCCGGCTGCCAACCAGACATCCCCCATACTCACCACAGCGCAAGCGGAGCTCCCAGCAGCTGTCCTCCTTGGAGATGGAGTCTGTCAACAACAGCATTTCATACTGAAGGCTACTTGCCTGGAAGGCCAACAGGAAGAGACGTGAGCAGAGGAGGGTCGGGAGGGTCAGTCCCAGGACGAGGGCTCATGTCCACGCTCTGATCCAGAGACTCAGAACTAACCCGTACAGTCCAAGTGGACCGTCAGAGACGTAAGGGAGATGGAGACCCTCAGCACGGCCAGCTGCCCGTTTCTGCTCTCTGAGCCTGACGCTGACTCAGAAAGGTCTTCCTGGGATGTGAGCCCTGCAGATGTGCCGCTCCCCCCCACCCCCACCCCCTCCTGCCCTGGTCATCACGAGACGCCGTCGAGGGGAAGCCACAGGAATGAAAGAAAAGGGTGAGGGGGGCAGTCAGAGGGGACGGCGGCCTGCTCACCAGATCGGGGTTGGCCCAATGGCCCTTCAAGGCTGTGGAGACTTTGCCAATAATCAGATCGTTCATTTGCTGGGTGGCCTCTGGATTGTCTCTAGGGAAGCAGAGAAGAGAGTCCTGTTATTCACCACTGGGTGCGTCCCTCCTCTGCACGTGAAAGAGCCCAGATAAAAGGAAATCAACGTCTAGGGCAAGATGACACATGAGCCCCACAAAACCCTGCTGTGTGATAAGAAGGGCCTGCCCAGCCGCCTTCCTGGGGAGGAGAGGCTGATGGAGGGAAGACCGTATGCGGGGTTTTCTCTACAGCCCAGGCTGCCAAGTCCCCAGGCCCCGCCTGGTATGTCAGTCTCCAGAACCCAGGTGTCCACTCTCAGTCTCCTTCCTCAGCTTCTCCAACTGCCCCCACTTCATTTCCCACAAGGCATCCACATTTCCCATCTGTGTCCCTTTGTAATAATGTACGTATTAATAATTTAAAAACCATGAATTGTGTCAAGTCACTCGCAGTCTTCCCAACACGTCCTGAATAAAATTCAAGTCCTCACAAGTGTCCTTCAAGACCCTACAGGACCTGGCCCCTGGTCTCGGTAAATCCCCTCTGCTTTGTTTCCCCACCGCGTCCTTCACTCCATCTACAGGGGCGTCCTTGTGGCCCCGGCTTCACACAGCTGGCACACCCCACCTCTCTGCCCACCACTTGCTATTAATATCTGCGTGCAGGCCATGCCTTCGATACCTCATGCCTCACTCCCTGACCTCCTGAGCGGTCGTCCCTGCCCACCCTGTCCTCTGCAGCGACCGTGCCTGCAATCAGATCTGCTGTCCCAGCTGCACCGCTCTTCACGTCTGACCTCCTGACGCTGTACTGGGCAATCATCCGTTCACTGCCCTTCTCCCCTCTAGAGAGTAGGCCACATGGGTGCAGGGACGCTGCTTCATCTCCCACTGCATCCTCAGAGTCCGAAACAATGCCTAGCATTTGGCCAGTGCTCGGTGAGTACTTGTTAAATGAGTGAATACATGATACAGCAAGTCATATTTAGCAACCAGCTAACATGTTCTAGAACTTACGCCCCACACTCAGTAAACAATGCAAATCCAGCTGTGGCTACTGTATCAGCCCGGACTAAGGACTCCACAAGTATGAGCTACTACTCATGTGAATTATGTCATTCCATCCTCACCACAAGCCGTTACAGTATTGGCTATTATCATTATTTCTCAGGTGAGGAAACCTTACGCTCACAGAACATTAAGAAATGTGTCTGCGGCACACAGTATAAAGGATCAGACACCAGGTCCTTCTGAGCCAGACCTAAGCTCTGAAGCCCGAGGCTCCACTGCTGCAGCTGTCTTCTTCTGTGTGAGTCCTGAGTCCAAGTGCCCGGTCACTCCCTCCCCCAACACTGGAACTCAAGAACCTCTTCCTCAGGAAACCCCACTGGAACCAACCAAACACAAGCCAAACACGCTGCCGACTGATACAAGGGAGCCTGGGCTTCACGTGTCCCTCCGTCCGCTCAGCTGCACCCTCGACAGTGCCCTGCACCCTCCAGCGCCCCCCGCCCCCACCCGCAGGGTCCTGGTCCGTGCCCCCGGCGCAGGCTCTGACCGAGTCAGGAGGCACATGAGCTGGCGGACCTCCTCCCGCATGGCCGCCGAGCCTCGGCGGAGGTTGTAGTCAAAGAGCTCCCGGATGAGGCCCTGGGAGACGAGGATGTGGCGCAGGGCGGGGTTGGTGGCCAGGGCCCGGAGCAGGGTGATACAGTGCTCCGTGACGGCCGAGGCGCAGCCGTAGCACTTGGTGGAGGACGTGTGGCCGCAGCCCAGCACGGACAAGGCGCGGTACTGGCTGGCCGTGAAGGTGGGCTGCACCGAGGTCCGGGAGGACTTGGTGGCCGCTTCCCTCTGCTGCAGGTCGTATTCCAACAACTCTTTTCGTGAAGCGAAAACTTTCTGAGGAAAAAAAGACAAAAGAGAAAAAAAAATCAGCAATTAAAGTAAGGAGGAAGAAAAAGCAAGCTAACTAGAAATCAGCTTTGGTTTGAAAACACTTTACTGGTATTATCTAATTTAACCCTCTCAATGACCTTAGCCTAGTAGCTCAGTTGGTAAAGAATGTGCCTGCAATGCAGGAGACCTGAGTTTGATCCCTGGGTCGGGAAGTACCCTCGAGAAGGAAATGGCAATCCACTCCATTACTCTTGCCTGGAGAATTCCATGGACAGAGGAGCCTGGCGGGCTACAGTCCATGGCTCACAAAGCCTTGGACATGACTGTGCAACTAACTTTTTTTTAATGACCTTAGCAGTTGATACTTTATCCCCATTTTACAGAGGAAGAAACAGCTTAGAGAGGCTGGCTTGACCAAGGTAAGGGGCAGAATTAGAACTCAGCCTCTGACCACAGACATATGTCCTTAACATCCACATAACACTTTCTTTAAAGAATAAAATCAGGAATATAGGCACATGTAGTGAAGATGGCCTACCAGCCACTTTGGGAACAAGGACCCTGGTTGCTCTTGTCTGCAGCCAGTATTCCGTCCCATGAGGGTGAGGTCTGTAACATACTACCCACTGCTGTGACCGATCAAGAAAAACAGATCTATAATAATCTCCATGATTCTCAGTGTCCTGGTATGAACTCAGCTCTCTACCAAGCACCCGAAGCTGCAGTAGGTGAGCAGCTGTGTGCCTGGCACCTACCGCGGGGGGAGGGCAAAGAACTGCTTTGAGAACAATGTTGGTAACACACAACAAAACACACTCTGCAGCTGCTCCTGCCTCTACCTGGATGATTTTGGAGAGTTCGTCAAAAGAGCTCTTGCAGTCTCCGCAGTACTCCTGCGCCAGCTGCAGGATGTACCGGTTCACGCTGGCCGAAGTGGAGCTGATACCCCCAGAAGTTCCTGAGTCGTCCTGCAAGCCAGAGGGACACGGTCAGCATTCCACTGGGAGACGGCCTTGCCCAGGGCCAGTCTCTCTCTGCTTCTGACCCAGAACCCTCTCCCAACGTCCCTGTCACCTGGATTACCTGCGGCTTCTCAGGAGCTGCCTCGTTCACTTTGCAGAGCAGGTTCTCCAGCTGCGGCCGATGTCCCATCAGCTGGTGATATACTCGGTCAGCTTTGTCCAGAAGCGTGTTGATGTTGGACACCGCCTAGACAGGAAGAGACGGGGAGTGCACGAAGGCTCGTCAACACTGAAGATTTCCCCTCAGTGATCTGGTCAAGTATGGTGTTTCATGTGGTATTTCTACTCATCACAATAATCCTGTGAAGTGGGTACGCAATGTATATGATATACATACAGAAAAACAATGCTGAGGGCAGTGACTTACACCAGGTCACACAGTATTAAAAGCACCGGGGGAACTGGAACGTTGATCCTTCTGACTCTGAAGCTAGACGTCACTCCGCTTTGTGGGGCTGCTGCTGCTGGTGACTATTCTGACAGTCCCCCCTCTGCCCTGTCCTTCCATCTCCAGTCCCACCACATCACTTGCGCCTTGACATACTCTACTTCCATTATCAACATGTCTCCAAAATTCTACCCAAAACACATGTTCCAATCCATCTTATTTGTTGCCACTCAAAAGCTGAGCCCTGAAAACATGCTGAGCCAAGAAGACCTGGGCGAGAAGGCAAAGCACACTGCCCACACCAGCTCGGCCCACAGGCTCAGATCAGAGCCCGGCCGGGGTCTGGCATGGATGCGGCCCCACCTTCTTCCGGTCTTCTTCGTTCTCAATGGGGTCCACTGCGCAGCAGGGCTTGGCGTAGAGCATGAAGTCGAAGCGAGCGTATTTACAGAAACCACAGGCATTGCACAGGAAGGGGTCCTTTTCGTCATAGTTGATGGATCTGAAACAGCAGAGTACAGGTCAGGGGGCAGCAGAGGGCGGAGCGGAGAGGGAACGGATGCGCCACATCTGCAGACGCTGGGAGCCCATGCAGGGCTCTCGGAGGGGCAGCAGCAAACGGGTGAGGACGACTCAGGCAACCAGGCAACCATAAAAAGGAGACCAGAACTAAGCTCGGGAACCCCACCCCATCCACCACCCCACAACTCTCCCCCGCCCTCTCCTCCTGCATCTGTGAGCTCCATGCTCTAGATGCCCATAATCCTCCACTGTAAGGGCTCCACACAGCGGAACTGCCCACACTGAGACTCCTCCTGAGAAATACAGGGACTGCACCTGACCTGGGAGACAACCGCTCACCCACCTGCATTTGTGACACTGGTAGACATTCTCCCCACAGTTGCCGCAGACCCCGGGGTTGGCGGGGACCGAGGCACTACAGCGCGGGCACTGCAGGGTCTCCGTGGAGGCCTGGTAGTTCTCATAGAAGTCTGCGAACTCAATCATCAGGTTAGAGGCCACAATGGGCAAAGGTAGGTCAATCTTCACCTCTGTCTGCCCAGGGGTCAGCTGAACCTTCTTGGCTTTGTGCCAGCGCGCCGGCCTAGGAGAAACAGTATCAGACAGACGGGTAGAAGGCCTGAGAGACTCTCACAAGACCTGCAGCAACGACAGTGTGATGAGACAGAAAGAAGACTGTCCCTACATGTTCTCCCAAGACAGTGAAATGGTTATTATAAGGAGAGGGACTCTGTCAAATAAAAGCAATTTAATTTTAAAGATATGTTTCCACTATTCTTTCTCTTTTGAAAAAAAGGGTAGAACATACAGGCACTTTAAGACATCATATATCATTTCTGAGGTTCCAGAAAAACAAGGGAATGTATATCAAGGGAAGACGTTACTCTGAAAGTATGCCACGTTGGAGCCTGGACTCCCAAGAGGCTCCATGATAATTTAGAGGTAATTATATTAATACAATTAGAGTTAATGTTTACTGAAATTTTTACTATGTGTCAGGCTCTGTTCTCAGCAGTTCATCTATTCCAACACATTTATTTAACCCTTAAGAGAACACCCTGAAAGTAGACTTCTCTGCATTTTACAGATAAGAAAAGTGAGGCTATGTAAATTCTCCAAGGGATGTGAACCACAGCCTCACTCCAGGCTGTGAGGGCTTTACCAGCAGCTGAGCTAACTCTGCACAAGAGAAACCAAGTCCACCTCCTCCAGAGGGGGCTGGTCATCCCGATGAGCAGCTTCCACCTGCAGGTCCCCAGAGCTAACTCTGCTTTTCACAGGACAAAACCTGCCTTAAAAAGCAGAGCTCCCGGTGGCCATTTGTTCACGTGGTACATGCTAGCTTTAGTCTGCCTTTAGAGTAACACCAGTACTTCCATTCTGAGCACCGAGCAGCACTCACTGCAAGTCCTGGCATTCCAGTAGCCTCTACCCATATTCTCTGCCCAACAGCGATGCCCAAGTCTTCAACAAGTGGTCTGTCTCAGGAAAAGCCGACACTAACCCATGCTAGTGTCTTCTTTGGCCCATACACACCATGCCTCATTCCAGACACTGGGACAGATGAGCTAGAAAGATCCAGCGTCAGCATATGTAGACAAAAGGCACCACACAGAAATGGAACGACTTCATACTAGAGAAGCTCCTTGAGAACTGCTGCCTGCTCCGTGAGCAAGAGAACAGTATCTCAATCTAACAAACAACTACTTCCCGTACAGAAGAATCTATATGAAAACAGAGCCGCTCTATTAGCATGGGTATGAGAAGCCTGGGGTCCCCAGCATTCAAATTCCCTTCAGACTGCTGAAGAGCTTAGACTTCGAGGGCTCCAAGAGACACAATTTCAAAATAACATTCGTCAGCATCCTTAAGAGCTGGCACTGCACTTCTGCCCCCCAGTCATGACCAGAGTCGTAAGAGGACATACTAGGACTCCAGGAATGTGCCACTTGACCTGACCCCAGCAATCAAAGTCAACACCGGGTGCTGAGCTTCGCAGGCCTGCTGCCCCTCTCCAAGACTAAAAAGCCCATACTTGTTTTTCAGCTCCACGATAGCCTGCACGGTCCGGTTGTTGTAGTAGAGGTTGATAGTTCGCACCATCTTCGTCCGTTTCAGGTCCCCGATTTTCACAGTCACTTTGCTGATGGTGTGGCTGCCAATGAGCTTCACAACCTGCTGGGTGGTGGTGTACCGCGTATCCACTTTAATGGAAGACAGCTTGATGTACTAAACACAAAGGGACGCCCAGAACACTGTGTTAGTGCGAGGTCAACAGCTCATCTGGCCCTCTTCAAAACTCATCAGTGTAACCCACTCTTTGTCCATGGATGAAATTTTGATTTAAGGTAGCTGGTCACATAAGAATTCACACCATCCTGACCCATCAGTGGGAGAGGGACACCCACGTAGCAATATCAATCTCTAGAAACCAGAGACCCGCCGAGCCCAGAAGCCTTAGGACTATCCACGTTAGAGATGCCACTTACACAGAACGGCACTTCTGGATTGTTACACACCAGGCAGGGGTCGCTCTCTAGGTAATAGCCGTCAAACTCCACCAGGCCAGACAAGGTGCTGAGGAGGAAAGCAGTCTCAGCATTCGATTTTCATTCTAGAAAGCATGGAGCTTCACGGAGAAGTCAGAAGAAAATCACGGCTCACTATTCCCCAAGGGGAGCCCCACCCCAGTGAGAACACAAGGAAATGTGAGACATCCCAGCAGGGTAGTCTCAGCAGAGATTTCAACTGACTGACGTTAGGTGTTTCCTATTTCTGATCTGTTCTGAGGTCAGGGGAATCCTAAATATTACATTAAAATTTGACTCAAGAGTCACAACTAAATTTACTAAAAATCATTAAATTGTTTACTTGAAAGGGGTACATAATGTCCCATGTAAACTGTACCTCAATAAAGTTCGGAGGGGAAAAAATAAAAAAGAACAGTCGCTAACAAACCAGGGAAATAATAAAAGATTTTAATCAACACTTTCTTGCAAAGGTTTTTTTTTTCTTTTAAATGCAGCTATTTCCTGTAAACTTGTCTTACGTGATTCAGACTTAGACCCTTGAAACCAGAGACCTTCTTAAATCACTGCAGATCAAATCCTAATTCAGCAGCTACAGCTGAGCACCTTCTATGCACAAGGCCCCAACCACAAGGGAGGAATTTGAAGACGCACTAGCCAGGAGTGCACTGATTGATACATACAACCCTGTCAGTGTGGAAACAGCAACCGCACTGTTGACTGAGCCTCTAATAGGAAGAAAACAGAACTCACTTGTAAATGTTGGAGTTTGGATGGTTGGTAAGAATATGGTTTTGAGTCCGAAGAATCTCCACAGCCTTCTGTGAATATTCTTTCAACTGAAAACAGAAGTCAACAGAGGACCAGAGTTAAAGCCCAAAGGAAAGTCTTACTAGAAAGTTTTCCTCCTCTGCTTTCTAGCTGCTACTGCCCTCAAAGTACCAGCCCTCGTTCAGAATCATGCAAAGCTGAGCCTAATTCCTAATTGTTTAAAGGATTCTATCTTCTTTAGAAGTTTTCACAGTCTTAGTAGCAGCCATCTTTTCACAGCTTGTGGAGGAAGAGAAATGTTATTATTATGGAGAAGCTATGAAATGATTTATCTCCCTGCAGAAATACTTTTGGATGTGTGATCAGGACAGCCAGGAAAACCAGAGGACCACACTTTTCTCCCCAAGCAACTTTAATGAGATGCGTTTTCTTCCCCACTTGATGTACGTCCACCGGCTACGCCAAATTCAGACTGTGCTGTTTTGCTAGTGTGTATCATCTCGGTGACATACATATTGGGAGTGCTCAGTATATACTTAAAAGAGATCTCACCCATATGCCCCATGTAGGTTAGTCCTAAAGTTCTTAATTCAAGAGAAAAAAAGTTAAATGTGGCAAGTTAGACTTTTTGACCATCAATCATCTATTACCTTCTTCTCTGTCTGTGGGGTTTTCAAGGAGAAATATCCCAGTAGGTCCACAAACTGGGCAGCCTTACGACCGTAGGCTGGGAGTTCTGGCCATATGGACCACATCAGGTCGAGCAGCAGCTCCTGTTGAGATTTGCTAGAGTTTCTGGAGATAAATGACAGTTCATTTTATCAGTGGCAAAAAACCCTAGGGGCCCCTTTATTTTAATCAACAAGGCCCAAGTACTGTTTTAGTGATGTGCCTCTTTCCCCACAACTACGGGTTCAGTCTGAGTGGCACTACTGCTCTTAAGACAATCAACTCTAACGCACAATCCTTTCCTGTCTTCAGCAGGTGGCTTATTCCCATCTTCCAACATCGCTCAAGGGCAGAAACTGAGTTTTGTTAGCCTAAAGAGTCAAGTGTGGTCATCTAACAGACTTCTAAACATAGTCTTCTTGGTGGAAAATAGATCACCTCGTCCTTCTGACATTAAATAGCTAAGAAGCAGGCAACTCGATGAAGAAATCTGCAATAGTCAAGAGGATTCAGACTGGCGTAAACACTGATACCGCAACCTCGGGTATGTACCATAAAGACAAGACAGAATTATGCCACCCACTCTGGTCCCAGCCCCACGCAGCCTGCTAAAACCAAGCCCCAGGCCCTACCTATAGATGTGCAGTGTCAGGCAGTGGGCCTGCCAGCGCACCGAGGAAGAGTTGGACTCCAAGAGGAAGCAACGCAGAAACTGCACCAAGGTCTCCTTGTCCGCAAATTTGTTCAGCTGGTTCACCAAAGCTGTGCACAACTGGTCCTCTTGGCTGCCTGAGCTCTCACCTGCAAGATGAGAGCAGGATTGAGGGCTGAAGACAGGAAGAAGTGGTCTAGGGTCCTCAAGTGGAATGAGAGGGGATGCTGTCCGTGTCTTAGAAGTTTTTGCCAAAATGGTTATAATTTGAAAACAACTTTGGATCCAGTGGAGAAGGGACAGGCTACCCACCCCAGTATTCTTGGGCTTCCCTGGTGGATCAGCTGGTAAAGAATCTGCCTGCAATGCAGGAGACCTGGGTTCGATCCCTGGGTTGGGAAGATCCCCTGGAGAAGAGGACGGCTACCCACTCCAGTATTCTGGCCTGGAGAATTCCATGGACTCTATAGTCCATGGGGTCGCAAAGAGTCGGACACGACTGAGCGACTTTCACTTTTCAGTTGTTTACTGGGGGACAGTCAGCCCCAAATAAAATAATGCTACCAATAAAGCACAGGATAAAGTGCACATACAAACCTGGCACTGAGCAAAGATAATCACACTGGAGAAGCAATTTCCTTTCAAAACTCTGCTACCTAATACCGTACCGTCAACACTGCTGCAGACCTGCACAGAGGTATCTGAATAATTAATGGGGGAATGTGAACCATCTCCACACCTGTCTCAGGCCTCCAAGGATCATGAAAAGCAGGGACACAGCAAAGCTTTCACCTTTCTGATGGCAAGGAGTCAGCCAAAGATGACTACAGCATCCATCTATAAAGCAACTACCAGCTTACAAGGCACATTTATTAACATAGCTTCATTTAATGCTGACAATCGCTCCACCCTGGGCTAGTAAAAATGTTCAGCACACCTCTGGCCTTTCCCATTAGACACTTGGCATGGGAAGTCACACTCTTCTCGGTGTCACCTTGAACATAACTGAAATGAGACCAAGAGCAGACCCTGGGGGGCACCTGAGTTTTAGGTGTCTATAAAAGAGGGTGAAAACCCTTTCAGAGGAAGGGGATGAACAGTGTGCTCCCAGAGAGATGAGACCACATCACCCTCATCACCAAGGAGGTGGTCCTTACCCTCTTTCTCCTTCTCCTTCTCCTCCTTCTTGCTCTTCTTCGTGGATGACTTGGGCTGTGCTGTGGCTTGTCCAGGACCGGTGGCCGTGGGGGCAGAGGACGAGGCAGTGCTGGAGGAGCCCGCCGAGGCCGCTGGCGCAGTGAGCGCCTTGCTGCCACACAGGGCACAGGACAGCAGCTGCAACAGCACGGGGGACACCCCCTCGTCCACCAGGAAGCTGACTTGAAGGAGGAAGTACAGCACAGCTGCAGGCAGAGGGGACAGGGGCTCAGCTCCGGGCGACTCCCACGGGCACGGGGGCGGCTGCTCCAGACGCCAGGCTGCCTCCCTCCTCCCTGCCCGAGGGCTCCGCGGGGGGTCTCCCAGAAGGGTTCACAACTGTGGAGATCCCTGAGGGGTCCTGCAGCAACGACAGAGACTGGCTCCCAGCCCCTACTTCTACAAAGATGCTGACTCTCCTCATCAGCAGATCCTGCTGTCCTCCCGGCAGACACCTGCCCCGTGCCCCCACAGTACCCCACATTCTGTCTACGGGCCCTCCTCAGTCTTGGAGTCTTGTCTTCGTTGCTGGGCAGAGTGCTGTCTGTCTAGCTAGCTTGCTCATGGCTGTCTCTAACACCCAGTCTAACGCTTGGCCTACAGGGGCCTCAATGACTAGTTCTTGAAGGAATGAATGAGTGAAGAGCAACCAAATGCAGAGGCGCTGCTTACAGTCGTCCTTGATGCAGAACTTCTGCCAGTTGCTGGTCCGCTGGGCAGCAATTTCGGCACAGGCCTTCAGGTGCTCCATCTGCAGCAGAGACCGGGCAGAAGCAGTGACCCACACCTGCCGCCTCCAGGGTCCTGTCCCCGGCTTTAATTACAGACCCCTGTCCCCTGTGCAAGGCTGCCCTCATAAACCTGGGACCGAGGCCCACACACTCCAGCCCTTACTGAGACTCCTTCATTCAACGCCCTCACTGCACACAGGCCCTTCATCTTCAGGGGCCCTCCAACCCCTAAAATAATGCAGCATCAAAGGTAGGCTGGGACCAAAGACACTCCAGTCCAGTTTATTTTTTTCTTGATAAGAGCACTATAGTAAGAGCACTGAACTAGGAGTCTTTAATACTGAAGATGTTCTTTCTATTTTCCTATGCAATCATGCACTTTATAACCCAAAGTCAACTGATTTTAGGTGGGAATACATCATTTCTATAGTACTCTGGGACAAAAAGGAGAGATGCACAAATCTCGGGTTGATCCTGCCCACAACATGAGCAAATGACACTGGGAAGAAGCCCAAGTGAAGCCTCCTCACCAGAGGAGCCACTGCCCAGTGAGGGCGGGGACGGGGGGAAACTGCGGACCCTGGAGCCAATTACGCGTGCCACCGCGGTCGGGTGTGATGGATCGGTCCTGATCTGGGAAGCCCTGTGTGCACGGCCCCATCCTGTGACCCCCTGGCTAAGCCTCATCACACGCCCTCTCCCTGTCCCCCCACCCCCCACCACGGCCGTACCAGGCTGATGAGCGTGTCATACTGCAGGGCGGAGCCGGAGCTGGCCGTAACCACGCTTGCCCGGAGGAAGATGCCTTGCTCCTCCAGTAGCTTCTTGATCCCTCGCACGTGGGAGTCCAGGGTGTGCAGATCGCGGAGCTGGCGGTACTTCTCCTTTGACCCGCAGATGAAGAGCAGAAGTTTGCGGACTTGCCGGCGCACAAATGGCGTCTGCTGGATCATCAGGTACTTGAGGGGAGAAACAACAGTCAGGGACTCGGGGACTGTACCCGCACCGGCCACGGCACCCCGGGCTTCAAAGTAAACACGTGAACCAAGCTGCATCCTCACAGCTGAGCTAGTTTCTGTATTCCTTACAAGGACCAGGAGAAAGAAAAACATTAAAAAGGGAAAAAGGGCAATATTCCTGCTGTTCCTTGTGGGAGTACTTAGGAATCTACAACGAGGCTGGTCTCCACTCCAGTCCACCCAGAGTGAAACTGTAAGGAAAAAACATTCAGAATCTCTCTTTCAGGTTAAACAGGTGGGCAAGAAGTTGGGTTGCTGTACCTCTACAATCTGAACTGGTCATTTGGGGTTTGCTAACATTGTTCTTCTAGAGTTAACCTCAGTGGTGCTTTGTGGGTTACGAAGCTTTGTTCTCCAGGCTCCAAACCCAGCCTGCTCTGCGGTATCCAGTCCAGAATCAGGGTGCCTGTGCTGCTTCTCCGCAGCAGCTCCCTCGCAGGTCCTGGCGGTGGGCAGCACTAGATGAGGATACCAGAAGGCAGGAGGAGAGGAGGAACCTGCGCCTTCCCGTCTACCCGCTGTCCCAGCAGCAGGCCTGCACCCTGCAGCCCCCAGCATCTCAGTAGTCAAGAACAAACCAAGTCCAGGGGGTCCTGTTCTTTGGCTTCTTTCAGAACCCCCAGAATCAGCCCCCTCACATCCCTTCAGAGCTCCTGGGGTCCCACAGCAGCCCCCGTCAGATCCACCAGGGCTCTCCTCTTCACCGGCAGGGCTGCCGGCAGCTGCTTCTCACAGTCACTACCTCTGCGTTTCCTCAGCGTTCCCTTGTTATCTTCTTGGTTCTTCAATAGCTGTTTAACCAACTCCCTATGTTAAAATCTCTCAGTTCACTTAACTAGTATACTTTCTATTTTCCAGACCGAGTCTAAGCTCTTAAATGTGGCCACTGTCACCACGTGTGGGGGAAGTCAGAGGTACAGAATCAGAGCTGAAGTGGACGGCCTGCTCTGATACACAGCTTCCACAGTTTCACCATATGGTACACTCTGGAGGAGCAAGACCTCAGTGTGGGAGGGGCTCTGCCGGGGGAAATACCAGGAGAGTTAGGGTGCAAGGGGGCCACAGAGGCAGTCACATCGCATGTCCTCTCCTCGATTGGGACCCTCACTTACCTCCGAGAGAAAGTAAAACCATGAATGATCAAAGACAGGAGGTGGGATTCGCGAGTTGGTGTCGGCGATCTTTTTGATTTGGTACGGCAGTCTCAGCACCATCTCCGTCAGAAGCTGAGTATAGGCCTCAAACACATCAGCAGCATGGCCCTGGAGAAGAAGATGTGTGTAACAGCCATGACTGAGAATTTTCCGTGACCACAGCTAGGAACAAGGCTGGTCTCCTGCTCAGCAGGAACACGTTATGCTGGAGATGGTAACGGCGTCCTCCAAAGCTGGAGCCATCACTGACTGACAGTTTCATTTACAAACCCAGGAAGACCCTGGGCTCTGGGGGCAATGCCATCACATGCAGAGCTTATAGCGGCAACAGATCTCACCGCTCTTAAAAAGTTCTAACATTTCACTCTGGTTTTTGACACTGGATTGATTTTATTCTCCTTACATAAAAATGAGAGCTAGAACAGGAAAAAACTGAAGAAACAGTAAAGGAAAAGGATGTCTGACTTTCTATGAGAGATGAATTCCACTCCCTAGAACCAAAGCTTTCCATGATGAGAGAAGTATTTCTGTAAGAAAGAGTGTGCCAGGGATCACTGAGAGATTCGTGGCCAGGGGGAACCACAGCCACTCTACAAACTGTGGACTCCCCAAGAGAGTCTGCCAGAGTCAGTGCGCCATGCGGTCAATCCCCCCCATTACCAGATCTATACCAAGCACTGGAAGTGTGAGAGGAATAAAACAGGGTCATGATGTGAGCCTGGAGGGGAAGACCCCACATGTGTGGTCAGGGTGCTCTGGGACCCAGGGAAAGGCTCAGCCTGGAGAGTGGCAGAGTGTATGCTGTGGAAGGACCCAGTGCATGAGCTGCGTCTTAAAAAGTGGAAAGTGAATGTCTCTCAGTCGTGTCTGACTCTTTGCGACCCCATGGACCATAGAGTCCATGGAGTTCTCCAGGCCAGAATACTGGAGTGGGTAGCCCTTCCCTTCTCCAAGGGATCTTCCCGACTCAGGAATCAAACCAAGGTCTCCTGCATGACAGACAGATTCTTTACCATCTGAGCCACCAGGGAATCCCTTGGAACTGATGAGGGACAGAAGGGATGCAGGGGAGGAAAAGAGCTTCAGAAGGGATGGCATGTACCCTGGGGGCGGCGCAGAGATCAGCGGCGCTGCAGGCAGGAGTGTTGTAGATGATAAAGAGTTAAGCAAATAGCTGCATCCACCAAGAACTTTTTGGCCAAAGAGCTATGGAAAACCACCAAAGGGTTATACAAAAAGAGAAGGACATGCTCAGGTTCACATTTTCTGTGCTGTTTTACTTCCACCCTCTTTAAGGCAGTTCTGAGTATGCAGTAAGCAGCACACCCAGCCCAGGCCATCCTGCTCTGCTACGTGGATTTAAATGGGATCGAGGGACTTCCCTGGTGGCCCAGTGGCTAAGACCCTGAGCTCCCAATGCAGGGGGCCTGGGTTCAATCCCTGGTCAGGGAACTAGATCCCACATGCTACTACTAAAGATCCTGCATGCCACAATGAAGACCTGGTACAGCCAAATAAATAAAATTAAAAAAAATAAAAATAAAAATAAATGGGACCGAAATGGGGGTGATAATCAACATCTACCGAGCGCTGGGACGTGCTGGGCACTGTGCTTCCCGAACGTCTGAGGCTCCCCCCAGCTCTGCAAAGCAGACACGCTGCGTGTGCTCATCTTCCCGACGTACAAACGGAGGCTTACTGAAAGTCAGACAGAGCTTCTCCAAGCTTCACGGCGGTGAGTGGGAACGCCCGTTCCCAGGGATGTGTTCCCAGACTCCTCCAACCGGAAAAAGCCCATCTTCTAAAGCAGAGCGCTAATGGGCCTCTGGTGACAGCAGGGAGTCAAGGACATCTGTGGCTCCTCCGGTGCTGCTCCGGGGGGTGACGACACGGAGCCCAGGGGGCGGGGGAAAGGAGAGGCTCACTGCCCGGGGAAGGCCCTCACCTTCACATACTGGCGGAGGAAGAACGGGCTCATGTCAGGCGGGGACGACGTGGTATGTGGTTTCAGCAACTGGCTGGTGGCCACAGGCTCCTCGTCGCTCTGCTGGCTCTTCCAGTGCTCCAGCAGGGACTTGAGCACGTGCAGGCAGTAGTCCACAGCCCCGGAGCTCAGCAGGGCGGCGGCCGTGGCACTCGAGATGAGGGAAGACGACTGCGGAAAAGCGGGGAGAAGCTAAGAACGGCCAGTAGACCAGAGTGCAGCCCAGCTGAGTCTGTAGTAGGAAACGCGCTCACAATAGTCTGAGAATTAGCTGTCGTGAAAGTGAGTCCATCTCTTAATTTAAAAGTTTCCCAACAAGCTCAAACGTTTCCCCAACTCTTCTGCACAACAGCATGGTAAGAGAAAATACACACCAGTTCCCAAATCTAATCTCCCAACACATACATGCCAGAGGCCAAGGAGGCAAGAATTAGGTAACCCTTCCACCTGAAGGGGAGAGCTTTTCTCTTTCACCTTGGGCATCTAGAAAAGAAGCCTATTTATTTTAAGAAGAGAGAAAACTTTTCACTATAGGCATTTCTCTGCAACCCCACTCTCCCAGTAGGGGCTCTTCCCACAGAACCACCTTCCAAGGGAGATGGGGTGAGTGATCACACGAATAAAAAGGCAGGGGAAAAGCTACTGTAAATAAAACCATTAGGAGAGCCTTGCAAATCCCAGCAGCCCCCACAGCTCATAAGCTCATTAAGATTGGATGCAGTTCAGCCTCCATTTCCACCTTCTCTGCTTTGTGTTAATCTCCTTTCCACCACGCACACACTGCTTTCTCTCTGCTTTATTACCATACCTTATAGCAACATATAGCAGGGGAATCCTCTTAGCCACTCTGCGGCTTGCAGAACAGTCTCCTGCTTTTCAATAATGGAACTTCCAAACCCTTTAACCCCCTCCACTGGAGGGATTGTTGCAAAAGATCAGAGCTTGGAAGGGATTCTGAAAAAGGTGGGAGCTTTGCTCCTGAAGAGGTGACAGCTTGGACTCTTCCTCCTCCCGAGCGCCAACAGCCTTCCTCGGTGAGAGAGGTCTGTCGCCCCTGCCCGCCGCCCTGGCACCAAACACACCGTCCTCCCTCCTTCCCCGCAGCCACGAGCCCAGAGCAGCGCACCTCGCACACGGAGGACTTGGGTCCGGACTTGGTCCTGGACATGAAGACGCTCAGGAGCCGCATCAGCACCAGGTGAACCTCGCTCAGGGCGCTGCGCTCACTCTTCCTGGAGACGTCCTGCAAGCGGGGGACCAGGGCACCAAGCTGGCTGTGACCCGAGGCGTCTCCTCAACGAGACTCCCTCACGCCTATCAACGCTAATGCTTCTCACGTGGAATCACAGCCCAAACGAGCTCCAGTGCGCCTGGGGTCTATACCTGGGCGCTCTAGAGCCTGACACACCTAGGAGGCCAGATACACACAACCCACTTATCATTTTCACCTCATGGAGCTACAAAAGGTCCACAAGGGCAGTGACCTGGTCTTGCTCCTCATTTATAGCCAGATCCACAAAAGGATGCCTGGGCCAAAGTACACACGGAAAACATTTCTAATGGATCTGTAGAACTGGGGGCCTCAGTGGAGGGTCACCCCTGCAACTCAGTGAAGTTTCTCTAAGAGAGGAAGGAAAAACTGAAAACTGATCTCACACAATGACTCTCAAATGTCACCTTCTTGTCCATGCCAAGTTCGGCAATCAGCTGGGAGAGCAGGTTGTCCAGGGCCCCCTTGTCTTTCTCATCTTCTCCGTCCAGATCTGTAGTGAGCATCAGAATGACCTGCGAGTCGACAGAGAGGCAAAACATGAAAGCCAATCCCTAAAGAACAACTCCAAACACCAAGTGTTTCACATGGAATCCCAATCCTCCTGCCTGCCCTGTCACCTGGAACTACAGACCATGGAAAGGTTCGAAATCCTAAGGTAACGAAACGTGAAGGGTCCCGAGTCAGAGAAATCAAATGATGGTATATGCTACCCTTGGCAACACAGAAAACGTTCTGCAAGAAGCCTGCACAACTAACGGACTAACCGATATGATATCCAATCCAAATGGCTTAAGATACAGCACTGTGCTGTGCTAAAGAGCAATTCTGCCTAAGAGGAGGGCAGCTAGCAGACCTCGCTCTATTACTGACATCAAGAAAGAGATACTAGACAGTCACTAAGAGTCTCTGCAGCAGACTTTTGTTCCTGGCTCTGTCAGTAACTAGCTGGGTGGCTGTAGGCATTACTTTTAATTCTCTGATCCTTGGTCTTCTCATCTATAAAATGAAGGGCTGTAACCTGCAATTTAAAGTTATATTCCATTATTCTATGACCTAATACCAAACAAAGTCTCACAGAGCCTCGGCGGGAGAACTGTGAGCATGCTTAAGGATGTCCACCTATGATGTGACAGACTCAGGTGACCTGCGGGATACCTGCATGTATGGGATGGCCCGGACACCTCCGACACTTCGTAACTGGGGCAGAGTTTGCAGTAGTCTCTCCAACAGCATCAGACGGACCATGTGCAGCCTAAAAGACCAGGGAAGATACACAAAACATGAGCTCATACACAAACACTAACCAGCTGAATATAGTTCTTTCTTCCTGCCAGCAAAATAAACAAGGAACCTACTTCTTAGGAACAATCCTAGCATTTAAGACATGCCTTTGGAATACTATTAATAGCAACTCAGAAGGAAAAATCTCACTTTGCTAGAGTGGAGCCAGAGTATCTGTTTCAAGATACAACTGACGGTACTGAAAACTTACTTACAGGAAAGCTAAAAAATATTGCTCAAGCAATCAGGTCCTTGCTGTTCTCACTACTCAAACCTTCAATAGTAGGCTTTATGGCTTTTTTCAACGCGTGGCCCTATTCTGCTTCCAGGCATTATTTTCTGGAATCCTCCCATCTACACATTTCGTATCATTCAGCTGCACAGTGACCTAGCCCTTTCCTCTTGCTTCCCAAGTCATTAGGAAGGTTAGTCACTGCTCTGCCCTCTCACAGCATAGCCATCCTTTTTCCTGGTATAAAATTCAATCTCAACATCAATACAAGAACCGTGAGCCCTTCCACATACATAGTTGGCCACTACCTTGCCTTCTTCATCTGCCAATACACAACTGGGCTTCTGCAGTAAATGTGCGTGTCTGCATCTCCAGTGAATATGCCAATTCAAGAGGACCGACATGGGCCTTCCCTGGTGGTCCAGTTGCTAAGAAGTCACCTTGTAATGTGGGCCACACAGCGTGGTCCCTGGCCTGGGAAGACCCCATATGCTGCGTAGCAACTAAGTCCGTGAGCTACAACCACTGAGCCCACGGGCCCTGCGGCCCGCGCTCACAACCAGAGAAGCCACCCCACCCCTGTGGTGTGAGAAGCCAGCACACCACGCTGGAGCGCAGCCCCACCAGCCACAATGAGAGAAAGCGCACGACAGCAACGACGACCCAGCACAGCCGGAAACAAATACGTTCTTAAAAAAGAATGTTACCCTTTAAAAAACAGAGGCCCACTATGAAAATTAATTAGGGTGTTGTGAACAAGCTGGGTGGCAGTCTCACCTAACACAATCTTACACAGATCAACAGTGCATTTGCTGAATCAATTAATGGATTTACTCTCATAATTAATAAATCATTTTGCTTCATTTTACTTTACGGACTGTGCGTAAGAAGCCACGTGGCTACACTTTTTTTTAAGTGTGATTGTCATGTATTACATACCCTAACAGGCATCCAGAGTATTTGCAAAATAATAAAAGCCTGTATAAAAATAGTCTTGAATAATAAATGGCAATCATCCTAAAAAGAACTTGAAAGAATGAGCTAAATGACCTTCACAATACAGTAATACACAAAAGCCCATGCATGCATCTTCGAATAATTAGACCAGCTCTGTGGGGACTATAAATGAATAAAAACTGCTGAGGAACCAATGAGGTACCAGTGACAAAAGATGAGATGGCAGCAACAGCTCAATATTTTTAGGATAAAACATACAAGTTTTACATGAAAAGATGCTCAACATCACTCATTATTAGAGAAATGCAAATCAAAACCACAATGAGGTGTCATTTCACACCAGTCAGAATGGCTGCTATCCAAAAGTCTACAAGCAATAAATGCTAGAGAGGGTGTGGAGAAAAGGGAACCCTCTTACACTGTTGGTGGGAATGCAAACTAGTACAGCCACTATGGAGAACAGTGTGGAGATTCCTTAAAAAACTGGGAATAGAACTGCCATATGACCCAGCAATCCCACTGCTGGGCATATACACCGAGGAAACCAGAATTGAAAGAGACGCGTGTACCCCAATGTTCATCGCAGCACTGTTTACAATAGCCAGGACATGGAAGCAACCTAGATGTCCATCAGCAGACGAATGGATAAGGAAGCTGTGGTACATATACACAATGGAATATTACTCAGCCATTAAAAAAAATACATTTGAATCGGTTCTACTGAGATGGATGAAACTGGAGCCCATTATACAGAGTGAAGTAAGCCAGAAAGAAAAACACCAATACAGTATACTAACGCATATATATGGAATTTGAAAGATGGTAACGATAACCCTATATGCGAGACAGAATAAGAGACACAGATGCATAGAACAGTCTTATGGACTCTGAGGGAGAAGGTGAGGGTGGGACGTTCTGGGACAATAGCATTGAAACATGTATATTATCATGTGTGAGGCAGAACACCATTCCATGTTCGATGCATGGGACGGGTGCTCAGGGCTGGGGCGGTGGGATGGCCCAGAGGGGTGGGATGGGGAGGTGGGTGGGAGGGGGGTTCGGGATGGGGAACACATGTGGACCCATGGCTGATTCGTGTCGATGTGTGGCAGAAACTACTACAATATTGTAAAGTAATTAGCCCCCAACTAAAATATATAAATTTATTAAAAAAAAAAAAACAAGCATAGAAGTTTTGAGACAGGTTAAAATCCTCAGATTTGGAAAGCGTGCATGTGAATATACACACAAAGCAAAAAGTCAACATAATGAGCAGAGTCTTGACCTGGACCATGATCATGCCAGACTACTGACTTTTCAAACTCTTAAGATAGAGTTTTTTCAAGAAAAAAGATTACACACTGTACCAAAAATTACAATTTCCTCCTCACAACTTAAAGTAAAAGCAATTCAGTTATTATATTATTTTAAAAAGTCACTTAACAATTCTTTAATTAACTTATTCCTGAAAAATAAACTTAACTTAAAACAACGTCAGCAAATTCCATTAGCAATATGGGGAGGTTACCTAAATTGACCCTCCAGCTAGAAGTACCTGAAAACAGTAAAAATACGTAACATCATTTTAGAAGTGATGAGTCTCAAGAAATTTCAAATGATCACAATTACACAGTATATTCCCCAGCCACAGTAAATTAAACTATACATCAATAGCAAAAAAATAATTATAAAATCCTCAAATGTTTGGAAATTCGGCAACATATTTCTAAATACCCCATGGATCAAAACTTTAATCACAAAAGAATTTAGAGACCATTTTGAACTAAATAGCAATGAAAATACAACATATCAAAATATGTGGGCTCCTGTCAAAATAATAGTTAAAGGGAATTTTAGAAAGAAGTATATAGCTTCAAATAAATATTGAAAAAGAAAGGTTTTTTAAAATGGATGATTTAACCTTCCATCTTAAAAAGCTTAAAAAAAAAAAATGGAAAATTAACCCACCACCAAAAATAAGATAATAAAACGAAAAAGCTAGTAAGAGAAAAAAGGAAACAATAAAGAATAGAAATGAAACAGAAAGCAGGCGTACAATAGAGAACAATCTAAGCCAAAAATTGGTTCTTTGTAAAGTTGAAAAACTGGTTCTTTATAAAGTTGGTGACTTCTAGCAAGACTGACTTTTGGGGGAAAAAAATTTGTTACCAATGCTAGAAATGAAAAAAAGCGGTATCATCACAATTCCTAAAGACATTAAAAGGATGATAAAATATATTATGAACAACTTCATGACAATAAAATGAACAAATTCCCTGAAATGCACAACCTACAAAAATCGACACATGAAGGAACAAAAATAATTCTGTATCATTTAAAGAATGAATCTATAACTAAGTCGCCTCTTAAAGGAAGTCTAGATCCAGATGACTCCACAGATCAATTTTTCTAAGAATTTATAGAGGAAATAAAACCAATCTTATACAACCTTTTGTAGAGATCAGAGAAAGGGGAAACATGTCCTCACTTACTTTACGAGGCCAGAATAACATGAATACCGACACCTAACAAAAATGTTTCAAAGAAGAAAAATTACAGGCCTGAATAAAATATTAGCAAATCAAACCCAGTGATACAAAGGATAAGATACCATGATTAGGTGCCCCCAGAAGGTTGGTTTAATAATGGAAAATATCAATTACTGTAATGTACAACCTTAAAAAGGATAAAGGAGAAAAGACATATAATCAACTAAGTGCAACAAAAGCAACTGGAAAGCTTCAAAAACCAATTCGAGATAAAACTGTTGGTTGTTCAGTCAACTAAGTTGTGTCTGACTCTTTGCAACCCCATGGACTGCAACATACCAGGCTTCCCTGTCCTTCACTATCTCCAAGGTAAAATATCTCCCAGCAAACTAGGAACAAAATTTGATAGAGGACATCCTGGAAAACCCTCCAGTTAACATCATACTTAACAGTAAAATGGTCAACCTTTTCTCCTGTGTCTGGGAATGAGGTAAGGTTTGCCACATTACCACTTCTGTCCGACCTGATACAATAAAGCAAGAAAAGGCAATTAAAAGGTATAAAGATTGGAGAGAAAAAGTTAAATGTCATTATTTACAGAAGACAGGATTATTCATGCAGAATTTGTGATAAGAATTAATCTAATAAGCAAACTCATAATTAGCATTAGTCTAATTATCAAAATCTATAATTAGAATTCAAGTGAATTTAGAAAGATCACTGAATACAAATTTAAAATAAAAGCAATAAAGACCTCACCAGCAATGAAGAAATTATTAGGTCAGGGGATGAATGAAGACAAAAATCCAGAGGGGTGAGCAGCGCCCTGACGCTGATTTTAGGACATCTGGAAAGCTGAGGCCATGATGCCCTGAAAGCAACTTGGGCACCGGGTTGCCAGGACCTTACAAGGCATGTGGAATAGGGGAAGGACACCTGGAGTCTGCCCCAGGTGGGGAGGGCCTTCTGTGAGAGCCTCCGGAAAATCCACAGAGGAGAACACCTGAGTCTACAAGTGACAGAAACCTACCACTTTCCCCATCCAGGAGCCTGTGAGAAAAATCAGCTGACTCAAACCTCGACACTGAGAGAAAAGCAGGAAAAAGAGAATTAGCTGCTGAAATATAGTCCCGTTTATATATTTTTTCCGTTTAGTTAATACTTTTTGTGTCTTATTTAAGAAATCTTTGCTAACCCAAGTTATGAAGATATTCTGTCTTCTAAAACCATTAAGTTTTCTGTGGTGACAAAGATGGGTGAGATTTGGGGAGAGGGTTCAAGAGGGAGGAGATACATACGTATAACTGACTCATTCTATTGTACAGCAAAAACTAACACAACCTTGTAAAGCAACTATACCACAATAAAAATCAATAATGACAAAATAAAACCAGGAAAGTGTTATCTTCTGCATTTAAATCCATAGTGCAACTGACTTTTGTTTATGATCAGGTCATAAAATGAAAAAAAGACTCATTTTATTCCATATTAATTTCCAACCAACCCACTGCCACTGACTGAAAAGACGATCCCTTCCTCCACTGTACAGAAAGGTCACCTGTGTCATATATCAAGTGACCATGTATGTGTGAATCTGTTTCTGAACTCCATCTACTTTGTCTATCCTTGAACCAAAACCCCACTGTCTCACTGAACACAGTTGTGTAACAGGCTACGGTTGTGCAGCCCTCATAATTCTGTGGGTTTCTCTGACACTGCCTTGGTTGGCCTTAGTCTTTTACTCTTCCAAATAAATTTTCGTATCAGCTTGTCGATTCTTATACATACAATAAAGCCAGCTGAGATTTTTGACTGGGATTATACTGAACCTGTATCAATTCAGAGACAATTGTTATCTTTAAACAATGAATCTTTCAATCCATAAATATAGTATATCCCCTCATTTATTTTCTCTCAACTAGTTTTCATATGCAGAAATTTATCTACAAGAAGATACAGCTCTTGGTTAACCTTTAGTTTTGGGTTAAGTACGCATATTGAAATGATTAGTACAACTATTACAAGATTGGAAACTGAGTGAACAACTTCCAAACTTGCAAAGGTTGGGGGAGGGGTTGGAGAGCAAATCAACCCCAAGAGGGCTACAAAGAAGACATAGAAACACAGAAACAAGCAGAACAAGGAAGCACAAAATAAACTCAAATAGATCAGTAATTAACATCAGTTAGAAGCGAACTTAACTGTTCAAAAGTTAAGCAACCATAAAAAGCAAAGAGAGACAAGATTTAAAATATTTCAAAGAAATAAACTTTAAAGAACCAAGAATCACAAAGGTTACATTACCTGAACACACGTAATTAACCTAGAAATCACATTAAGAGGAAAACAAAAGATTAAACAGAAAATGCCTTTTAGGTGAAACAGTTAAAAAACAAATCCCAGAAAAACAAACAATCCAATCAAAGAGTGGGCAAAAGACCTAAACAGACATTGCATTGCTCCAAAGAAGAATACAGATAGCTAATAAACACATGAAAAGATGCTCAACATCACTCATTATTAGAGAAACGCAAATCAAAACTACAAAGAGATATCACCTCACACTAGTCATCAAAAAAAATCTACAAACAATAAAGGTGGGAGCGGATGTGAGAAAAGGGAACTCTCCTGGCTGTTGGTGGGAATGTAAATTGATACAGCCACTATGCAAGACAGCACGGAGCCTCCTTCAAAAAGCAGGAATACCACCACCATTCGGCACAGTAACCCCACTGTGAGGATACACCCTGGGAAAACCTAACTGAAAACGGCCCGTGTGCCCCAGTGTTCACTGCAGCACTATTTACAACAGCTAGGACAGGGGAGCAGCCCAGACGTCCACTGGCAGGTGAACAGATAAAGCAGCTGTGGTTCATATACACAATGGAGTATTACTGAGCCATAAAAGTGAACGCAACTGAGTCAGCTTTAATGAGGTGGACGAATCTAGAGCCTCTTATACAGGGTGAAGTAAGAAAAAGAAAAACAAATATCATATATTAACACATATACATATGGAATCCAGAAAGGCAGTACTGATGAACCTATTTGTGGGGCAGCAATGGAGACGCAGACATAGGGAACAGACTTGTGGACGCAGGGGGTGGGCGTTAGGGTGGGACGAACGGAGAGTAACGTGGAGACACACACACCACCGAATGCAAAAGACAGCCAGTGGGGATTTGCCGTGGGACTCAGGGAACGCACACCGGGGCTCTGGAACAACCTCGAGGGCTGGGGTGGGGTTAGCCTCGGTTAACCGCCAGAGGCCATCGTCCTCAGAGGGGTGCTGTAGGAGTGAAGTGGAAGCAGGATGCAGGGAGGAGAGGAGATGCTCACTGATGCCCTCTCAAAACGTCTCCAACACCTGACCGCTTCAGCTACCTCTCTTCCTGATAGAAATCATTCAGTTCAAAATACTGATTCCTGCACTAATGTGGTAACTATGGGCCACAACAAAATTTACCAAACATTACATCACAAGTGTGTGTGTGCTCAGTTGTATCCAACTCTTTGCAAATCCATGGACTGTAGCCAGTCAGGCTCCCCTGTCCATGCAGTTTTCCAGACAAGAATACTGGAGCGGGTTGCCATTTCCTACTCCAGGAGATCTCCCTCACCCAGAGATCAAATCAGACCTCCTGCATCTCTTGCACTGGCAGGCGGATTTTTTTACCACTAGTGCCACCTGGGTACATTCTTGGGGTTTTTTTCTTCCTTCTCTTCTATTTCTCTAATCTCCTCTTAGTTAAGAATACATTCACTCCACCAATCCAGTACCAAATACCACCAAAATTTTTAAAGGGGTTGGATGAGGAATTTTATGGATTACTTTCAAATTGCCAAATGCCTCACCAGGGGTATTTCTAGACGTAAACTGACATTTGCTGTCTTAATTCTCCACTACCTAACACACTGAACAAGGAGTTACTGCTAGTATTACTTAATACCTGTCACTGTTGAGCCTACAACAGTGCCATTTATAAAGAGAATGCTACAAGATGAGTCTATGGTTCATGATGAAAGAAGAAAGATTTGAGTAAGCAGGACACATGTTTTTACGACAATCACTATAAGGGATACAGGCAGGCCTTATGAGAAAAACCACTTTATATTTTCTCTGCAACTGACTTGATACAATGGTAATCAGGACCAGGAGACAGACCTAGAGTGCTTCTTACCATTTCTAAACCGCTTCTGAGTCTATCACCTTCACATTTCAAAAGAAATACACTACTTCACCACTCCACCTCCCGCAACTGACCCACCACCCTAATCCTCAAACACCCTCCCCCAGGGAGTCTCCTGCATGCTAGTGGCCAGGTCCTGACCTGTTGCTAGCGTGGACGTCTCCTTCCCCTTCCCCGTCCCCTTCTCCCTCGGAGCCATCTCCTTCCTGGTGTCCGGTGGTGGTGCTGATGGCGCCAGTGCTTGAACTGACACTTCCTGGTCCAGCTGGATGCCCCTCCGCCGTGGCATCACCATAAGCACTGCTCCGGCCAGACACTAGAGGGAAATGGTTTAAAACGTGCAAATCAACTCGCAGAGCCTGGTGAAATCCAGTGCATTCCGAAGCTATCTGACTGGTAGCTTTAGAACCATTTTTTCTTTTATGTGAAGCTCAATAAGGATTGATTCACGATGTCGGCCCTGTGGCACTCGATGACTAATGACTTTCTGGGCACCTGAAGGACGTAAGATCCACCCACAAGACTAATCTTAATCTCAGGTGCTGATATAGTTCCATCTCATATTTCAGAGGAAGCGTATACTGATATGGGACTCTAGAAAATTATCAGCTACTCTGCATCTCTTTCACAACAAAATGTTCATCTCCAGTTTTTAAACAAAGCCTGATTTGTTAAGATCAAACCAAAATGGCGTTGTCATGCTTCCTCATTTTAGAGCCCCGCCCCCTCCAGCTGGCACAGGTGGCCTGCTCTATTAATACACCAGACTGTTAACAGCAGGACTGCCCCAAATCTCTTCCCCCCAGCAGAGAAGCAAAGACCACAGCATGACTGATTTCAAAGTCATACCATAGTTGTCTTAAATTAATTATGATTTGGAATTATGTACATCATTTCTTTCTTCCACTAACAGATTGTTAAACTTCCCTCTGCTAAAACCAACCCCAGGACCCAGGCAGGAATTCCTATTCTGTCCCCGTCCTCTGCCCAAGGAGGTCAGAACCTCCAGCCACATTACCACTGTGTTCGCCAGCCACTGAGTCCACGGCACTGCCCCCGCTCTCCGAGCCCACACTGCCCCCGTGGTCAGCAGGGGAGGTCCGCAGGGTGGAGCCGTCCGTCGCGGCCGTGCTGCCCTCGTCGTCCGAGGCTGGAGCTGAGAGAGTAACGAGAGCTGTTACAGGAAAAACCCCTTCTCGGGGCGAAGGCAGCAAACCACACAGAGCGGTGGACACAATGCGGTTTAGACGTCCTGTCGTCCAAGGAAAAAGGGAAAGATCTGCTTTGCTGGTTAATCACTAACAGGAACACACACTCTACATGGTGCATTGCACACAGTACTTAGACAGAAGTGAAAACCCAGTTCACTGGGCATTTCCTTCGCTGTTACGTCATGGTGCGAGTAAAACAGTGCAGAGATTCAAGAATCTGTGACATGGACCGTTTTCTAGCTAAAATGCTTCATGGTCACCCTAGTCCAGGTGTTACTGACACCTGCAGAGATCAGACACTAGCCATTACCATTCAAAAGCATAGATTCTGGATTTTCAGGAGATTCGTTTTGTAATCAATTTACGCTAATGCTAGGAAATCACTTATCATGAGCTCCTGAATCAACCTTGGTTGTTTTTTTTTTAAATCAGATGGTCCAGAGGGAAGCTCACTGGGAAATTTCAAACTTCCTCATCAGATGCTAATAATGAAGCAAGGAAATTCCCCAGAGACAGCCACAGCATCCAGGATCAGGGCGGAGCTGAGACAGGAGGAAAATGCTGGACGAGATACACGGGGGAGGAAAGCCAAGACAGCCAGACAGCACGGCAGGAACACAACCGGCACCGCACAACAGCGACCGCCAAGCCTGAGATGACAGCAACACAAGAGACCTAAGGGAAGCAACAAGCCACGGCAGCAGGTGAGAGGGGACAGCCGATTTCTCCCTTTCTCAACTATGGAGGATAAGATGCCCCAAAACAAGAAAGAAAGGACAACACACAAACACGGGGACACATCAGTCTGAAGATCCTCAATCAACCCTTAGATCACTCAGAGGGCTGGCTTCCCAGGAGACTGTTCAGATGCTCCATCGTCCTCTATTCGGTCCAACTCTCCACGCAGGATTTTTTTTTTTTAATCAAATTAGGAACGAGATTGAAAGTAAACACAAAATGAAGTCTGAAGATTTCCTATGCGTTTGAATTGTCCATAAAAACCCTACCACCCAAGCTCAGACCCCTGGTGGTAACACACGCTGACCTGAAGCTTTCACTCCGCTTCTTGTAGCAGATGAAGAGGAAGTTAAAAGGTATGTGCTCCGTTTCTTGTCTCCCTTTTGATACTGTCTAAGATGTTACAACTCTGGTGAAGAAGCCTGAAAGCTGTGATTTCAGCCCTAAAGCCGGTCAACCTGCAAGCTGCTCTCCTGGCCTTTCTGGGGGAATCAGCTGAAGCCAGGCAGCATGCAAAGTGGAGGGAAGCGGAGCCATAGCGTCTTTGCCGAGCTGCAGCGCTGGCCCTGCCGCGCCCACATTTCTAAAGCCAAGGCAGAAGCAGGAAGTCCAGAATGGCCTGTCAAAGCAGCTGCCCGTTACACTCTCACAGCACTGGAGACGCGGCCCGAGGGTCCTGGGGCCCTGAGCCGCGCTCCTTGCTGTGGACAGTTACCTGATGCTGTGGTGTCAGAGAGGGTTCCTGCGTCCAGAGAGGAAGAGCTGGGTGCCTGGCCGGACAGCCCCAGGCTCTGCAGGCCCAGGGCACTGCTGCTGCTGCCTGGGAAACAAGTGGAGAGTGAGCATGGCGTCCCCGCCAGATCCCATCCACAGCGCTGCCTCGGCCGCCGGCCGCCCTCAGAGCCTGAACTCACCAACGTGTGACCCACTCTGGCCTAGAGGAAGTTACTCAACAGCCACGGCTGTCCACCCACCAACTCCAGTTACAGAGATGGTGGAAGGCTTCCTTCAGCTCAGGCAGGACACAGGCTGGAGGAATCTATCAAATTCGGGAGGAAACAAGCCAAAAGACCAAACCACCAGAACCATGAGATCGGCCCCCAGCTCAGTCCCTCTCACTCTCCACCTGTGTCTGTACAGCTCTCACCCAGATCGCCCTCTCCCCAGGTCTGGGGATAAGCTAAGTCAGCTGGTTATCAGTAACTGCCAAACCCGCTTTCCTGTGCAAGGCCAAGGGGCCGCTGTGTTCCTGGTGTTGCCTTCTACCTTGCTGGTCCTGCTGCAGGCTCAGGGCAATGGCTAGTTCAACCATGGTCTCGTCATCTGCGTCAGGCGGGATGTCCAGCATGGGGGGGAAGCCCTCTGCGCCTGCCAGCAGGGCCTCCAGGGGAGAGGGGTTGCCATTGTTGACATTCTCCGCTGTCTCCAGGACCATCGACTCAGACTGCAGAGAGAAAGCCCCGTCAGTGTCCCGTGGCCCACAGGAGCGTGTGGAAGCCCCCTGGATGAGAGCCGGAGAGGAGTGCTGAGGAGTCCCCGCCTGCTGCTGGACTCACCACCATCTCAAAATCTCCATGGTCCACCTCACTCTGCTCCTGGCTTTCCTGACGGATGTGACCACCATTCGGGATCCCTGATGACTGCATTTTCTCATCTGCGTCATCATCGTCATCATCATCCTTGTCTCCTGAGGCAAAGAAACCCCCGTCACCTGAAGGCACTTGGGCATGTGGTAAGACAAGCTACGGAGCAAACAAAAGCCAAGACAAGCTACCAGCTAGCACCCTGTGCCTCAAGGGTAAATTCCAGGGGGCCAGGTCCGGCCTGGTTCTCTTGCTTTCTGGACCCCGCGGGATCTGGGAGGCGGGGGCTGGCAGTGACAGCTGGCCCCACTTGGGATAAGTCTTTTCCGGCCCATGAAGGAAAACAAAATCGAAAAACCCTGGATTCCATAGAGCAGAAAAATCTAAAACCAGCAGACCCCAAGAGCTCCTGTCAACCCTCAGGAGACCTTGGGCAAGACAGGGAAAATACTACAATTGAGACTGCTTATCTGCTATCAGTCATGGCAGCGTGGAATGTTATTTTACTTTTTTTCTCCCCAGAAACAACTGGGTCCGTGAGATTTTCACACCACATAATTATTATGAGACGGAGAAGGCAATGGCACCCCACTCCAGTACTCTTGCCTGGAAAATCCCATGGACGGAGAAGCCTGGTAGGCTACAGTCCATGGGGTCGCTAAGAGTCGGACACGACTGAGCGACTTCACTTTCACTTTTCCCTTTCATGCACTGGAGAAGGAAATGGCAACCCACTCCAGTATTCTTGCCTGGAGAATCCCAGGGGCGACGGAGCCTGGTGGGCTGCCGTCTATGGGGTCGCACAGAGTCGGACACGACTGAAGCGACTTAGCAGCAGCAGCAATTATTATGAGAAGAGCCAACTGAAATGCGAAACCACTGGATGAAACTGAGGACAGCAGTACCCCGACCAGCTTCGGTGTGAAGGGGCGAGGCCTTCTGAAAACGGAGAAGCCTAGGTTAGACTCCTAATGGTCGGAAGAGGGTGGAGACCTCGCCTTCTGCTTGATGGGCTGAAAACACAGCTGGATGTGGCCTTAATTGGAAACAAACTACTTATGGACTGGAGATTCTCCTCAGAGAAAAGATGCACAAATCGTTGCCTGGCTCATCAAAGACTTAGATAAGGTGAATGACATTCAAGGAAGGTTATCTGAAGGTCATGAAGCTGCATGAGCATCTCTAGACCTGCACTGTACCATAAGTAGCCACAGCCAACGTGGCGGGTCCACATGGAAAGGGGGCATTCATGTACACAGTACACACTAGATGTTTAAAACTCTTCCAAAAAATTGCTCTAGGAATGGAGAATATTTTACTACTATTATTAGTTTCTTAGATTAACTACAATTTAAAATGATATTTTTTATATACTGGATTATTAGTAAGTTCACGTCACATATTTCTTCTGTTTATCAAGTGGCTAATGGAAACCCTTAAACTACCTGTGTGACTTCCATTGGAGTTTTACTGCTGAGCCAAACCGAGTAACCAGCTACACAAGATACCAAGGCCGCGATACAAACAATGTTTAGAACTGCTTTTACGAAAATGATAAATGTTATGTCCTTGACTTGTATAGAAGTGTATCAAGAGGGAAATTTCTTGTGAAATTTACCTTCAATCTTACTGGAGGTAAAACCATTGAGCATACTACCCACTAGGCAATAAAATGGACCCTTAATGTAAGAGCGTTCATGCCAGGAAATTTTTCAGTTCCTGAAAATGGAGGGTTTTTTCAGTCACTATGATTTTTGAACTGTTTTCCTTTGATTGTCGCTATGGCTTTTTAGAAGCTTTCAGCCAAATACAAGCACTTCACTTACCTGCCACATACAGGATGTCCGTGATGTAGATTCTGTGTCCTTGGCTTGATTTTACTATCGCTCCTTTATTTTCCCTTGGCTTCGCCTTTCCTTCTTCTATTCTACTCGCTATAAGCTTTTTATACGCCATTTTAAACTCTTCACGGAAAAGGCGAGTGTACCAGTGGACACACACAGAAGTCTCCAGGACCTCGGTCAACACAAGCAGCAGATCCTAGCGCTTTGTTCCCTTCTCCCCCACCCCCAGGCTCACGCGAGCCTAAACGCAGCCCTCACATTACCCATTGGAGTGTTGCTTCGAGGGGAGGACGGCAATGTCACATGTCTCCGTTTGTTCCTTGGCCTGAGGACTCGAATTAGAGCTTGTTTACAAGAGAAGCTCACAGCAGGATCCTGAGGTTGAAGAAAAACCATCATTCTTAGGTTTTAATATTATTTATGACACTGTCTATAAAACACTTTGCTTTCTTGGACCATCGCTTACACGCTTATGGAAAATTTGCCTCCTCTCACCTGCAACCTGCTGCATCAGGTCAGCAGTCAAGTCCACCTCCCGACCTGGCACAGAGAAGCCCTGTGCACTGCGCCCTGTAGCTTAGTTCCTGGTAACAGGCTGGCAGGGCACTGGTCCCTGAAGTCCCCTGGGCTCTCTACACTCGGGTTTTGCCTTTTCATCAGAGGATCAGGCTCGTCTTAACTCTATGCTAATATCAGTCCTTTCAACACTAGCTTCTGTGCAACAGCCACTGAAACCAGACCCTGACGGTGCTCACGCAGGCCCTCACTTAACGCATGCTCACTCAGCACTGACTGCGAGACAGCCACCAGCGTCCTCCCCGGCGCCTGGGTGGGGAAGACCAAGTCCATTCCCTTCTCCAGCCTTTCTTTCCACGGAATGAGTAAGATGTCACAGGTTTGACTCATCTTTAAAATTCTTAATTCCCACTGCCTTCCTTCAAGTCTATTTTACTTCATTAGCTAGCAAACTTATAAACACATTTTTTCCAGACATTAGGCTGGTAAGGATTATCAGGGGGGGTGAGGATACGTACAGGACACAAGAGCATCTGCATGTAGATCCTGGATGCCGTGTTAATGCAGTCCAGCTCACAGGTACAGTAGCCGTGGATGATGTCCACCAGAGCGTTGACGGTAGCTTCAATGTGAGTTAGGCCTGAAGGAGAGCACGCACAGGGAGAATCAAACAAGCGCACACACGCAGAACGCAGGCCGTCAGTATTATTTATGGTTTGTTTCATTAACAGTCTCCTAAATCTCTCCAACTGCCCCAAAAGCTTCTCCAGATACCCTGTATCACAGAAATAAAGAGGTCTACTCTCTGTAGATATCAAAATACAGGGCGGACAAGTGTGAAGAGGTGAGCAGAGTCCAGATGTTCCCAACGATCCCCAGACCTCAGGTGACAAAGACGCCCTGACCCTGCATTTGGGGATTACTGCCCAAGCAACACCCAAACACAAGTGAACAGCAGGTCCTTCTACTGCTCTAGATTGCTATTCTGAGCTTCCTCTTCCACCTAAACCTCGGAGAGTGCGACAAATTAGACACTAAAGGCAGCAATAGCTTAGACATGAAATAATTCTCTAGGATGATGTTCAACTTTTACCTTTTTAACTGGCTTTGAATCAAGCTTTCCAAGATTTTTTAAAACAACCATAAACACCACTAAGGAGGCACGTGCGCGCACACACACACACACAGACACACACGTCTTTATGTGAAGTATGCAACCCGACATGGAGAGATCAAGAAAGTCCCATTCCTCTGCTACACTGCTAAATTCCTCCAACAGGAACACTGATCTCACAGACTTGTATTTCCTAAATATTCACTCTGGAAGAGATGGATGATGAAGGCTCAAGGTGAAGAGTTCAATCTGTTCAAAGAAAGAACTTACATGAGGTTTCACTATCAAATGTCCCTTTTAACATGATACCTGGCAGGCAGGCAGGCGCCAAGAAGGCATTCTTGGGTTTGGAGGCATGGAGTTTCCAGAAGTGGTTCACCAGCTGCGTGATGAAACTACAGGAGTCTCCCTCCAACTGCTTCTGAGGTTCTCGCCCCTCATCTGCTCCTTCTAAGCAGGAGAAAAAAAAATTATTAACGACAGTAAATTGAAGATGGAATTTAATTTGTTTTAAGGTTAACTCAGGTCAAGGAAGCTTGCCTGGGGAGGGAGTTTCAAGTGGGGCCCCAATCAATATGCCAACTATCCCTAGATTCCAGCAGGCACATCTAGGAAAAAAACAGTCTGGGAAAGGAATATCACAGAAAACAGTGTATGTTAGAATTAAGTAGAAGGGGGAGCATTCAGGATCTTACAGCAGAGTCAGAGATCTCAGGTCCAACTGTTCAACTTCTAAAACCTAGGGGAACATCTAAGATTTTCTGAAAAGATTCCCGGATTATAGTATAAGAGGAAGAACAGGATGACGGCAACCTATGGGAGCGTGTGAGTAACAGAACCGTGAAGGCGTCGCTGAGCGCTATCGGATGGAAGCCAAGCAGGTGCGGTGCCCAGCCAGCATGAGGACAGCAGGAAACAGCATCAAGCGCTGAGAAAGGCTGCTACTCATGTGAATAAAATATCGCCAAAAGAACAGCACAAAAGCAAAAGACATGACTGATTCTATTACTTTAAAGCAACGATGGCACGAGCTTAACTTTACCCTGAAGATTTTAAAGAGGTAGTAACTTCAGAGACTGATTACGTCTGATGTCCAGAACATTAAGTAAATTCAAGAGTAATCCAAGGGGTAAGCACTGGAAAAGTATCTATTTATTAATATGATACAGCTCTAATGTCAAAAGCCCTACAAGCTATAAAGACAAGAGAGTGAAATCCCTATCTCAAGAGCACGAAGTCCATCAGAGGCCAGGGAGAACTACGAAAAGATGAGAGAGTAAAGAAGATGAGTAGGCAGATTTCAGGACCGCGGCCACACAGGCCAAGTTCACCTGTTTCCATCTGGGGCAGCTTTGACTCCGTAAAGTGGACAAGGTTGTTAGGACGCATGATGGCAATGGAGCGTGCTGTGACCACCAGCCTCTGGAAGACCTCAGGGTCCAGATCCTTGCCTTCTTTGCTCGATGTGTTGAGACACTGCACAGCTTTGCTCAGCAAGGCCTGATCCTACAACAAAAGAATCATAGAGGATGAGCCAAACGCAAAGAAGGCCTGGGCACTAAAGCACAGAAGAGAGGGGAACTGGCAGATTGTCAGGCTGGCGACTTCCTCTCAAGGGAACAGGTTAATCACCACCAACAGCCTGAAACAAGCCTTCAGAGCAGCCCAACATAGTTCTACTTCTTAAATACATAAAATGTTAGAGCCACTTAAAAAGACTCAAAAGCCGTGAAATCAGTATCAAAGTCCGACTGGAAAACCAGAACCAGCCGCTTCTCCAGAATGGCAACATCCCAGATCTCTTTCCTACAAAGTCACTTCTCTGCAGGTTCATACCAAAGCTATGTTTCCAAAACTGCCTTTCCTTGAGAGGTTCAGTAGGTTAAACTCACATTTCTCAATTCTCTGCACTGGAGGCAGAAAAGTTAACCAAGGCATTGGGGCTGGTGGCTTCCTCCTCATGGATCTGAAATGTTGACTCTCTTTTCTATTTACAGAAACTGGCCGAACTTACTGCCTTCCATCGCTACTTACTTGATAATAGGTGAGACTCCCTCTGCCCAGACTTCCCCGAATCTCTTTCACCCACTCACCAAATTCTTCACAAGTGAGTAAGCACAGGTCCCTGAGGCCTGTGCGAGGCCAGAGGAGTGAAGACAGCAGCAGGCCTGACCTCCTGAGTGCCGTCCCTGCCCCGTCCTCCAGCGAAAAGCCCCCCAACTCAAACGTCCCTCCCCTCCCTTCCTTAAATCTTGTCGATTCTATTAAAGTAACAGAAAAAAAAAAGAATGCAAACCAGGGGCCTGTTAGTGGCTTGTGCTCATTCTGAGTGATACTCAGTTCTCAGGAGAAAGTTGAGGCTCTGTGGGTCTAATCTCAACGCTCTCCTCTCCCCGCGTGACTTTGTGACACTCTTGCTTGACGTCCAAAAGGCCAACGTACTTGCTCTCCTGTCAGTACCACCACGTCCACTTTGACAGGAGACACCCCTGATTACCTTGTGGCTGTGGTAGGCCGAGCGGCTGGTGTGCAGGCTGGCCAGAAGGCTCTTGGACTGCTGCTGGACGCTGGCAGGGGCCGGCAGGGCCAGCAGGAGCGTGGCCAGCTCCTGAGCTGCGTTCTTGTTCCTCTCCTGATGCAGAAGATAGCAGGGATGCCACTAACCCCACACAGTCCGCGCAGGATGAACTGCCCACACCCTGCCTCCTCCTTCCCCTCTTCTAGGCTACCAGGACTAGGCTGGGCTCCATGGACCACAAGGAACAAAACAACTTCAGAAATTACAACCCTCCCACAACACAGGTACAGAAACTGAGACCGGGATCAGGACTCCTAGAACAGTGCTCTTTAATCAGCACTCATCCTGTGTTACAAAACACTCTCACCATGGATCCCCTGAAAGCAGGACATAAAGCCTTAAGCTGAAGACTCCTCTGGATCACCTTTACAAACCAACATCATGCTATAAATGTACTTGAGGTGCAAGGCTTTGGGGCCTCTGACAACTCCACTGACCTCCTGCCTCTTCAGAAAGCTCCCTTGTGCTTTAGAAAAGTAACTTGCCTTCTCGATGATTGGGCCAACAGCAAAGCAGCTTTCCAGGGCTTCTAAAGAACTCACAACCAGCCTGGGGAGACAGAAAAGCTGGCTTGAGTACAAGAGCCACTCTTCTCTCCGCCTGGTGCTGTAGCCTGCACAGACTAGTCTTGAGGACCTCAGGGACAGCTGGTGACCGCCAGACACAAAATCAAAGCGCAGGAAGACCCGCCACAGGCACCGCGCACATCGTTCCCTTGTGTCACAGGCCAGAAACCCGGCTCCTGCTTGGAGATCAACCCGAGGCCATGTTCATAATCCGTGACTCAAAGACAGCGCTTTTCTTCCTCAAAGAGGATAAGGCTGCTTCCTTCTGCTGCCTGTGGCAGGGATCACGGAGACAGGCTTAACCGTCTCGATGAGACAGGACCCGGCGCTCAGGTGCCCCAAGATCAGTAGGCAGAGGGGATACACAAAGGGAAAGGTTCAAGCCATCTTCTTACACTGGGAGAGCTATGGTTACACTTGACTTACACCTCCAAAAAAATGCACAAAAGCACTTCCTAGGAGTCGCCCAGCATGGGGAAGAGAACCAACTGGATTTTTAGGTTCATGCCAATTACCAACATCCAAAGGGTATGATGAAGCCCCTTTAGAAAACTGGGCAATTTTCTCTAAGGGAAGGATAAGAACCCCAACTGTTGAAGGGCACAAAGGGACACACTCCCCAGGGCTCACTCATGTGCGCTTAAGGCGGCACGGTAACAAGACTGACATCCTGAGGGCTGGAGCTCTGAACAGACAGGGCAAAGTGTGGAGGAGGCAGCTGGTGAGAAAAAAGTCAAGGGGCAGAGGGCAGCAGTAGAGAGGGACCTGGGGCATAAAACCTAGGAGGACAGAACAAGCTCCCTGGAGGCTGTTCAGATGACAGAACTTCTCCACTGACTCGGCGCCCTACCCCCTCCTCACCCACTGCCGAGGGGGCTGGGGGAAGGCAAGGGCGGCCGACACCAAGCGCGCACGTACAACCCCCCACCTTCTCCACGGGGACACAGGACAGCTCTGCAGCCATGCAACGATGGGAACAGAAAGAAGCAGCGGGACTTGTCCACAGAAGCGGAATCAACGCAAAGCCACGTCATCAGTTACACGGCTCTCTAACACACACTCGCTCGTGCAAAGAAAAGAAAGAGGGCATACTAACCGGTCCAGCTTGGTTAGGGACTCAGTTTCAGAACTTGGGGGAGAAGCAAAAGAAAAAAAAAAAGGAAAAAAATGTGAAGCTCAGAGAAACCTGGAAACACATCCTAAGCAAACAATATAAGAATA